>NC_088241.1:62307507-62517507 GCF_036934945.1 Oncorhynchus masou masou | reverse complement strand
TAGTGTGTTCTTGCGTGTGTGTTTAGTGTGTACATGTGTTCTTGCGTGTGTGTTTAGTGTGTACGTGTGTTCTTGCGTGTGTGTTTAGTGTGTTCTTGCGTGTGTGTTTAGTGTGTACGTGTGTTCTTGCGTGTGTGTTTAGTGTGTACGTGTGTTCTCGCGTGTGTATTTAGTGTGTTCTTGCGTGTGTGTTTAGTGTGTACGTGTGTTCTTGCGTGTGTATTTAGTGTGTACGTGTGTTCTTGCGTGTGTGTGTTTAGTGTGTTCTCGCGTGTGTGTTTAGTGTGTACGTGTGTTCTTGCGTGTGTGTGTTTAGTGTGTACGTGTGTTCTTGCGTGTGTATTTAGTGTGTACGTGTGTTCTTGCGTGTGTGTTTAGTGTGTTCTTGCGTGTGTGTGTTTAGTGTGTACGTGTGTTCTTGCGTGTGTATTTAGTGTGTACGTGTGTTCTTGCGTGTGTGTGTTTAGTGTGTTCTCGCGTGTGTGTTTAGTGTGTTCGTGTGTTCTTGCGTGTGTGTGTTTAGTGTGTACGTGTGTTCTTGCGTGTGTATTTAGTGTGTACGTGTGTTCTTGCGTGTGTGTGTTTAGTGTGTTCTCGCGTGTGTGTTTAGTGTGTACGTGTGTTCTTGCGTGTGTGTTTAGTGTGTACGTGTGTTCTCGCGTGTGTGTTTAGTGTGTACGTGTGTTCTTGCGTGTGTGCTTAGTGTGTACGTGTGTTCTTGCGTGTGTATTTAGTGTGTACGTGTGTTCTTGCGTGTGTGTTTAGTGTGTTCTCGCGTGTGTGTTTAGTGTATACGTGTGTTCTTGCGTGTGTGTGTTTAGTGTGTACGTGTGTTCTTGCGTGTGTGTGTTTAGTGTGTACGTGTGTTCTTGCGTGTGTGTTTAGTGTGTTCTCGCGTGTGTGTTTAGTGTATACGTGTGTTCTTGCGTGTGTGTGTTTAGTGTGTAGGGGTGTTCTTACGTGTGTGTTTAGTGTGTTCTCGCGTGTGTGTTTAGTGTATACGTGTGTTCTTGCGCGTGTGTGTTTAGTGTGTACGTGTGTTCTTGCGTGTGTGTGTTTAGTGTGTACGTGTGTTCTTGCGTGTGTGTGTTTAGTGTGTACGTGTGTACTGCCTCTGTCAACCTCAACCGTTGACAGAGGCAGAAGTTTCTCACTCATTTCTGGGATATTCTGTCAACATGTGGTCTGTCCATTACTGTCTGCATTGTTGGGATTGAACAGTGAGTGAAGTGTGTGGCTTTACTATCTTATTGTAGCTAATGTTATAATATGGTTATGTATAATCCAGTGTCCTGCCTGAGGCCATGCCCCACAGTTCTCTCTGTCAAGTTGGCTGAAGTCCATCAACATACTGTAGGCCTATCAGATCTCAAGAAAAGTCACTTTCCCTCTTTTGAGTTACTAGAGGCCAAATACCTCTGTGATACCTGGCTATGGAAGGTATGCTGTCGTGATCTGAAGTGATCTATCTCTGAGGTGATCTATCCCTGAGGTGATCTATCCCTGAGGTGATCTATCCCTGAGGTGATCTATCCCTGAGGTGATCTATTCCTGAGGTGATCTATCCCTGAGGTGATCTATCCCTGAGGTGAACTGTCCCTGAGGTGATCTATCCCTGAGGTGATCTATCCCTGAGGTGATCTATCCCTGAGGTGATCTATCCCTGAGGTGATCTATTCCTGAGGTGATCTATCTCTGAGGTGAACTGTCCCTGAGGTGATCTATCCCTGAGGTGAACTATCCCTGAGGTGAACTATCCCTGAGGTGAACTCTCCCTGAGGTGAACTCTCCCTGAGGTGATCTATCCCTGAGGTGATCTATCCCTGAGGTGATCTATCCCTGAGGTGATCTATCCCTGAGGTGATCTATCCCTGAGGTGATCTGAACTGTCCCTGAGGTGAACTGTCCCCGAGGTGAACTGTCCCCGAGGTGAACTGTCCCCGAGGTGAACTGTCCCCGAGGTGAACTGTCCCCGAGGTGAACTGTCCCCGAGGTGAACTGTCCCCGAGGTGAACTGTCCCCGAGGTGAACTGTCCCCGAGGTGAACTGTCCCCGAGGTGAACTGTCCCCGAGGTGAACTTTCCCTTTAAGTGTATAATGCTTGTGTGTATTGAATCCAGTGTGCTGTCACTAGGGTAGTGACAGAGTGGTGCTGTACAGTGTTGTTGATTGTGTGACCTTGCCTGGTAGTGAATCAGACCAGGAGGAATGTTGAAGACACCATCTCACTTAGATTAACGTCACAGCTGGACACTGGGCCTGTTGTTAACCTCATCAACTGACCTACAAGGCAGCGACACAACCAGCAGACTCTCCACAGCACATGATTTCATTCGACAGGTATTTTGTTTAAGCTATCGTTGCTTATTCTGGGTTTGAAGAAACGAGGAAGCAGGGCACTTCTGCATGAAATCAACGCTAGGTATAAAACAAGTATAAGAAATATACAGTATGTTATCGCGGCAATACGCGTTTGTATTGTTGATGTTGGTCCGTCCCATTGTGTTCAAAGCAGCCCGAAGAGTTTGATTAATTTGAAACCTTCCTTCCTTGACTTTATAGGCTAGTAACAGGATGTATGAAACAATGTAAACGGGCTGTATACAGATCTACTCTACAAGACACTGTCTCTCTGGCCTTCTCTCTCTCTCTCTGTGAACTGTGAGTGAGATCCTGCTGACTCTTTGAAGGCTGTGTATTGATTGATAAGGCAGGGGTTAGTCCTGTTGGTATTGACTGTAACTGTTACCATAGCTAGCTCCAGATGGAGGGCGAGGCTCAGCCGGCTGCCCCCAGGGGGGAGGGTGACAGAGCGGCTTCTCTGAGTCACTGGCCTATAGAGGAGGAGGACTGCGATCACACCGGGGAATCCGAGGCATGGCTCGGCCCACTGATGGCACACACACACACGCACGCACGCACACACACACACACACACACTCACACACACACACACACACTCACACACACACACACACTCACGCACACTCACGCACGCACGCACGCACGCACACACACACACACACACACACACACACACACACACACACACTCACACACTCACACACTCACACACACACACACACACACACACACACACACACACACACACACACACACACTCACACACTCACACACTCACACACACACACACACACACACACACACACACACACACACACACACACACACACACACACAGTTGTCTTGCGGGCTGGTGGGGGACGTCCGCGGTCATGGAGGGAGCATCTAACTACTTTGAATCTGCTGGGGACTCGTTTGCTGTTAAATGTATATGTTCGTTGTTGTCACGGGGAAAGGTCTGATGGATACATTCATTTGTGAATAATGTATTGAACTTGATGCAGCATTATTACTCATCATGAATAAACACTATCGGCATCTTTAAATGCTTCCTGTGAAAACATCCAAGAGGATTATAATGTGGTCTTCCTGGACTACGGTCAGTTTCCTCCACTGAAACCCTCTGCTAGCTTGAACCACAAAATGTCTGCTCATTGTTGGCCTCCAGGTGAGCGTGAATGTCTGCTCATTGTTGGCCTCCAGGTGAGCGTGAATGTCTGCTCATTGTTGGCCTCCAGGTGAGTGTGAATGTCTGCTCATTGTTGGCCTCCAGGTGAGCGTGAATGTCTGCTCATTGTTGGCCTCCAGGTGAGTGGGAATGTCTGCTCATTGTTGGTCTCCAGGTGAGTGTGAATGTCTGCTCATTGTTGGCCTCCAGGTGAGTGTGAATGTCTGCTCATTGTTGGCCTCCAGGTGAGCGTGAATGTCTGCTCATTGTTGGCCTCCAGGTGAGTGTGAATGTCTGCTCATTGTTGGTCTCCAGGTGAGTGTGAATGTCTGCTCATTGTTGGCCTCCAGGTGAGTGTGAATGTCTGCTCATTGTTGGCCTCCAGGTGAGCGTGAATGTCTGCTCATTGTTGGCCTCCAGGTGAGTGTGAATGTCTGCTCATTGTTGGCCTCCAGGTGAATGTCTGCTCATTGTTGGTCTCCAGGTGAGTGTGAATGTCTGCTCATTGTTGGCCTCCAGGTGAGTGTGAATGTCTGCTCATTGTTGGCCTCCAGGTGAGTGTGAATGTCTGCTCATTGTTGGCCTCCAGGTGAGTGTGAATGTCTGCTCATTGTTGGCCTCCAGGTGAGTGTGAATGTCTGCTCATTGTTGGCCTCCAGGTGAGTGTGAATGTCTGCTCATTGTTGGCCTCCATGTGAGTGTGAATGTCTGCTCAATGTTGGCCTCCAGGTGAGTGTGAATGTCTGCTCATTGTTGGCCTCCAGGTGAGTGTGAATGTCTGCTCATTGTTGGCCTCCAGGTGAGTGTGAATGTCTGCTCATTGTTGGCCTCCAGGTGAGTGTGAATGTCTGCTCATTGTTGGCCTCCATGTGAGTGTGAATGTCTGCTCAATGTTGGCCTCCAGGTGAGTGTGAATGTCTGCTCATTGTTGGCCTCCAGGTGAGTGTGAATGTCTGCTCATTGTTGGCCTCCAGGTGAGTGTGAATGTCTGCTCATTGTTGGCCTCCAGGTGAGTGTGAATGTCTGCTCGTTGTTGGCCTCCAGGTGAGTGTGAATGTCTGCTCATTGTTGGCCTCCAGGTGAGTGTGAATGTCTGCTCATTGTTGGCCTCCAGGTGAGTGTGAATGGTGTTGGAACCAGAAAGAAGGAGGAGGTTCTTGGGTCGCCTGCCTTCTTCCTCTGCGTCCGGACTTTAGACTTTCAAATCGCTTTGAGCCCCTGTACCAGCTAAATATTTCAAAAACATTAAAAGCATTGTATTTGAGAGAAATCATTCACCAAACTCTAAACCTCAACTAAATCTTGTAATATATAATGTGGAAATTGAACAAGTTGAGGTGACTAAACTGCCTGGAGTAACCCTGGATTGTAAACCATCATGGTCAGACCATATTGATACAACAGATGCTAGGATGGGGAACAGTCTGTCCATAATAAAGTGCTGCTCTGCCTTCTTAACAACACTATCAACAAGGCAGGACCTAGTTTTGTCTCACCTTGACTACTGTTCAGTCGTGTGGTCAGGTGCCACAAAGAGGGACTTGGGAAAAATGCAATTGGCTCAGTACAGGGCAGCATGGCTGGCCCTTGGATGTACACAGAGAGCTAACATTAATTATATGCATGTCAATCTCTCCTGGCTCAAAGTGGAGGAGAGATTGACATCATCACTACTTGTATTTGTGAGAGGTATTGACATGTTGAATGCACCGAGCTGTCTGTTTAAATGACTAGCACACAGCTCAGACACCCATACATACCCCACAAGACATGCCACCAGAGGTCTTTCACAGTCCCCAAGTCCAGAACAGACTATGGGAGGCACACAGTAAATCAAATCAAATGTTATTTGTCACATACACATGGTTAGCAGATGCTAATGCGAGTGTAAAAATGCTTGTGCTTCTAATTCCGACAATGCAGTAATAACCAACAAGTAATCTAACTAACAATTCCAATACTAATTTCTTATACACAGTGTAAGGGGGTAAAGAATATGTACATAAAGATATATGAATGAGTGATGGTACAGAGCAGCATAGGCAAGATACAGTAGATGGTATCGAGTACAGTATATACATATGAGATGAGTATGTAAACAAAGTGGCTAGTGATACATGTATTACATAAGGATGCAGTAGATGATATAGAGTACAGTATATACGTATGCATATGAGATGAATAATGTAGGGTATTTAAACATTATATTAGGTAGCATTGTTTAAAGTGGCTAGTGATATACAGTGCCTTGCGAAAGTATTCGGCCCCCTTGAACTTTGCGACCTTTTGCCACCTTTCAGGCTTCAAACATAAAGATATAAAACTGTATTTTTTGTGAAGAATCAACAACAAGTGGGACACAATCATGAAGTGGAACGACATTTATTGGATATTTCAAACTTTTTTAACAAATCAAAAACAGAAAAATTGGGCGTGCAAAATTATTCAGCCCCCCTAAGTTAATACTTTGTAGCTCCACCTTTTGCTGCGATTACAGCTGTAAGTCGCTTGGGGTATGGCTCTATCAGTTTTGCACATCGAGAGACTGACATTTTTTCCCATTCCTCCTTGCAAAACAGCTCAAGCTCAGTGAGGTTGGATGGAGAGCATTTGCGACCAGCAGTTTTCAGTTCTTTCCACAGATTCTCGATTGGATTCAGGTCTGGACTTTGACTTGGCCATTCTAACACCTGGATATGTTTATTTTTGAACCATTCCATTGTAGATTTTGCTTTATGTTTTGGATCATTGTCTTGTTGGAAGACAAATCTCCGTCCCAGTCTCAGGTCTTTTGCAGACCCCATCAGATTTTCTTCCAGAATGGTCCTGTATTTGGCTCCATCCATCTTCCCATCAATTTTAACCATCTTCCCTGTCCCTGCTGAAGAAAAGCAGGCCCAAACCATGATGCTGCCACCACCATGTTTGACAGTGGGCATGATGTGGTCAGGGTGATGAGCTGTGTTGCTTTTACGCCAAACATAACGTTTTGCATTGTTGCCAAAAAGTTCAATTTTGGTTTCATCTGACCAGAGCACCTTCTTTCACATGTTTGGTGTGTCTCCCAGGTGGCTTGTGGCAAACTTTAAAACGACACTTTTTATGGATATCTTTAAGAAATGGCTTTCTTCTTGCCACTCTTCCATAAAGGCCAGATTTGTGCAATATACGACTGATTGTTGTCCTATGGACAGAGTCTCCCACCTCAGCTGTAGATCTCTGCAGTTCATCCAGAGTGATCATGGGCCTCTTGGCTGCATCTCTGATCAGTCTTCTCCTTGTATGAGCTGAAAGTTTAGAGGGGCGGCCAGGTCTTGTTAGATTTGCAGTGGTCTGATACTCCTTCCATTTCAATATTATCGCTTGCACAGTGCTCCTTGGGATGTTTAAAGCTTGGGAAATCTTTTTGTATCCAAATCCGGCTTTAAACTTCTTCACAACAGTATCTCGGACCTGCCTGGTGTGTTCCTTGTTCTTCATGATGCGCTCTGCGCTTTTAACGGACCTCTGAGACTATCACAGTGCAGGTGCATTTATACAGAGACTTGATTACACACAGGTGGATTGTATTTATCATCATTAATCATTTAGGTCAACATTGGATGATTCAGAGATCCTCACTGAACTTCTGGAGAGAGTTTGCTGCATTGAAAGAAAAGGGGCTGAATAATTTTGCACGCCCAATTTGTCAGTTTTTGATTTGTTAAAAAAGTTTGAAATATCCAATAAATGTCGTTTCCACTTCATGATTGTGTCCCACTTGTTGTTGATTCTTCACAAAAATACAGTTTTATATCTTTATGTTTGAAGCCTGAAATGTGGCAAAAGGTCGTAAAGTTCAAGGGGGCCGAATACTTACGCAAGGCACTGTATTTTACATCATTTCCCATCAATTCCCATTATTAAAGTGGCTGGAGTTGAGTCAGTGTCAGTGTGTTGGCAGCAGCCACTCAATGTTAGTGGTGGCTGTTTAACAGTCTGATGGCCTTGAGATAGAAGCTGTTTTTCAGTCTCTCGGTCCCAGCTTTGATGCACCTGTACTGACCTCGCCTTCTGGATGATAACAGGCAGTGGCTCGGGTGGGTGTTGTCCTTGATGATCTTTATGGCCTTCCTGTAACATCGGGTGGTGTAGGTGTCCTGGAGGGCAGGTAGTTTGCCCCCGGTGATGCGTTGTGCAGACCTCACTACCCTCTGGAGAGCCTTACGGCTGTGGGCGGAGCAGTTGCCGTACCAGGCGGTGATACAGCCCGCCAGGATGCTCTCGATTGTGCATCTGTAGAAGTTTGTGAGTGCTTTTGGTGACAAGCTGAATTTCTTCAGCTTTCTGAGGTTGAAGAGACGCTGCTGCGCCTTCTTCGCGATGCTGGCTGTGTGAGTGGACCAATTCAGTTTGTCTGTGATGTGTATGCCGAGGAACTTAAAACGTACTACCCTCTCCACTACTGTTCCATCGATGTGGATAGGGGGGTGTTCCCTCTGCTGTTTCCTGAAATCCACAATCATCTCCTTAGTTTTGTTGACGTTGAGTGTGAGGTTATTTTCCTGACACCACACTCTGAGGGCCCTCACCTCCTCCCTGTAGGCCGTCTCGTCATTGTTGGTAATCAAGCCTACCACTGTTGTGTCGTCCGCAAACTTGATGATTGAGTTGGAGGCGTGTGTGGCCGCGCAGTCGTGGGTGAACAGGGAGTACAGGAGAGGGCTCAGAAAGCACCCTTGTGGGGCCCCAGTGTTGAGGATCAGCGGGGAGGAGCTGTTGTTACCTACCCTCACCACCTGGGGGATGGCCCATCAGGAAGTCCAGTACCCAGTTGCACAGGGCGGGGTCGAGACCCAGGGTCTCGAGCTTGATGACGAGCTTGGAGGGTACTATGGTGTTAAATGCCGAGCTGTGGTCGATGAACAGCATTCTCACATAGGTATTCCTCTTGTCCAGATGGGTTAGGGCAGTGTGCTGCGTGGTTGAGATTGCATCGTCTGTGGACCTATTTGGGCGGTAAGCAAATTGGAGTGGGTCTCGGGTGTCAGGTAGGGTGGAGGTGATATGGTCCTTGACTAGTCTCTCAAAGCACTTCATGATGACGGAAGTGAGTGCTACGGGGCGGTAGTCGTTTTGCTCAGTTACCTTAGCTTTCTTGGGAACAGGAACAATGGTGGACCTCTTAAAGCATGTGGGAACAGCAGACTGGTATAGGGATTGATTGAATATGTCCGTAAACACACAGCCAGCTGGTCTGCGCATGCTCTGATGGCGCGGCTGGGGATGCCGTCTGGGCCTGCAGCCTTGCGAGGTTTAACACGTTTAAATGTTTTACTCACCTCGGCTGCAGTGAAGGAGAGACCACATGTTTTCGTTGCAGGCCGTGTCAGTGGCACTGTATTGTCCTCAAAGCGGGCAAAAAAGTAATTTAGTCTGCCTGGGAGCAAGACATCCTGGTCCGTGACTGGGCTGGTTTTCTTCTTGTAGTCCGTGATTGACTGTAGACCCTGCCACATACCTCTTGTGTCTGAGCCGTTGAATTGAGATTCTACTTTGTCTCTATACTGACGCTTAGCTTGTTTGATAGCCTTGCTGAGGGAATAGCTGCACTGTTTGTATTCGGTCGTGTTACCAGTCACCTTGCCCTGATTAAAAGCAGTGGTTCGTACTTTCAGTTTCACTTGAATGCTGCAATCAATCCACGGTTTCTGGTTAGGGAATGTTTTAATCGTTGCTATGGGAACGACATCTTCAACACACGTTCTAATGAACTCGCACACCGAATCAGCGTATTCGTCAATGTTGTTATCTGACGCAATACGAAACATGTCCCAGTCCACGTGATGGAAGCAGTCTTGGAGTGTGGAATCAGCTTGGTCGGACCAGCGTTGGACAGACCTCAGCGTGGGAGCTTCTTGTTTTAGTTTCTGTCTGTAGGCAGGGATCAGCAAAATGGAATCGTGGTCAGCTTTTCCGAAAGGAGGGCGGGGCAGGGCCTTATATGCGTCGCGGAAGTTAGAATAACAATGATCCAAGGTTTTGCCAGCCCTGGTAGCGCAATCGATATGCTGATACAATTTAGGGAGTCTTGTTTTCAGATTAGACTTGTTAAAATCCCCAGCTACAACGAATGCAGCCTCAGGATGTATGGATTCCAGTTTGCAAAGAATCAAATAAAGTTCGTTCAGAGCCATCCGATGTGTCTGCTTGGGGGCTGTGATTATAATCGAAGAGAATTCTCTTGGTAGATAATGCGGTCGACATTTGATTGTGAGGAATTCTAATTCAGGTGAACAGAAGGATTTGAGTTCCTGTATGTTTCTGTGATCACACCACGTCTCGTTAGCCATAAGGCATACGCCCCCGCCCCTCTTCTTGCCAGAAAGATGTTTGTTTCTGTCGGCGCGATGCGTGGAGAAACCCGCTGGCTGCACCGCCTCCGATAGGGTCTCTGGTAAGTACTACACAGAGCCATGACTGCATGGAACTCTATTCCACATTAAGTAACTCATGTAAGCAGTAGAATCAGATAAAAATACACCTTATGGAACACTGGGGACTGTGAAGCAACACATACAAACACACGATAACATATGCACTATACACACACATGTACACATGGATTTTGTGTTGTAGATATGCAGTAGGACTATAGAGTAGAGGCCTGAGGATACACATTTAATGTCTTCTGAAATCTGTTGTGAATAAACCCCAGGAAGAGTAGCTGCTAGCTTAGCAGGAACTAATGGGGATCCATAATAAACCCCAGGAAGAGTAGCTACTGCCTTAGCAGGAACGAATGGGGATCCATAATAAACACCAGGAAGAGTAGCTACTGCCTTAGCAGGAACGAATGGTGATCCATAATAAACCCCAGGAAGAGTAGCTGCTGCCTTAGCAGGACTTAATGGGGTTCCATAATAAATGCAAATACTAATATAGAGAACCAACCACCTGCTTGTAATTTCAGCCATCATGTCATGTGTGAACAGCATGGAGAGACCGGCCTGTGTCAGCTGTCTGCAGATCAGTAGAAACAGGCCGGTGTCAGCTGTCTGCAGATCAGTAGAAACAGGCCAGTGTCAGCTGTCTGCAGATCAGTAGAAACAGGCCGGTGTCAGCTGTCTGCAGATCAGTAGAAACAGGCCGGTGTCAGCTGTCTGCAGATCAGTAGAAACAGGCCAGTGTCAGCTGTCTACAGATCAGTAGAAACAGGCCGGTGTCAGCTGTCTACAGATCAGTAGAAACAGGCCAGTGTCAGCTGTCTGCAGATCAGTAGAAACAGGCCGGTGTCAGCTGTCTACAGATCAGTAGAAACAGGCCGGTGTCAGCTGTCTACAGATCAGTAGAAACAGGCCGGTGTCAGCTGTCTACAGATCAGTAGAAACAGGCCAGTGTCAGCTGTCTACAGATCAGTAGAAACAGGCCAGTGTCAGCTGTCTACAGATCAGTAGAAACAGGCCAGTGTCAGCTGTCTACAGATCAGTAGAAACAGGCCGGTGTTAGCTGTCTGCAGATCAGTAGAAACAGGCCGGTGTTAGCTGTCTGCAGATCAGTAGAAACAGGCCCGTGTCAGCTGTCTGCAGATCAGTAGAAACAGGCCGGTGTCAGCTGTCTACACACACACACACACACACACACACACACACACACACACACACACACACACACACACACACACACACACACACACACACACACACACACACACACACACAGTTGGCTCGGGCAGAGACCAGTCCTGTTGAAGTGAAAGTGGAAAGTGAATGAGTGCTGTTTTCAAACATTCAAAGACCACTGGGTGCCAGCCAGAGTGTGAGTCACTGCACACAAACATTCATACAGTCAGTCTCACACACACACACACACACACACACACACACACACACACACACACACACACACACACACACACACACACACACACACACAGAGAGAGAGAGATACGGTACAGTTAGTTAGATTAAAAGCACAGATGCAGAATTCCTGCTAAACCAGAAAGTGACATCACCTCTCGTAGAAAGTGACATGATGACATCAGAGGTCAGAGTTCCTCTCGGCTGTCTTCTATCCGCTCAGTAGAGAACATGATGTCTTGTCTGGAAGGTTTGGGATTTATTTAAGCATTTACAGTAATTAATTAAAGGTTTATTAAAAGTTATATTTCAGGTTTTGAACTGATCGTGGGTTGCTGCTCAGGTAAACCGGATATAAAATAATAATATGCACAAAAGATTAGTTATTTATATTTGATATGAACTAATAATCACCAATATAAAAACTAGACAGTCAGGGACAATCGAACATTCCATAAATGTCATTCATTTTGTTATAATGTTTGAGTCACTCAGATAGCATAAGATCAAGGCATAAGCCATGGCAAAATGTGTATAGTTCTAGGAAATTAGACTTAAAACTGCAAATATTCTCTCAGCCCCAATGGCGAAATGTGTAGAATTGCAGGAAATGAGCTTTAAAACAGCTAAACTGTCTCTGCGACCAAGAGGAGTGCCTCTGAAGCTGGCCCTGGCGTTGTGCTGTGCCCAGGGTGACTGTGCAGGAAGGTGATAGGAAAACCCACACACCAGTTAGGACACAGTGCACCTGCAGTGTCTACAATGTCTGCCAACACGTAGGAGTGCCACTTCAAAAAATCCAAGTCCATAGATTATGATTGGCATTACATCAGGCTTGGCCCGTTGTCTGCTCTTGTGGCTGTTTTGAAATGCCTTTAAAAACATTTCTTTATCTTTATTTTTTTCGCTTTGGAAGATTTTAGTTGTGAATCTCACGGGCTGTTTTTTTTGTTCCTCCTTTAATGACATTTTGCCTTTTAAGACGGTTGAATGTCAGCTTTGTTGATCGTCGTTTCATATTTCTCTATGACTCACCTGTGTGAGCTGTCAGCTACTCCGTCTGTTTACACACTATAGTGATCTGTTGTAGCAGGTCAGAGAATTAACCTCATGTCAACCAGAGAGCACACACACACACACACACACACACACACACACACACACACACACACACACACACACACACACATACACACAAACCAACCAAAGCCAAACTAGACAGCTGCAATGAATTGGTCCACAAGCTGGAGTTATATTTGGTCTCATCATTGGAGTTATATTGGGTCTCATCATTAGAGTTATATTGGGTCTCATCATTGGAGTTATATTGGGTCTCATCATTGGATACTTCCATTGAAGCAATGTTGGTGGGTGTGGCATGGCTTATTCTCCCCTCACAGACATGAGGCTGGTTTTACAGTGAAACTGGGGACTGTTTTAACCACTCTGGCCTTTCTGGTGTTAGCCAAGGCCTGTCTGGTGCTAGCCAAGGCCTGTCTGGTGTTAGCCAAGGCCTTTCTGGTGTTAGCCTGTTAGCCGAGGCCTTTCTGGTGTTAGCCAAGGCCTGTCTGGTGTTAGCCTGTTAGCCGAGGCCTTTCTGGTGTTAGCCAAGGCATGTCTGGTGTTAGCCAAGGCCTGTCTGGTGTTAGCCTGTTAGCCAAGGCCTTTCTGGTGTTAGCCAAGGCCTGTCTGGTGTTAGCCAAGGCCTTTCTGGTGTTAGCCAAGGCCTGTCTGGTGTTAGCCAAGGCCTTTCTGGTGTTAGCCAAGGCCTGTCTGGTGTTAGCCTGTTAGCCAAGGCCTTTCTGGTGTTAGCCAAGGCCTGTCTGGTGTTAGCCAAGGCCTTTCTGGTGTTAGCCAAGGCCTTTCTGGTGTTAGCCTGTTAGCCAAGGCCTTTCTGGTGTTAGCCAAGGCCTGTCTGGTGTTAGCCAAGGCCTGTCTGGTGTTAGCCAAGTCCTTTCTGGTGTTAGCCTGTTAGCCAAGGCCTTTCTGGTGTTAGCCAAGGCCTGTCTGGTGTTAGCCTGTTAGCCAAGGCCTTTCTGGTGTTAGCCAAATCAAATCAAATCAAATCAAATCAAATTTATTTATATAGCCCTTCGTACATCAGCTGATATCTCAAAGTGCTGTACAGAAACCCAGCCTAAAACCCCAAACAGCAAGCAATGCAGGTGTAGAAGCACGGTGGCTAGGAAAAACTCCCTAGAAAAGCCAAAACCTAGGAAGAAACCTAGAGAGGAACCAGGCTATGTGGGGTGGCCAGTCCTCTTCTGGCTGTGCCGGGTAGAGATTATAACAGAACATGGCCAAGATGTTCAAATGTTCATAAATGACCAGCATGGTCGAATAATAATAAGGCAGAACAGTTGAAACTGGAGCAGCAGCACGGCCAGGTGGACTGGGGACAGCAAGGAGTCATCATGTCAAGTAGTCCTGGGGCATGGTCCTAGGGCCGCGGTTCAGTTGAAACTGGAGCAGCAGCACGGCCAGGTGGACTGGGGACAGCAAGGAGTCATCATGTCAGGTAGTCCTGGGGCATGGTCCTAGGGCTCAGGTCCTCCGAGAGAGAGAAGGAGAGAATTAGAGAACGCACACTTAGATTCACACAGGACACCGAATTGGACAGGAGAAGTACTCCAGATATAACAAACTGACCCCAGCCCCCGACACATAAACTACTGCAGCATAAATACTGAAGGCTGAGACAGGAGGGGTCAGGAGACACTGTGGCCCCACCCGAGGACACCCCGGACAGGGCCAAACAGGAAGGATATAACCCCACCCACTATGCCAAAGCACAGCCCCCACACCACTGGAGGGATATCTTCAACCACCAACTTACCATCCTGAGACAAAGCTGAGTATAGCCCGCAAAGATCTCCGCCACGGCACAACCCAAGGGGGCGCCAACCCAGACAGGATGACCACATCAGTGAATCAACCCACTCAGGTGACGCACCCCCTCAGGGACGGCATGAGAGAGCCCCAGCAAGCCAGTGACTCAGCCCCTGTAATAGGGTTAGAGGCAGAGAATCCCAGTGGAAAGAGGGGAACCGGCCAGGCAGAGACAGCAAGGGTGGTTCGTTGCTCCAGAGCCTTTCCGTTCACCTTCCCACTCCTGGGCCAGACTACACTCAATCATATGACCCACTGAAGAGATGAGTCTTCAGTAAAGACTTAAAGGTTGAGACCGAGTTTGCGTCTCTGACATGGGTAGGCAGACCGTTCCATAAAAATGGAGCTCTATAGGAGAAAGCCCTGCCTCCAGCTGTTTGCTTAGAAATTCTAGGGACAATTAGGAGGCCTGCGTCTTGTGACCGTAGCGTACGTGTAGGTATGTACGGCAGGACCAAATCAGAGAGATAGGTAGGAGCAAGCCCATGCAATGCTTTGTAGGTTAGCAGTAAAACCTTGAAATCAGCCCTTGCTTTGACAGGAAGCCAGTGTAGGGAGGCTAGCACTGGAGTAATATGATCAAATTTTTTGGTTCTAGTCAGGATTCTAGCAGCCGTATTTAGCACTAACTGAAGTTTATTTAGTGCTTTATCCGGGTAGCCGGAAAGTAGAGCATTGCAGTAGTCTAACCTAGAAGTGACAAAAGCATGGATTAATTTTTCTGCATCATTTTTGGACAGAAAGTTTCTGATTTTTGCAATGTTACGTAGATGGAAAAAAGCTGTCCTTGAAATGGTCTTGATATGTTCTTCAAAAGAGAGATCAGGGTCCAGAGTAACGCCGAGGTCCTTCACAGTTTTATTTGAGATGACTGTACAACCATTAAGATTAATTGTCAGATTCAACAGAAGATCTCTTTGTTTCTTGGGACCTAGAACAAGCATCTCTGTTTTATCCGAGTTTAAAAGTAGAAAGTTTGCTGCCATCCACTTCCTTATGTCTGAAACACATGCTTCTAGCGAGGGCAATTTTGGGGCTTCACCATGTTTCATTGAAATGTACAGCTGTGTATCATCCGCATAGCAGTGAAAGTTAACATTATGTTTTCGAATAACATCCCCAAGAGGTAAAATATATAGTGAAAACAACAGCGGTCCTAAAACGGAACCTTGAGGAACACCGAAATTTACAGTTGATTTGTCAGAGGACAAACCATCCACAGAGACAAACTGATATCTTTCCGACAGATAAGATCTAAACCAGGCCAGAACTTGACCGTGTAGACCAATTTGGGTTTCCAATCTCTCCAAAAGAATGTGGTGATCGATGGTATCAAAAGCAGCACTAAGGTCTAGGAGCACGAGGACAGATGCAGAGCCTCGGTCCGATGCCATTAAAATGTCATTTACCACCTTCACAAGTGCCGTCTCAGTGCTATGATGGGGTCTAAAACCAGACTGAAGCATTTCATATACATTGTTTGTCTTCAGGAAGGCAGTGAGTTGCTGAGCAACAGCCTTTTCTAAGATTTTTGAGAGGAATGGAAGATTCGATATAGGCCGATAGTTTTTTATATTTTCTGGGTCAAGGTTTGGCTTTTTCAAGAGAGGCTTTATTACTGCCACTTTTAGTGAGTTTGGTACACATCCGGTGGATAGAGAGCCGTTTATTATGTTCAACATAGGAGGGCCAAGCACAGGAAGCAGCTCTTTCAGTAGTTTAGTTGGAATAGGGTCCAGTAAGCAGCTTGAAGGTTTAGAGGCCATGATTATTTTCATCATTGTGTCAAGAGATATAGTACTAAAACACTTGAGCGTCTCTCTTGATCCTAGGTCCACGCAGAGTTGTGCAGACTCAGGACAACTGAGCTTTGAAGGAATACGCAGATTTAAGGAGGAGTCTGTAATTTGCTTTCTAATAATCATAATTTTTTCCTCAAAGAAGTTCATGAATTTATCACTGCTAAAGTGAAAGTCATCCTCTCTTGGGGAATGCTGCTTTTTAGTTAGCTTTGCGACCGTATCAAAAAGGAATTTTGGATTGTTCTTATTGTCCTCAATTAAGTTAGAAAAATAGGATGATCGAGCAGCAGTAAGGGCTCTTCGGTACTGCACGGTACTGTCTTTCCAAGCTAGACGGAAGACTTCCAGTTTGGTGTGGCGCCATTTCCGTTCCAATTTTCTGAAGCTTGCTTCAGAGCTCGGGTATTTTCTGTGTACCAGGGAGCTAGTTTCTTATGAGAAATGTTTTTAGTTTTTAGGGGTGCAACTGCATCTAGGGTATTGCGCAAGGTTAAATTGAGTTCCTCAGTTAGGTGGTTAACTGATTTTTGTCCTCTGGTGTCATTGGGTAGACAGAGGGAATCTGGAAGGACATCAAGGAATCTTTGTGTTGTCTGTGAATTTATAGCACGACTTTTGATGTTCCTTGGTTGGGGTCTGAGCAGATTATTTGTTGCAATTGCAAACGTAATAAAATGGTGGTCCGATAGTCCTGGATTATGAGGAAAACATTAAGATCCACAACATTTATTCCATGGGACAAAACTAGGTCCAGCGTATGACTGTGACAGTGAGTGGGTCCAGAGACATGTTGGACAAAACCCACTGAGTCGATGATGGCTCCGAAAGCCTTTTGGAGTGGGTCTGTGGACTTTTCCATGTGAATATTAAAGTCACCAAAGATTAGAATATTATCTGCTATGACTACAAGGTCCGATAGGAATTCAGGGAACTCAGTGAGGAACGCTGTATATGACCCAGGAGGCCTGTAAACAGTAGCTATAAAAAGTGATTGAGTAGGCTGCATAGATTTCATGACTAGAAGCTCAAAAGACGAAAACGTCATTTTTTTTTTGTAAATTGAAATTTGCTATCGTAAATGTTAGCAACACCTCCGCCTTTGCGGGATGCACGGGGATATGGTCACTAGTGTAGCCAGGAGGTGAGGCCTCATTTAACACAGTAAATTCATCAGGCTTAAGCCATGTTTCAGTCAGGCCAATCACATCAAGATTATGATCAGTGATTAGTTCATTGACTATAATTGCCTTTGAAGTAAGGGATCTAACATTAAGTAGCCCTATTTTGAGATGTGAGGTATCATGATCTCTTTCAATAATGACAGGAATGGAGGTGGTCTTTATCCTAGTGAGATTGCTAAGGCGAACACCGCCATGTTTAGTTTTGCGCAACCTAGGTCGAGGCACAGACACGGTCTCAATGGTGATAGCTGAGCTGACTACACTGACTATGCTAGTGGCAGACTCCACTATGCTGGCAGGCTGGCTAACAGCCTGCTGCCTGGCCTGCACCCTATTTCATTGTGGAGCTAGAGGAGTTAGAGCCCTGTCTATGTTGGTAGATAAGATGAGAGCACCCTCCAGCTAGGATGGAGTCCGTCACTCCTCAGCAGGTCAGGCTTGGTCCTGTTTGTGGGTGAGTCCCAAAAGAGGGCCAATTATCTACAAATTCTAACTTTTCGGAGGGGCAGAAAACAGTTTTCAACCAGCGATTGAGTTGTGAGACTCTGCTGTAGAGCTCATCACTCCCCCTAACTGGGAGGGGGCCAGAGACAATTACTCGATGCCGACACATCTTTCTAGCTGATTTACACGCAGAAGCTATGTTGCGCTTGGTGATCTCTGACTGTTTCATCCTAACATCATTGGTGCCGACGTGATAACAATATCTCTATACTCTCTACACTCACCAGTTTTAGCTTTAGCCAGCACCATCTTCAGATTAGCCTTAACGTCGGTAGCCCTGCCCCCGGTAAACAATGTATGATCGCTGGATGATTCGTTTTAAGTCTAATACTGCGGGTAATGGAGTCGCCAATGACTAGAGTTTTCAATTTGTCAGAGCTAATGGTGGGAAGCTTCAAGGCGTCTCAGACCCCGTAACGGGAGGAGTATAGACCAGAGAAGGCTCGGCCTCTGACTCCGACTCGCTACTTAATGGGGAAAACCGGTTGAAAGTTTCTGTCGGCTGAATGAGCGACACCGGTTGAGCGTTCCTACAGCATTTCCTTCCAGAAACCGTGAGAAAGTTGTCCGGCTGCGGGGACTGTGCCAGGGGATTTATACTACTATCTGTACTTGCTGGTGGCACAGACGCTGTTTCATCCTTTCCTACACTGAAATTACCCTTGCCTAACGATTGCGTCTGAAGCCGGGCTTGTAGCACAGCTATCCTCGCCGTAAGGCGAGTACAGCGACTGCAATTAGAAGGCATCATGTTAATGTTACTACTTAGCTTCGGGTGTTGGAGGTCCTGACGAATCGTGTCCAGATAAAGCGTCCGGAGTGAAAAAGTTGTGGGTGGAAAAAAAAAATATATATATATATGTGTGTGTGTGTATAACAACAGTAATTAAAAAGTAAAAACCGTAAAATTGTCAGGTAGCAAAATAGGTTGGCAACAAAACGCACAGCACAGCAACTCGAAAACAGGTCTGCAAGCCAAGGCCTGTCTGGTGTTAGCCAAGGCCTTTCTGGTGTTAGCCAAGGCCTTTCTGGTGTTAGCCTGTTAGCCAAGGCCTTTCTGGTGTTAGCCAAGGCCTGTCTGGTGTTAGCCAAGGCCTGTCTGGTGTTAGCCAAGTCCTTTCTGGTGTTAGCCTGTTAGCCAAGGCCTTTCTGGTGTTAGCCAAGGCCTGTCTGGTGTTAACCAAGGCCTGTCTGGTGTTAGCCAAGGCCTTTCTGGTGTTAGCCTGTTAGCGAAGGCCTTTCTGGTGTTAGCCAAGGCCTGTCTGGTGTTAGCCAAGGCCTTTCTGGTGTTAGCCAAGGCCTGTCTGGTGTTAGCCAAGGCCTGTCTGGTGTTAGCCAAGTCCTTTCTGGTGTTAGCCTGTTAGCGAAGGCCTTTCTGTTGTTAGACAAGGCCTGTCTGGTGTTAGCCAAGGCCTTTCTGGTGTTAGCCAAGGCCTTTCTGGTGTTAGCCTGTTAGCCAAGGCCTTTCTGGTGTTAGCCAAGGCCTGTCTGGTGTTAGCCAAGTCCTTTCTGGTGTTAGCCAAGTCCTTTCTGGTGTTAGCCAAGGCCTGTCTGGTGTTAGCCAAGGCCTGTCTGGTGTTAGCCAAGGCCTTTCTGGTGCTAGCCTGTTAGCGAAGGCCTTTCTGTTGTTAGCCAAGGCCTGTCTGGTGTTAGCCAAGGCCTTTCTGGTGTTAGCCAAGGCCTTTCTGGTGTTAGCCAAGGCCTTTCTGGTGTTAGCCTGTTAGCCAAGGCCTTTCTGGTGTTAGCCAAGGCCTGTCTGGTGTTAGCCAAGTCCTTTCTGGTGTTAGCCAAGTCCTTTCTGGTGTTAGCCAAGGCCTGTCTGGTGTTAGCCAAGGCCTGTCTGGTGTTAGCCAAGGCCTTTCTGGTGCTAGCCTGTTAGCGAAGGCCTTTCTGGTGTTAGCCAAGGCCTGTCTGGTGTTAGCCTGTTAGCCAAGGCCTTTCTGGTGTTAGCCAAGGCCTGTCTGGTGTTAGCCAAGGCCTTTCTGGTGTTAGCCAAGGCCTGTCTGGTGTTAGCCTGTTAGCCAAGGCCTTTCTGGTGTTAGCCAAGGCCTGTCTGGTGTTAGCCAAGGCCTTTCTGGTGTTAGCCAAGGCCTTTCTGGTGTTAGCCTGTTAGCCAAGGCCTTTCTGGTGTTAGCCAAGGCCTGTCTGGTGTTAGCCAAGTCCTTTCTGGTGTTAGCCTGTTAGCCAAGGCCTTTCTGGTGTTAGCCAAGGCCTGCCTGGTGTTAACCAAGGCCTGTCTGGTGTACTACTGTAACTTACAGGAACCTGAGAGAGGTACACCCTCTCCACTGGAGACTATACTACTGCAGCTTACAGGGACCTGAGAGAGGTACACCCTCTATACTGGAGACTATACTACTGTAACTTACAGGAACCTGAGAGAGGTACACCCTCTCCACTGGAGACTATACTACTGCAACTTACAGGAACCGGAGAGAGGTACACCCTCTCCACTGGAGACTATACTACTGCAACTTACAGGAACCTGAGAGAGGTACACCCTCTCCACTGGAGACTATACTACTGTAACTTACAGGAACCTGAGAGAGGTACACCCTCTCCACTGGAGTCTATACTACTGCAACTTACAGGGACCTGAGAGAGGTACACCCTCTCCACTGGAGACTATACTACTGCAGCTTACAGGAACCTCCCATAGACTGTTTGAGTCTTACACTCTGTATTGTGACTGTTTACCTTTTCAGTCGATTTGCTCCAGAGGGAAATCTAGTTTGCAGTAAATACAATACAAAACATTTACAGCAGTGGAGGCTGGTGGGAGTAGCTGTAGGAGGAGGGGCTCATTGTAATGTCTGGAACGGCATCAATAGAACGGTATCAGACATATGAAACCACATGTTTGACTCCGTTCCATTGATTCCTTTCCAGACATTACAATGAGCTCCTCCCTCCAGCCTCCTCTGATTGACAGATCGTGTAAAACCAGTCTCAATACTATACATTTTGTCATTGACTCAACAGTGTAACATTGGCTGGGCTATCAAACGAGATGTACCTGAAAAGCAGTGGAGGCTGCTGAGGGGAGGACGGCTCATAGTAATGTCTGGAACGGAGCAAATGGAATGGAATCAAACACATGGAAAACATGTTGGATGAATTTGATACCATTCTACTGATTCTGCTCCAGCCATTACCACGAGTACGTTCTCCCCAATTAAGGTGCCACCAACCTCCTGTGTTGAAAAGGCTAAAAGTCAGGCGTTGTTTCCCTTGTTCCTCAGTGCCCATATAGTCACCTACCAGACTGTCCAGCAGATGGCGGTCCTGGCGTGTTATAGTGTTATACACTGACAAAACATTAAGGACACCTGCTCTTTCCATAACATAGACTGACCAGGTGAAAGCTATGATCCCTTATTTATGTCACCTGTTAAATTCACTTCAATCAGTGTAGATGAAAGGGAGGAGACAGGTTAAAATTAAAGAAGGATTTTAAAGCCTTGAAACAATTGAGACATGGATTGTGTATGTGTGACATTCAGAGGGTGAATGTGCAAGACAAAATATTTAAGTACCTTTGAATGGGAAATGGTAGTAGGTGCCAGGCGCACCGTTTTGAGTGTATCAAGAACTGCAACGCTGCTGGGTTTTTCACACTGATCAGTTTCCTGTGTGTATCATGAATGGTCCACCACCCAAAGGACATCCAGTCAACTTGACACAACTGTGGGAGGCATCGGAGTCAACATTGACCAGCATCCCTGTCCATGCCCCGAATGAATTGAGGTTGTTCTGAGGGCAAAAGTACACTCAGTATATATATATATATACACAGCTCTGTGAAAAGAGAGAGAGAAAGAGAGAGGGACGACTCCACCATACAGACTGTAGCCCTGTAGTACACTGGTTGGTGACTTAGGAAACTCTTTGTTTGCATACACAATGTGAAAGTGTGTACAGAGGGAAAGATGCAGAGAGGGAGGAAGTTAGAATTCAAGTTTTCAAAGAGAGGGAGGAAGTTAGATTTCAAGTTTTCAAAGAGAGGGAGGAAGTTAGATTTCAAGTTTTCAAAGAGAGGGAGGAAGTTAGATTTCAAGTTTTCAAAGAGAGGGAGGAAGTTAGATTTCAAGATTTCAAAGAGAGGGAGGAAGTTAGATTTCAAGATTTATAAAGAGAGGGAGTTAGTTAGATTTCAAGATTTCAAAGAGAGGGAGTTAGTTAGATTTCAAGATTTATAAAGAGAGGGAGTTAGTTAGATTTCAAGATTTCAAAGAGAGGGAGGAAGTTAGATTTCAAGTTTTCAAAGAGAGGGAGGAAGTTAGATTTCAAGATTTCAAAGAGAGGGAGTTAGTTAGATTTCAAGATTTATAAAGAGAGGGAGTTAGTTAGATTTCAAGATTTCAAAGAGAGGGAGGAAGTTAGATTTCAAGATTTCAAAGAGAGGGAGGAAGTTAGATTTCAAGATTTCAAAGAGAGGGAGTTAGTTAGATTTCAAGATTTCAAAGAGAGGGAGGCAGTTAGATTTCAAGATTTCAAAGAGAGGGAGGCAGTTAGATTTCAAGATTTCAAAGAGAGGGAGGAAGTTAGATTTCAAGATTTCAAAGAGAGGGAGGAAGTTAGATTTCAAGATTTATAGAGGGAGGGAGGGAGAGAGAGAGGGAAGGAGGGAGGAAGAGAGTGAGGGAAGGAGGGAGGGAGAGAGAGGGAAGGAGGGATTGAGAGAGAGGGAAGGAGGGAGAGAGAGAGAGAGAGAGAGGGAAGGAGGGAGAGAGAGAGGGAAGGAGGGAGGGAGAGAGAGAGAGGGAAGGAGGGAGGGATTGAGAGAGAGAGAGAGAGAGAGAGGGAAGGAGGGAGAGAGATAGGGAAAAAGGGAGGGAGAGCGAGAGAGAGGGCAGGGGGGATGGAGAGAGAGAGAGAGAGAGAGGGAAGGAGGGGGGGATTGAGAGAGAGAGAGAGAGAGAGAGAAGGAGGGAGAGAGAGGGAAAAGGGAGGGAGAGCCAGAGAGAGGGAAGGGGGGATGGAGAGAGAGAGAGGGAAGGAGGGGGGGATTGAGAGAGAGAGAGAGAGAGAGAGAAGGAGGGAGAGAGAGAGGGAGGGAGGGAGGGAGGGACGGAGGGAGGGAGGGAGAGAGGGAAGGAGGAGGGAGGTTTTGCTGAAACGTGTGCTGCTCTGCTCTGCTCAGCACTAACCCCAATCCATTTCTCTGATACACCATTGGCACATGCTATCCTAATCTTCTTGATTGAGGAAACCAGGGGGAGGAGGGGACAGTGTAAAAAGAGAAGAATGGGGGAGAGATTAGAGAGAGAGACAGAGAACGTTAATGCTCAGCCAGTTGGGAAATGAAAACATAGAGAGAGAGAACCTGTCATTAGTCCTTCAACGTCGATGAAAGATGACACCATTTGACCTGGCAGATTCTCGCATTGGTCACATGACCCTATAGCTGTGTCTATGTCGTTGGCCTATCATCAACCAGCCTTTCCCCTGTCTGTCTGTCTGTCTGTCTGTCTGTCTGTCTGTCTGTCTGTCTGTCTGTCTGTCTGTGTAGTTTACCCTAGAGCTACAGCACCATATAACCTAGCACAGAGTGGGCTGTTTTCTCGTTCGGAACGTCCGTGGATGTCCTCAGATTATTGTCACTCTGGGCCTAGCAGAGAGGCTGACCCCTGGTGGCCCAGGAGGACATTACATTACAGTGTGTTAGACAGAGACAGATGTGTCCCAGGAGGACATTACATTACAGACAGTGTGTTAGACAGAGACAGATGTGTCCCAGGAGGACATTACATTACAGTGTGTTAGACAGAGACAGATGTGTCCCAGGAGGACATTACATTACAGACAGTGTGTTAGACAGAGACAGATGTGTCCCAGGAGGACATTACATTACAGTGTGTTAGACAGAGACAGATGTGTCCCAGGAGGACATTACATTACAGACAGTGTGTTAGACAGAGACAGATGTGTCCCAGGAGGACATTACATTACAGTGTGTTAGACAGAGACAGATGTGTCCCAGGAGGACATTACATTACAGACAGTGTGTTAGACAGAGACAGATGTGGCCCAGGAGGACATTACATTACAGACAGTGTGTTAGACAGAGACAGATGTGTCCCAGGAGGACATTACATTACAGTGTGTTAGACAGAGACAGATGTGTCCCAGGAGGACATTACATTACAGTGTGTTAGACAGAGACAGATGTGGTCCAGGAGGACATTACATTACAGACAGTGTGTTAGACAGAGACAGATGTGGCCCAGGAGGACATTACATTACATTACAGTGTGTTAGACAGAGACAGATGTGTCCCAGGAGGACATTACATTACAGTGTGTTAGACAGAGACAGATGTGTCCCAGGAGGACATTACATTACAGACAGTGTGTTAGACAGAGACAGATGTGTCCCAGGAGGACATTACATTACAGACAGTGTGTTAGACAGAGACAGATGTGTCCCAGGAGGACATTACATTACAGACAGAGACAGATGTGGCCCAGGAGGACATTACATTACAGTGTGTTAGACAGAGACAGATGTGTCCCAGGAGGACATTACATTACAGACAGTGTGTTAGACAGAGACAGATGTGTCCCAGGAGGACATTACATTACAGACAGTGTGTTAGACAGAGACAGATGTGTCCCAGGAGGACATTACATTACAGACAGTGTGTTAGACAGAGACAGATGTGTCCCAGGAGGACATTACATTACAGACAGTGTGTTAGACAGAGACAGATGTGTCCCAGGAGGACATTACATTACAGTGTGTTAGACAGAGACAGATGTGTCCCAGGAGGACATTACATTACAGACAGTGTGTTAGACAGAGACAGATGTGGTCCAGGAGGACATTACATTACAGTGTGTTAGACAGAGACAGATGTGGCCCAGGAGGACATTACATTACAGTGTGTTAGACAGAGACAGATGTGTCCCAGGAGGACATTACATTACAGACAGAGACAGATGTGGTCCAGGAGGACATTACATTACAGTGTGTTAGACAGAGACAGATGTGGTCCAGGAGGACATTACAGACAGTGTGTTAGACAGAGACAGATGTGGTCCAGGAGGACATTACATTACAGACAGAGACAGATGTGGCCCAGGAGGACATTACATTACAGTGTGTTAGACAGAGACAGATGTGGCCCAGGAGGACATTACATTACAGACAGTGTGTTAGACAGAGACAGATGTGTCCCAGGAGGACATTACATTACAGACAGTGTGTTAGACAGAGACAGATGTGTCCCAGGAGGACATTACATTACAGACAGTGTGTTAGACAGAGACAGATGTGTCCCAGGAGGACATTACATTACAGACAGTGTGTTAGACAGAGACAGATGTGTCCCAGGAGGACATTACATTACAGATAGTGTGTTAGACAGAGACAGATGTGGCCCAGGAGGACATTACATTACAGTGTGTTAGACAGAGACAGATGTGTCCCAGGAGGACATTACATTACAGACAGTGTGTTGGACAGAGACAGATGTGTCCCAGGAGGACATTACATTACAGACAGTGTGTTAGACAGAGACAGATGTGGCCCAGGAGGACATTACATTACAGACAGTGTGTTAGACAGAGACAGATGTGTCCCAGGAGGACATTACATGACAGACAGAGACAGATGTGGCCCAGGAGGACATTACATTACAGTGTGTTAGACAGAGACAGATGTGGCCCAGGAGGACATTACATTACAGACAGTGTGTTAGACAGAGACAGATGTGTCCCAGGAGGACATTACATTACAGTGTGTTGGACAGAGACAGATGTGTCCCAGGAGGACATTACATTACAGACAGTGTGTTAGACAGAGACAGATGTGTCCCAGGAGGACATTACATTACAGTGTGTTAGACAGAGACAGATGTGGCCCAGGAGGACATTACATTACAGACAGTGTGTTAGACAGAGACAGATGTGGTCCAGGAGGACATTACATTACAGACAGAGACAGATGTGGCCCAGGAGGACATTACATGACAGACAGTGTGTTAGACAGAGACAGATGTGTCCCAGGAGGACATTACATTACAGACAGTGTGTTAGACAGAGACAGATGTGGCCCAGGAGGACATTACATTACAGACAGTGTGTTAGACAGAGACAGATGTGGCCCAGGAGGACATTACATTACAGACAGAGACAGATGTGGCCCAGGAGGACATTACATTACAGTGTGTTAGACAGAGACAGATGTGGCCCAGGAGGACATTACATTACAGACAGTGTGTTAGACAGAGACAGATGTGTCCCAGGAGGACATTACATTACAGACAGTGTGTTGGACAGAGACAGATGTGTCCCAGGAGGACATTACATTACAGACAGAGACAGATGTGGCCCAGGAGGACATTACATTAAAGACAGTGTGTTAGACAGAGACAGATGTGTCCCAGGAGGACATTACATTACAGACAGTGTGTTAGACAGAGACAGATGTGGCCCAGGAGGACATTACATTACAGACAGTGTGTTAGACAGAGACAGATGTGTCCCAGGAGGACATTACACTACAGACAGTGTGTTAGACAGAGACAGATGTGGTCCAGGAGGACATTACATTACAGACAGTGTGTTAGACAGAGACAGATGTGTCCCAGGAGGACATTACACTACAGACAGTGTGTTAGACAGAGACAGATGTGGTCCAGGAGGACATTACATTACAGACAGTGTGTTAGACAGAGACAGATGTGGTCCAGGAGGACATTACATTACAGACAGAGACAGATGTGTCCCAGGAGGACATTACATTACAGACAGTGTGTTAGACAGAGACAGATGTGTCCCAGGAGGACATTACATTACAGACAGTGTGTTGGACAGAGACAGATGTGTCCCAGGAGGACATTACATTACAGACAGTGTGTTAGACAGAGACAGATGTGTCCCAGGAGGACATTACATTACAGACAGTGTGTTAGACAGAGACAGATGTGTCCCAGGAGGACATTACATTACAGACAGTGTGTTAGACAGAGACAGATGTGGTCCAGGAGGACATTACATTACAGTGTGTTAGACAGAGACAGATGTGTCCCAGGAGGACATTACATTACAGTGTGTTAGACAGAGACAGATGTGGCCCAGGAGGACATTACATTACAGACAGTGTGTTAGACAGAGACAGATGTGTCCCAGGAGGACATTACATTACAGACAGTGTGTTAGACAGAGACAGATGTGTCCCAGGAGGACATTACATTACAGACAGTGTGTTAGACAGAGAGAGATGTGGCCCAGGAGGACATTACATGACAGACAGTGTGTTAGACAGAGACAGATGTGTCCCAGGAGGACATTACATTACATTACAGTGTGTTAGACAGAGACAGATGTGGCCCAGGAGGACATTACATTACAGACAGTGTGTTAGACAGAGACAGATGTGTCCCAGGAGGACATTACATTACATTACAGTGTGTTAGACAGAGACAGATGTGGCCCAGGAGGACATTACATTACAGACAGAGACAGATGTGGCCCAGGAGGACATTACATTACAGTGTGTTAGACAGAGACAGATGTGGCCCAGGAGGACATTACATTACAGTGTGTTAGACAGAGACAGATGTGGCCCAGGAGGACATTACATTACAGTGTGTTAGACAGAGACAGATGTGTCCCAGGAGGACATTACATTACAGTGTGTTAGACAGAGACAGATGTGGCCCAGGAGGACATTACATTACAGACAGTGTGTTAGACAGAGACAGATGTGTCCCAGGAGGACATTACATTACAGACAGTGTGTTAGACAGAGACAGATGTGTCCCAGGAGGACATTACATTACAGACAGTGTGTTAGACAGAGACAGATGTGGCCCAGGAGGACATTACATTACAGACAGTGTGTTAGACAGAGACAGATGTGTCCCAGGAGGACATTACATTACAGACAGAGACAGATGTGTCCCAGGAGGACATTACATTACAGACAGTGTGTTGGACAGAGACAGATGTGTCCCAGGAGGACATTACATTACAGACAGTGTGTTAGACAGAGACAGATGTGGCCCAGGAGGACATTACATTACAGACAGTGTGTTAGACAGAGACAGATGTGTCCCAGGAGGACATTACATTACAGACAGTGTGTTAGACAGAGACAGATGTGTCCCAGGAGGACATTACATTACAGACAGTGTGTTAGACAGAGACAGATGTGGCCCAGGAGGACATTACATTACAGACAGTGTGTTGGACAGAGACAGATGTGTCCCAGGAGGACATTACATTACAGACAGTGTGTTAGACAGAGACAGATGTGTCCCAGGAGGACATTACATTACAGACAGTGTGTTAGACAGAGACAGATGTGTCCCAGGAGGACATTACATTACAGACAGTGTGTTGGACAGAGACAGATGTGTCCCAGGAGGACATTACATTACAGACAGTGTGTTAGACAGAGACAGATGTGTCCCAGGAGGACATTACATTACAGACAGTGTGTTGGACAGAGACAGATGTGTCCCAGGAGGACATTACATTACAGACAGTGTGTTAGACAGAGACAGATGTGTCCCAGGAGGACATTACATTACAGTGTGTTAGACAGAGACAGATGTGTCCCAGGAGGACATTACATTACAGTGTGTTAGACAGAGACAGATGTGTCCCAGGAGGACATTGCATTACAGACAGTCTGTTAGACAGAGACAGATGTGGCCCAGGAGGACATTACATTACAGACAGTGTGTTAGACAGAGACAGATGTGTCCCAGGAGGACATTACATTACAGTGTGTTAGACAGAGACAGATGTGTCCCAGGAGGACATTACATTACAGACAGTGTGTTAGACAGAGACAGATGTGTCCCAGGAGGACATTACATTACAGACAGTGTGTTAGACAGAGACAGATGTGTCCCAGGAGGACATTACATGACAGACAGTGTGTTAGACAGAGACAGATGTGTCCCAGGAGGACATTACATTACAGTGTGTTAGACAGAGACAGATGTGTCCCAGGAGGACATTACATTACAGACAGTGTGTTAGACAGAGACAGATGTGTCCCAGGAGGACATTACATTACAGTGTGTTAGACAGAGACAGATGTGTCCCAGGAGGACATTACATTACAGTGTGTTAGACAGAGACAGATGTGTCCCAGGAGGACATTACATGACAGACAGTGTGTTAGACAGAGACAGATGTGTCCCAGGAGGACATTACATTACAGTGTGTTAGACAGAGACAGATGTGTCCCAGGAGGACATTACATGACAGACAGTGTGTTAGACAGAGACAGATGTGTCCCAGGAGGACATTACATGACAGATAGTGTGTTAGACAGAGACAGATGTGTCCCAGGAGGACATTACATGACAGACAGTGTGTTAGACAGAGACAGATGTGTCCCAGGAGGACATTACATTACAGACAGTGTGTTAGACAGAGACAGATGTGTCCCAGGAGGACATTACATTACAGACAGTGTGTTAGACAGAGACAGATGTGTCCCAGGAGGACATTACATTACAGACAGTGTGTTAGACAGAGACAGATGTGTCCCAGGAGGACATTACATTACAGTGTGTTAGACAGAGACAGATGTGTCCCAGGAGGACATTACATGACAGACAGTGTGTTAGACAGAGACAGATGTGTCCCAGGAGGACATTACATTACAGACAGTGTGTTAGACAGAGACAGATGTGTCCCAGGAGGACATTACATGACAGACAGTGTGTTAGACAGAGACAGATGTGTCCCAGGAGGACATTACATTACAGTGTGTTAGACAGAGACAGATGTGTCCCAGGAGGACATTACATTACAGACAGTGTGTTAGACAGAGACAGATGTGTCCCAGGAGGACATTACATTACAGTGTGTTAGACAGAGACAGATGTGGCCCAGGAGGACATTACATGACAGACAGTGTGTTAGACAGAGACAGATGTGTCCCAGGAGGACATTACATTACAGACAGTGTGTTAGACAGAGACAGATGTGTCCCAGGAGGACATTACATTACAGACAGTGTGTTAGACAGAGACAGATGTGTCCCAGGAGGACATTACATTACAGTGTGTTAGACAGAGACAGATGTGTCCCAGGAGGACATTACATTACAGACAGTGTGTTAGACAGAGACAGATGTGTCCCAGGAGGACATTACATTACAGACAGTGTGTTAGACAGAGACAGATGTGGTCCAGGAGGACATTACATTACAGACAGTGTGTTAGACAGAGACAGATGTGGCCCAGGAGGACATTACATTACAGACAGAGACAGATGTGGCCCAGGAGGACATTACATTACAGACAGTGTGTTAGACAGAGACAGATGTGTCCCAGGAGGACATTACATTACAGACAGTGTGTTGGACAGAGACAGATGTGTCCCAGGAGGACATTACATTACAGACAGTGTGTTGGACAGAGACAGATGTGTCCCAGGAGGACATTACATTACAGACAGTGTGTTGGACAGAGACAGATGTGTCCCAGGAGGACATTACATTACAGTGTGTTAGACAGAGACAGATGTGTCCCAGGAGGACATTACATTACATTACAGTGTGTTAGACAGAGACAGATGTGGCCCAGGAGGACATTACATTACAGACAGAGACAGATTGAACCTCTGGTGACTTGCCTGCTGGCTCTGTGTGAGATGCTGGTCGGGAGATGTCATGAATGATGCTAAATATACTATTTGAGTTGTTGGGAAAGTTCACACACTGATGTTTACAGCTCTACATCATAAACTATTGTATTATATATTATGTATGTTTTGACATTTATGAATATAATTCAAATGTTTCATCCATCCAAAACTGTCCTCCTGCATCCCATTTCAATTCCATATCTAACCACACACCTCTGCTTGTCCCTGTCTGTGCCCCCCCCCACACACACACACCTCTGCTTGTCCCTGTCTCTGCCCCCCCCACACACACATACCTCTGCTTGTCCCTGTCTCTGCCCCCCCCTACACACACACACTTCTGCTTGTCCCTGTCTCTGCCCCCCCCCCACACACACACACCTCTGCTTGTCCCTGTCTCTGCCCCCCCTACACACACACACTTCTGCTTGTCCCTGTCTCTGCCCCCCCCACACACACACCTCTGCTTGTCCCTGTCTCTGCCCCCCCCCACACACACATACCTCTGCTTGTCCCTGTCTCTGCCCCCCTACACACACACACACTTCTGCTTGTCCCTGTCTCTGCCCCCCCCACACACACACACCTCTGCTTGTCCCTGTCTCTGCCCCCCCCCACACACACACACCTCTGCTTGTCCCTGTCTCTGCCCCCCCCTACACACACACACACCTCTGCTTGTCCCTGTCTCTGCCCCCCCACACACACACACACCTCCCTCCAGAACCATGGAGGAGCTGGACCTGAGTCTGATTGATGCCCTGACGGACAGCGTCCCCCGGGAGGGTCCAGAGGGCCTGGTGGGGAGAGACTTCGTGGCGATGCTGGAGTCCGAGGCCTTCGTTGACCAGGTGGGCGAGAAGGTGGGCAAGACAGACTACATCCTCCTGATGGACAATGATGGGACCAGGGCAGGTGAGCTGACCGGAGGGCAAGGGGTTGTGGGTAGAGGGGATGGGGATGGGACATGAGGGAGGTCATTGAGGTCAGTCACTATTGCACTGATTGGTTTGGTTGGTTGATTGATTGATGACAATGGGACATTTGAATGAGCACCTGCCATGCTAATCAACTACTATTTTTCCATGTTGTCTGTCTGTAATTGTGTAATGACTTGGTGCTGCCTATCTTGGCCAGGGCGCTCTTGAAAAATAGATTTCAAATCTCAATGAGCTCTTCCTGGTTAAATAAAGGTTAAATAAATAGAACTATAGAAGCTAATTAGCCTACAGTGAATAACTTAGAATGTATGCTCCTACGGGCTTCCAAGTGCACATCTTTCCTAGCCAGGGGACAGTGCTCAGGGAAGGAGGGGTCGCTGAGGTCATGGTGTATTGAGGTGTAAAACTCACGCTTTCCTTTCAGAATAACTCTCCCCTCTCAGGGTAATGCTCTCCTCTCAGGGTAACTCTCTCCTCTCAGGGTAACTCTCTCCTCTCAGGGTAATGCTCCCCTCTCAGGGTAACTCTCTCCTCTCAGGGTAACTCTCTCCTCTCAGGGTAATGCTCCCCTCTCAGGGTAACTCTCTCCTCTCAGGGTAATGCTCTCCTCTCAGGCTAATGCTCTCCTCTCAGGGTAATGCTCCCCTCTCAGGGTAATGCCCTCCTCTCAGGGTAATGCTCTCCTCTCAGGGTAATGCTCTCCTCTCAGGGTAATGCTCTCCTCTCAGGGTAATGCTCTCCTCTCAGAGTAATGCTCTCCTCAGGCTAATGCTCTCCTCTCAGGGTAATGCTCTCCTCTCAGGGCAATGCTCTCCTCTCAGGGTAATGCTCTCCTCAGGGTAATGCTCTCCTCTCAGGCTAATGCTCTCCTCAGGCTAATGCTCTCCTCTCAGGGTAATGCTCTCCTCTCAGGGTAATGCTCTCCTCTCAGGGTAATGCCCTCCTCTCAGGGTAATGCTCTCCTCTCAGGGTAATGCTCTCCTCTCAGGGTAATGCTCTTCTCTCAGGGTAATGCTCTCCTCTCAGAGTAATGCTCTCCTCTCAGAGTAATGCTCTCCTCTCAGAGTAATGCTCTCCTCAGGGTAATACTCTCCTCGCAGGGTAATACTCTCCTCTCAGGGTAATGCTCACCTCTCAGGGTAATGCTCTCCTCTCAGGGTAATGCTCTCCTCTCAGGGTAATGCTCTCCTCTCAGAGTAATGCTCTCCTCTCAGAGTAATGCTCTCCTCTCAGAGTAATGCTCTCCTCAGGGTAATGCTCTCCTCTCAGGGTAATGCTCTCCTCTCAGGGTAATGCTCCCCTCTCAGGGTAATGCTCTCCTCTCAGGCTAATGCTCTCCTCTCAGAGTAATGCTCTCCTCTCAGGGTAATGCTCTCCTCTCAGGGTAATGCTCTCCTCTCAGAGTAATGCTCTCCTCTCAGGGTAATGCTCCCCTCTCAGGGTAATGCTCTCCTCTCAGAGTAATGCTCCCCTCTCAGGGTAATGCTCCCCTCTCAGGGTAATGCTCCCCTCTCAGGGTAATGCTCTCCTCTCAGAGTAATGCTCTCCTCAGGGTAATGCTCTCCTCTCAGGGTAATGCTCTCCTCTCAGGGTAATGCTCCCCTCTCAGGGTAATGCTCTCCTCTCAGGCTATTGCTCTCCTCTCAGAGTAATGCTCTCCTCTCAGAGTAATGCTCTCCTCTCAGGGTAATGCTCTCCTCTCAGGGTAATGCTCTCCTCTCAGAGTAATGCTCTCCTCTCAGGGTAATGCTCCCCTCTCAGGGTAATGCTCTCCTCTCAGAGTAATGCTCCCCTCTCAGGGTAATGCTCCCCTCTCAGGGTAATGCTCCCCTCTCAGGGTAATGCTCTCCTCTCAGAGTAATGCTCCCTCTCAGGGTAATGCTCCCCTCTCAGGGTAATGCTCCCCTCTCAGGGTAATGCTCTCCTCTCAGAGTAATGCTCTCCTCTCAGGGTAATGCTCTCCTCTCAGAGTAATGCTCTCCTCTCAGGATGTGTGTGTGTAATGTTACGTAACTTTACGTAAGCATCTCCAGATAAGTGACTGATAATGCCATACAGCAGGACAAGGCCTGCCGTTTTGGATCTGACAGTGTGTCAGTCCAGCAGACTGTGGCCTGATTTTAGTGGAGTGTGTTTGTGTTTGTGTGTGTGTGTGTGTGTGTCCAGCAGACTGTGGCCTGATTTTAGTGGAGTGTGTGTGTGTGTGTGTGTGTGTGTGTGTGTGTGTGTCCAGCAGACTGTGCCTCAGCTTTAGGCCATGTCTATTGTCCCGACAATCTGTCCAGAGTTGCAGACTGTGTGTGTGCAGTTTTCCATGATGGTCAACTTCAGAAGTGCTGTGGGCAGTAATCATGCCATGTGTGTTAGTTCCTCGCTGACACCGGCCAGCAGCCTCCCACCCTGCATCCCACTGCAGGCTTTACCTCTGAAGCTAAGCAGGGTTTTTATTTAATTTCACCTTTATTTAACCAGGTAGGCTAGTTGAGAACAAGTTCTCATTTACAACTGTGACCTGGCCAAGATAAAGCGTAGCAATTCGACACATACAACAACACAGAGTTACACATGGAAATAACAAAACATACAGTCAATAATACAGTAGAACAAAAGAAAACAAAAAGTCCATACACAGTGAGTGCAAATGAGGTAAGATAAGGAAATAAATGGGCCATGGTGGCAAAGTAATTACAATATAGCAATTAAACACTGGAATGGTAGATCGGCAGAAGATGAATGTGCAGGTAGAGATACTGGGGTGCAAAGGAGCAAAATAAATAAATATATACCAGTATGGGGATGAGGTAGGTAGATAGATGGGCTGTTTACAGATGGGCTATGTAGATGGGAGACCAGATGCTGCTGGAAGTGGTGTTTGAGGGCCAGTAGGAGGCACTCTTTCCTCTGGTCTAAAAAAATATCCCAGGGCAGTGATTGGGGACATTGCCCTGTGTAGGGTGCTGTCTTTCAAATGGGACATTAAACAGGTCTCCTGACTCTCTGTGGTCACTAAAGATCCCATGGTACTCATTGTAAGAGTAGGGGTGTTAACCCGGGTGTCCTGGCTAAATTCCCGATCTCGCCCTCATACCATCATTGCCACCTAATCATCCCCATCCTACAATTGTCTCATTCATCCTCCCCTGTAACTATTCCCCAGGTTGTTACTGTAAATGACTGTTTTTTCAGTCAGTTTACCTGGTAAATAAACATACTGGCACACCTTGTTGGGTCCAAGCAGAGAGCTAATAGGTAGTTGGCCTAATGTGTGTGTGTGTGTGTGTCTGTGTGTGGGTGCGTGTGTGTGTGAACAGATGCCAACCCTGTGTTGGATAATGGCAAGCAGGACGCCCAAGGGGCACAACAACCTGGTAAGAGTTAATTCCCAGAATTCTTCTGTCCTTGGCGACTCTGAAAGTACCACCTGACTGTGCTCACTTCCCTCCATCCTCTTTTACTTCCTGTGTCCTCGTCCTTCGCTTCTTGTATTTCACTTATTTCTCCTTGTTGAGTGTTTTGAGTGTGTGTGTAGCTCCTTTCATTTTTTTTATAGTCAACCAAGGACTTTCAGGTCAGGATGTGAAGTTAGTTATATGTTGGCTGGACTTTTTTAGGTTCATTGACATGCTGTGATGCTCACATAAGAGCACAAGGCCTTGAATTGGTCTTTCATTTCCTCTCTACTCAGATTGTTTATAGAAAAACATCTTTACCTTGTCCTGTCTCTGAGGATGAGTAGCTGTTGCTAATGTCCGCAGTAAACCAATAGAATCGTCCGGATTCTTATTGATGCTTTGTTCATAAGAACCTTGAAGTGACAGGATAAACAGTCTGTTTCTTGTGAGCATTCACATTGCACTTTCACTGCCATCCACTGCCATGGATCGCTTCAGGTTCTGTAGGGCTGCCGTGGATCGCTTCAGGTTCTGTAGGGTTGCCGTGGATCGCTTCAGTTTCTGAAGGGTTGCCGTGGATCGCTTCAGTTTCTGAAGGGCTGCCGTGGATCGCTTCAGTTTCTGTAGGTCTGCCGTGGATCGCTTCAGGTTCTGTAGGGCTGCCGTGGATCGCTTCAGGTTCTGTAGGGCTGCCGTGGATCGCTTCAGATTCTGTAGGGCTGCCATGCACCGCTTCAGATTCTGTAGGGCTGCCATGCACCGCTTCAGGTTCTGTAGGGCTGCCGTGCATCGCTTCAGGTTCTGTAGGGCTGCCGTGGATCGCTTCAAGTTCTGTAGGGCTGCCATGGATCGCTTCAGGTTCTGTAGGGCTGCCGTGGATCGCTTCAGGTTCTGTAGGGCTGCCGTGGATCGCTTCAGGTTCTGTAGGGCTGCCGTGGATCGCTTCAGGTTCTGTAGGGCTGCCATGGATCGCTTCAGATTCTGTAGGGCTGCCATGGATCGCTTCAGGTTCTGTAGGGCTGCCGTGCATCGCTTCAGGTTCTGTAGGGCTGCCGTGCATCGCTTCAGGTTCTGTAGGGCTGCCATGGATCGCTTCAGGTTCTGTGGGGCTGCCGTGCATCGCTTCAGGTTCTGTAGGGCTGCCGTGCATCGCTTCAGGTTCTGTAGGGCTGCCGTGCATCGCTTCAGGTTCTGTAGGGCTTCCCTGGATCGCTTCAGTTTCTGAAGGTCTGCCGTGGATCGCTTCAGGTTCTCTAGGGCTGCCGTGGATCGCTTCAGTTTCTGTAGGTCTGCCGTGGATCCTTTCAGGTTCTGAAGGGCTGTCTCCGCTCTCTAATCCATTTGTAGTCCCAGTTGAATTCGATTGACCAGTTTTGAGCCTTCCCTCTGAAATGGGGTTCTGTGTGAATAGATCGGGACTAGTGTGTTCTTATAATCTGATGAAAGCTTCATTAGTGTCTGATCCTCTTCCTCCTCTGAGGTAATTAAATAACTGGAGGGAGACTAATGCTGCCTCTGTGAGCAGCCCTTCTAATTACCCACTAACCATCGCTGTAGGAGGTCTGCAGATATTTCATACATTTCAACAGTGTAAAGGGAATTCCACTTCCTGTCAATTGTTTCCCCAAATACTTTTTTTTTTGGAGGCCACGATTTAGCAGTGACTGTGCGCCGCTGCTAAATGCATATAGGGGAAACACTTGGTGTGTGTAAATCAAATTGATTTATATTGCCCTTCGTACATAAGCTGATATCTCAAAGTGCTGTACAGAAACCCAGCCTAAAACCCCAAACAGCAAGCAATGCAGGCGTTGAAGCACTTTGCCTAGGAAAAACTCCCCAGAAAGGCCAAAACCTAGGAAGAAACCTAGAGAGGAACCAGGCTTTGAGGGGTGGCCAGTCCTCTTCTGGCTGTGCCGGGTGGAGGTTATAACATGGCCAAGATATTCAAATGTACATAAATGACCAGCATGGTCAAATAATAGGTCTGGGACAGGTAGCACGTCCGGTGAACAGGTCAGGATTCCATAGCCGCAGGCAGAACAGTTGAAACTGGAGCAGCAGCACGGCCAGGTGGACTGGGGACAGCAAGGAGTCATCATGCCAGGTAGTCCTGAGGCATGATCCTAGGGCTCAGGTCCTCCGAGACACTCTCTCCCTTCAGCTCAGGTTGAGCTGTTATAAAGTTTAGAGCTTGTGGCCGGTGGCAAATCACATTTTTGACTGTGACTTTAAAGTCGCAATCAGCAGTAGAAACAATAACAAAGTCTCCTCACCAGTGGTGTAAAATACGTAAGTAACAATATTTAAAGTACTACTTAAATAAAAAGTACTTTAAAGTACTACTTAAATAAAAATACTTTAAAGTACTACTTAAATAAAAATACTTTAAAGTACTACTTAAATAAAAATACTTTAAACTACTACTTAAATAAAAATACTTTAAACTACTACTTAAATAACAACACTTTAAAGTACTACTTAAGTCGTTTTTATGGGTATCTGTACTTTACTATTTATATTTCTGACAACTTTTACTTCACTACATTTCTAAAGAAAATAATGTACTTTTCTCTCCATACATTTTCCCTGACACCCAAAAGTACTGGTTACATTCTGAATGCTTAGCAGGACAGGAAAATGGTCGATTCACACACTTATCAAGAGAACATCCCTGGTCATCCCTACTGCCTCTGATCTGACAGACTCACTAAACACATGCTTTGTCTGTAAATGATGTCTGAGTGTTGGAGTGTGCCCCTGGCTATCCATATATACATTTAAAAAAGAAAATGGTGCCGTCTGGTTTGCTTAATATTAGGAATTTTATGTTATTAATACTTTTTGAGCAATTACATTTACTTTCAAAACTTAAGTATATGTACAACCAAATACTTTTTACTTTTACTCAAGTAGTATTTTACTGCCTGACTTGAACTTTTACTTGAGTCAGGAGAGGACAGGAGAGGAGAGGACAGGAGAGGAGGTATACAGGAGAGGACAGGAGAGGAGAGGAGAGGACAGGAGAGGAGGTAGACAGGAGAGGACATGAGAGGAGAGGACAGGAGAGGAGAGGACAGGGGAGGAGGTATACAGGAGATGAGAGGACAGGAGAGGACAGGAGATGAGAGGAGAGGACAGGAGAGGAGAGGAGAGGACAGGAGAGGAGAGGACAGGAGAGGAGAGGACAGGAGAGGAGGTATACAGGAGATGAGAGGACAGGAGAGGAGAGGACAGGAGAGGAGAGGACAGGAGAGGAGGTATACAGGAGATGAGAGGACAGGAGAGGACAGGAGAGGAGAGGACAGGAGAGGAGAGGACAGGAGAGGAGGTATACAGGGCCTTGCAAAAGTATTCACCCCCTTGCCGTTGTTCCTATTTTGTGGCATTACAACCTGTAATTTAAATAGATTTTTCTTTAGATTTCATCTAATGGACATACACAGAATAGTTCAAATTGGTCAAGTGAAATGAATTTTTTTTTTTTTTACTTTAAAAAAAATAAAGTGGTGCACATGTTTTCACCCCCTTTGCTGTGAAGCCCCTAAATAAGATCTGGTGCAACCAATTACCTTCAGAAGTCACATAATTAGCTAGATTGCACACAGGTGGAGTTTAAGTGTCACATGATCTGTCACGTGATCTCAGTATATATCCACCTGTTCTGAAAGGCCCCAGAGTCTGCAACACAACTAAGCAAGCAGCACTATGAAGACCAAGGAGCTCTCCAAACAGGTCAGGGACAAAGTTGTGGAGAAGTACAGATCAGGGTTGGGTTATTAAAAAAATATCTGAAACTTTGAACATCCCACGGAGCACCATTAAACCCATTATTAAAAAATGGAAAGAATATGGCACAACAAACCTGCTAAGAGAGGGCCGGCCCCAAAACTCACTGACCAGGCGAAGGGAGCATTAATCAGAGAGGCAACAAAGACACCAAAGATATTCGTTTAAGGAGCTGCAAATCTCCACAGCGGAGGTTGGGGTATCTGTCCATAGGACCACTTTAAGCCATACACTCCATAGAGCTGGGCTTTACAGAGTGGCCAGAAAAAAAGCCATTGCTTAAAGAAAAAAATAAGCAAACACATTTGGTGTTCGCCAAAAGGCATGTGGGAAACTCCCCAAACATATGGAAGAAGGTACTCTGGTCAGATGAGACTAAAATTTAGCTTTTTGGCCATCAAGGAAAACGCTATGTCTGGCACAAACCCAACCCCTCTCATCACCCCGAGAACACCATCCCCACAGTGAAGCATGGTGGGGTGTTTTTCATCGGCATGGACTGGGAAACCGGTCAGAATTGAAGGAATGATGGATGGTGTTAAACACAGGGAAATTCTTGAGGGAAACCTGTTTGTCTTCCAGAGATTTGACACTGGGACGGAGGTTCACCTTCCAGCAGGACAATGACCTTAAGCATACTGCTAGAGAAACACTCGAGTGGTTTAAAGGGAAACATTTAAATGCCTTGGAATGGCCTAGTCAAAGCCCATACCTCAATCCAATTGAGAATCTGTGGTATGACTTAAAGATTGCTGTACACCAACAGAACCCATCCAACTTGAAGGAGATGGAGCAGTTTTGCCTTGAAGAATGGGAAAAAAAATCCCATTGGCCAGATGTGCCAAGATTATAGAGACATACCCCAAGAGACGTGCGTCTGTAATTGCTGTAAAAAGGTGGCTCTGCCTTTGTGTGTGTGTGTGGGGGGGGGGGGGGGGTGAAGAGTTATGCATGCTCACGTTTTCTGTTAATTTAATCATATTTTTGTTTGTTAAAAAATATTTTGCATCTTCAAAGTGGTAGACATGTTGTGTAAATCAAATGATACAAACCCCCTAAAAATATATATTTTAATTCCAGGTTGTAAGGCAACAAAATAGGAAAAATGCCAAGGTGGGTGAATACTTTCGTAAGGCACTGTAAGTAGTAACTAGGTCAGAGAGTTAGGAACGTAGAGACAGAGGCCCCAGGAACCCTAAGCTTGAGAGCCATGAGGAGTGTGTTTGTGTCTCTGGTTATTCATACGTATACGCCTGCATGTATATCTGCAGCATGATGCCGCTGGCTGAGATGCATGTATGTTATAGTGAGAAGGCTGGGATGGCCTTCCGGGTGGTGCAGTGTTCAAGGGCGCTGTACTGCAGCGCCAGCTGTGCCACCAGAGACTCTGGGTTCGCGCTGGTCTGGAGTTGACAGATCTGGTTCTAGGGAGGGGATGGTCTGGAGTTGACAGATCTGGTTCTAGGGAGGGGATGGTCTGGAGTTGACAGATCTGGTTCTAGGGAGGGGATGGTCTGGAGTTGACAGATCTGGTTCTGGGGAGGGGATGGTCTGGAGTTGACAGATCTGGTTCTACGGAGGGGATGGTCTGGAGTTGACAGATCTGGTTCTGGGGAGGGGATGGTCTGGAGTTGACAGATCTGGTTCTAGGGAGGGGATGGTCTGGAGTTGACAGATCTGGTCCGGTTGGGATTGCTTTACTAACCAGCACTCTCTTTGTCTGACTGTCACTCTCTGTCTTTCTTTCTGTTTTTCTGTCTGTCTCTTTTGCTCTCGTCCTCTTTTTCTTAATTCCTACATTTCTTTATCCTCAACTTTTTATTCATCTTTTCCCTCTGCTCTCATCACTCCTCCCTTCTTTCCTCTCTGCTCTCCCCTCTCCTCTCCTCTCCTCTCTTCTCTTCTCTTCTCTTCTCTTCTCTTCTCTTCTCTGCTCTCCTCTTTCCTCTCTCTCCTCTCTTCTCTGCTCTCCTCTCTCCTCTTTCCTCTCTTCTCTCCTCTCCTCCCTTCTCTCCTCTCCTCTCTTCTCTCCTCTCTTCTATCCTCTTTTCTCTCCTCTCCCCTCTCCTCTTCTCTCCCCTCTCTCTCCTCTCTGCTCTGCTCTTCTCTCCCCTCTCTCCTTTCCTCTCTGCTCTGCTCTCCTCTTCTCTCCTCTCCTCTCTGTTCTCCTCTTCTCTCTCCTCTCTTCGCTCCTCTCTTCTCTTCTCTCCTCTCCTCTCTCCTCACTCCTCTCTGCTCTCCTCTTCTCTCTCCTCTCTTCTCTCTTCTCGCTTCTCTTCTCTCTTCTCTCCCCTCCCCTCTCCTCTCTGCTCTGCTCTTCTCTCTCCTCTCCTCTCTGTTCTCCTCTTCTCTCTCCTCTCTTCTCTCCTCTCGTCTCTCCTCTCCTCTCTGTTCTCCTCTTCTCTTCTCTTCTCTTCTCTCCTCACTTCTCACTCCTCTCTGCTCTGCTCTCCTCTCTGCTCTCCTTTTCTCTCTTCTATCCTCTCCTCTCTGCTCTCCTTTTCTCTCTTCTCTCCTCTCCTCTCTATTCTCCTATTTTCTTTTCTCTCCTCTCCTCTCCTCTCCTCTCTGCTCTCCTTTTCTCTCTCCTCTCTGCTCTCCTCTCCTCTCTCTCTCCCCCCCCCAGTACCATCTCTAACCACCACTACCACCGCCAAATGTCCTTCAGCCTGGAGGCCCCTGTAGGAGACCCTGTGGACTCTCTCCTGACTCCCACCACCCCTCCATCAGAATATGGGTTAGGGTGCTCCGCTGTCGTCAACATAAGTCCTCTCCCTCCAGTTCTGACTGGGTTACTGAGCCTAGAGAACCAAAGGATTAGAATGATGCCTCCAGACACACAGATGAACAGACACACAATTACTATGCAGATATATATGTCTACTGACAGAGTAACATCGGATATATATGTCTACTGACAGAGTAACATCAAATATATGTGTACTGACAGAGTAACATCAGATATATATGTGTACTGACAGAGTAACATCAGATATATGTGTACTGACAGAGTAACATCAGATATATATGTGTACTGACAGAGTATCATCAGATATATATGTGTACTCAGAGTAGCCTCTCTCTCTCTCTGTCTCTCTCTCTGTCTCTCTCTCTCGCTCTCTGTCTCTCTCTCTCTCCCTCTCTCTGTCTCTCTCGCTCTCTCTGTCTCTCTCTCAATCTCTCTCATTCCCTCTCTCTCTCTCTCTCTCTCTGTCTCTCTCTCTGTCTCTGTCTCTCTCTCTTGCTCTCTGTCTCTCTCTCTCGCTCTCTTCTCTCCTCTCTCGCTCTCTCTCTCTGTCTCTCTCTTGCTCTCTCTGTCTCTCTCTCTGTCTCTCTCTCTGTCTCTCTCTCTCTCATTCTCCCTCATTCCCTCTCTCTCTCTCTCTCTCTCTCTCTGTCTCTCTCTCTCTCTCTCTCTCTCATTCTCCCTCATTCCCTCTCTGTCTCTCTCTCTCTGTCTCTCTCTCTGTCTCTCTCTCTCTCTCTCTCATTCTCCCTCATTCCCTCTCTGTCTCTCTCTCTGTCTCTCTCTCTCTCTCTCATTCTCCCTCATTCCCTCTCTGTCTCTCTCTCTCTCTCTCTGTCTCTCTCTCTCGCTCTCTGTCTCTCTCACTCTCTCTCTCTCTCTCTCTCTCTCTCTCTCTCTCATTCCCTCTCATTCCCTCTCTGTCTCTCTCTCTCTCTCTTGTCTCACCAACATCCTTGGTATTATGCTTCAGTGGACAAGTTACCACTGTCAGCTTCTGCACCTTGTTTCTCCCTGAGCTGACGCTGCCAGCCTGCTCTCCTAACACCAAACTCACACTGCTTCTAGCTGTCCTTGTAATAACTCTGTTTATCAAACACTGGCATCGTTTCTAACATACTGATTTTTAACACAAGTGACACTTTCAGACTTTCTCATGTTTCTGTGTTTTATTTCATTTTTAAAAGTAAATGCATGTTTAGGTAACATTCCGCTTCTTGTAGTCTGTTTCATAGGCCAAAGAGACTGCCCTTTCGGTAATCTCAAAGTGCAATATGCAGCTCGATTGTATTCCCAATTACTGATTGGATGTTAAACATAACATTTTAGCATAACAAGGAGTGGTACCTAGACTAGACTCAGATGGTCGCCGTCTTGATTTTGGACTCTACTCTTCATGATATCAAGCCTCCTGTTCCTCCTCTACATAGCACATCTGTGTACTGCGCTCTGTCTGCCTGTCTGTCTGTCTGTCTATCTGTCTGTCTGTCTGTCCGCCTGTCTATCTGTCTGTCTGTCTGTCTGTCTGCCTGTCTGTCTGCCTGTCTGTCTGTCCGCCTGTCTGTCTGTCTGTCTGCCTGTCTGTCTGCCTGTCTGTCTGCCTGTCTGTCTGTCCGCCTGTCTGTCTGCCTGTCTGTCTGTCTGTCTGTCTGTCCACCTGTCTATCTGTCCGCCTGTCTGTCTGTCTGTCTGTATGTCTGTCTGTCTGTCTGTCCACCTGTCTATCTGTCCGCCTGTCTGTCTGTCCGCCTGTCTATCTGTCCGCCTGTCTATCTGTCCGCCTGTCTGTCCGCCTGTCTGTCCGCCTGTCTATCTGTCCGCCTGTCTATCTGTCCGCCTGTCTATCTGTCCGCCTGTCTGTCCGCCTGTCTATCTGTCCGCCTGTCTAGCTGTCTGTCTGTCTTAGTTTGTCTGTCTGTCTTAGTTTGTCTGTCTGTCTGTCTTAGTTTGTCTGTCTGTCTTAGTTTGTCTGTCTGTCTGTCTGTCTTAGTTTGTCTGTCTGTCTGTCTGTCTGTCTGTCTGTCTGTCTGTCTTAGTTTGTCCGTATCTAACTGTCTGTCTTAGTTTGTCTGTCTGTCTGTCTTAGTTTGTCTGTCTGTCTTAGTTTGTCTGTCTGTCTGTCTGTCTTAGTTTGTCTGTCTGTCTGTCTGTCTGTCTGTCTGTCTGTCTGTCTGTCTGTCTTAGTTTGTCCGTATCTAACTGTCTGTCTTAGTTTGTCTGTCTGTCTGTCTTAGTTTGTCTGTCTGTCTGTCTTAGTTTGTCTGTCTGTCTGTCTTAGTTTGTCTGTCTGTCTGTCTGTCTTAGTTTGTCTGTCTGTCTTAGTTTGTCTGTCTGTCTTCGTTTGTCTGTCTGTCTGTCTGTCTGTCTGTCTGTCTGTCTGTCAAAGTTTGTCCATCTGTCTGTCTTAGTCTGTCTGTCTGTCTGTCTGTCTGTCTTAGTTTGTCCGTATCTAAATGTCTGTCTTAGTTTGTCTGTCTGTCTTAGTTTGTCTGTCTGTCTGTCTGTCTGTCTGTCTGTCTGTCTTAGTTTGTCCGTATCTAACTGTCTGTCTTAGTTTGTCTGTCTGTCTGTCTTAGTTTGTCTGTCTGTCTTAGTTTGTCTGTCTGTCTGTCTGTCTTAGTTTGTCTGTCTGTCTGTCTGTCTGTCTGTCTGTCTGTCTGTCTTAGTTTGTCCGTATCTAACTGTCTGTCTTAGTTTGTCTGTCTGTCTGTCTTAGTTTGTCTGTCTGTCTGTCTTAGTTTGTCTGTCTGTCTGTCTTAGTTTGTCTGTCTGTCTGTCTGTCTTAGTTTGTCTGTCTGTCTTAGTTTGTCTGTCTGTCTTCGTTTGTCTGTCTGTCTGTCTGTCTGTCTGTCTGTCAAAGTTTGTCCATCTGTCTGTCTTAGTCTGTCTGTCTGTCTGTCTGTCTGTCTTAGTTTGTCCGTATCTAAATGTCTGTCTTAGTTTGTCTGTCTGTCTTAGTTTGTCTGTCTGTCTGTCTGTCTGTCTGTCTGTCTGTCGGTCTAATAAACTCTTTCAAACAGACCTGATTTCTCTTTCTTGACCAATGTTCCTCAAATTAACCTCTTGTTGATTCTGTGAATGTTGCTTTTTGCTTTTCAATGTTTGTTGGTTTTCTCTTATCTCCTATTCAAATTATACAGTTGAAGTCAGAAGTTTACATACACCCCCCCCCATTCTGAAATTGCATTTTTGTCCCCTTCCAGTTTTATCAGTGGTATGTGATACGCAAATCATAGCCCTTCCTTACATCAGCTGATATCTCAAAGTACTGTACAGAAACCCAGCCTAAAACTCCAAACAGCAAGCAATGCAGGTGTAAAAGCACGGTGGCTAGGAAAAACTCCCTAGAAAGGCCAAAACCTAGGAAGAAACCTAGAGAGGAACCAGGCTATAAGGGATGGCCAGTCCTCTTCTGGTTTGTGTTGGGTGGAGATTATAACAGAACATGGCCAAGATGTTCAAATGTTCATAAATGACCAGCATGAGTATGGTATCTCTACTGCTCCTGCTGTCTCCAGAGAGTTGAAAACAGCAGGTCTGGGACAGGTAGCACGTCCTGTGAACAGGTCAGGGTTCCATAGCCGCAGGCAGAACAGTTGAAACTGGAGCAGCAGCACGGTCAGGTGGACTGGGGACAGCAAGGAGTCATCATGCCAGGTAGTCCTGAGGCATGGTCCTAGCGCAACAGGGCAATGGTGTGCTTTAGGACCATGCGGACACCTCCAAGCGGTCGGGTAGGTTGTTTGGAGTGTTTATCCGACTGGAAAAAAACATAAATAATAATATGTTATGTCCCCCCCCACTTCTATGACCAAAGTTGCGCCCCTGATTAAATGTTAATTAACTCTACCTCATTCTCTTTTTGTCCTTTTATTGAAAGATAAGAGAGCGAGTTCTAGTGCTATGCTATTCTTGCCATACCAACCTTTCAATCCTGAGTGTTTTTTGCTGTTGTGAAAACTAAAACTGGCAGATGACAGTGGAACATAACAGTAGAAATCTGTTTCAGAAGCCTGGTGGTGGCTGGAACTGCTTCTCTGATTACATAACGGGCCTTTTAGCTTTTCTTTTGTAGAGGTCAGAGACGGTGCCAACGTCTTAACCTTCCATTAAAAGCATTGGCTTATTGAAATGGGGAATCGTTTTAAACTGCAATTAAGTAGTCTGCTTGAGGAATAACGTTTCTGAAGAATAATGTTTCCTATAATTATTAATGAGGGCAGGACACTCGATCATTAATCAAGGTCCTTTAACAACACAAGAGGGACGGGAGACCGATATCGGAAAATAGTGATCCCCACAAAAACTCACTTGGCTTTCCTACTGGTACAGTACAGGAAACTGTTTTACACTTAAAAGAGCTGTACCATTCTTTTTTAAATGTAACTTTACTCACACCTAGGGCCTCCCGAGTGGCGCAGTGGTCTAAGGCACTGCATCACAGTGCTAGCTGTGCCACTAGAGATCCTGGTTCGAGACCAGGCTCTGTTGCAGCCGGCCGCGACCGAGAGACCCATGGGGCGGCGCACTATTGGCCCAGCGTCGTCTGGGTTAGGGGAGGGTTTGGCCAGGCAGAGATGTTCTTTTCCCATCGCACGCTAAGGACTCATGTGGTGGGCCGGGCCCAGTGCACGCTGACACGGTCGCCAGGTGTACGGTGTTTCCTCTGACACATTGGTGCGGCTGGCTTCCGGGTTAAGTGGCATTGTGTCAAGAAGCAGTGCAGCTTGTTTGGGTTGTGTTTCAGAGGACGCACGGCTCTCGACCTTCGCCTCTCCCAAGTCATTACGGGAGTTGCAGCGATGGGACAAGACTGTAACTACCAATTGGAAACCACAAAATTGCGGTGAAAAAGGGGTCAAAATAAAAAGGTTAGATCAACCTGTTCGTTCCCGCTCCTCTCATGAGACTGGAGTTCTCTCATGTTCTCTGCTGAGCGGAGCAGGGGGCCTGGCTAGCGCTGCTGTGTGGCCTCTTGGCCGGCTTCTCTCTGTCTCTCCTCTCCGGGGGGAGATCTGCAGTTCCAGCTATATGGGACAGGCTGCCCTACTTTTTGCTGGGGGCTGCAGCAGCGGATGGATGGCCCCACAGCAGATGTGCTTAATGAGGAGGGACGTCCTCCTCTGCCTCCCTCCTCTGCCTCCCTACTCCACTATCCTCTCTACTGCCTGCTCCACTATCCTCTCTGCCTCCCTCCTCTGCCTCCCTACTCCACTATCCTCTCTGCCTCCCTACTCCACTATCCTCTCTGCCTCCCTGCTCCACTATCCTCTCTGCCTCCCTGCTCTGCCTCCCTGCTCCACCATCCTCTCTGCCTCCCTGCTCTGCCTCCCTAATCCACTATCCTCTCTACTGCCTGCTCCACTATCCTCTCTACTGCCTGCTCTACCATCCTCTCTGCTGCCTGCTCCACTATCCTCTCTGCCTCCCTGCTCTGCCTCCCTACTCAACTATCCTCTCTACTGCCTGCTCCACTATCCTCTCTACTGCCTGCTCTACCATCCTCTCTGCTGCCTGCTCCACTATCCTCTCTGCCTCCTTGCTCTGCCTCCCTACTCAACTATCCTCTCTACTGCCTGCTCCACTATCCTCTCTGCCTCCCTGCTCTGCCTCCCTACTCAACTATCCTCTCTACTGCCTGCTCCACTATCCTCTCTGCTGCCTGCTCTGCCTCCCTAATCCACTATCCTCTCTACTGCCTGCTCTACCATCCTCTCTGCTGCCTGCTCCACCATCCTCTCTGCTTCCCTGCTCTGCCTCCCTACTCCACTATCCTTTCTACTGCCTGCTCCACTATCCTCTCTGCCTCCCTGCTCTGCCTCCCTACTCCACTATCCTCTCTACTGCCTGCTCTACCATCCTCTCTGCTGCCTGCTCCACTATCCTCTCTGCCTCCCTGCTCTGCCTCCCTACTCAACTATCCTCTCTGCTGCCTGCTCCACTATCCTCTTTGCCTCCCTGCTCTGCCTCCCTACTCAACTATCCTCTCTACTGCCTGCTCCACTATCCTCTCTGCCTCCCTGCTCTGCCTCCCTACTCAACTATCCTCTCTACTGCCTGCTCCACTATCCTCTCTGCCTCCCTGCTCTGCCTCCCTACTCAACTATCCTCTCTACTGCCTGCTCCACTATCCTCTCTGCCTCCCTGCTCTGCCTCCCTACTCAACTATCCTCTCTACTGCCTGCTCCACTATCCTCTCTGCCTCCCTGCTCTGCCTCCCTACTCAACTATCCTCTCTACTGCCTGCTCCACTATCCTCTCTGCTGCCTGCTCTGCCTCCCTAATCCACTATCCTCTCTACTGCCTGCTCTACCATCCTCTCTGCTGCCTGCTCCACCATCCTCTCTGCCTCCCTGCTCTGCCTCCCTACTCCACTATCCTCTCTACTGCCTGCTCCACTATCCTCTCTGCCTCCCTGCTCTGCCTCCCTACTCCACTATCCTCTCTGCTGCCTGCTCCACCATCCTCTCTGCTGCCTGCTCCACTATCCTCTCTGCCTCCCTGCTCTGCCTCCCTACTCCACTATCCTCTCTACTGCCTGCTCCACTATCCTCTCTGCTGCCTGCTCTGCCTCCCTACTCCACTATCCTCTCTGCTGCCTGCTCCACCATCCTCTCTGCTGCCTGCTCCACCATCCTCTCTGCCTCCCTGCTCCACCATCCTCTCTGCTGCCTGCTCCACCATCCTCTCTGCTGCCTGCTCCACTATCCTGTCTGCTGCCTGCTCTGCCTCCCTACTGTAAAACTTTTGAACGCACACCAAAGCCTGACTCTCTTTTCATCCTAATAATGTACAAACAAGAAATGTGAAGAAATGTGGCTAAAGCCTCTATATACAGTGCTCAAAAAAATAAAGGGAACACTAAAATAACACATCCTAGATTTGAATGAATGAAATATTCTTATTAAATACTTTTTTCTTTACATAGTTGTATGTGCTGACAACAAAATCACACAAAAATTATCATTGGAAATCAAATTTATCAACCCATGGAGGTCTGGATTTGGAGTCACACTCAAAATTAAAGTGGAAAACCACACTACAGACTGATCCAACTTTGATGTAATGTCCTTAAAACAAGTCAAAATGAGGCTCAGTAGTGTGTGTGGCCTCCACATGCCTGTATAACCTCCCTACAACGCCTGGGCATGCTCCTGATGAGGTGGCAGATGGTCTCCTGAGGGATCTCCTCCCAGATCTGGACTAAATCATCCGCCAACTCCTGGACAGTCTGTGGTGCAACGTGGCGTTGGTGGATGGAGCGAGACATGATGTCCCAGATGTGCTCAATTGGATTCAGGTCTGGGGAATGGGCGGGCCAGTCCATAGCATCAATGCCTTCCTCTTGCAGGAACTGCTGACACTCCAGCCACATGAGGTCGAGCATTGTCTTGCATTAGGAGGAACCCAGGGCCAACCGCACCAGCATATGGTCTCACAAGAGGTCTGAGGATCTCATCTCGGTACCTAATGGCAGTCAGGCTACCTCTGGCGAGCACATGGAGGGCTGTGCGGCCCCCCAAAGAAATGCCACCCCACACCATGATTGACCCACCGCCAAACCGGTCATGCTGGAGGATGTTGCAGGCAGCAGAACGTTCTCCACGGCGTCTCCAGACTGTCAATCTTGGTGTTCTCTGGCAAATGCCAAACGTCCTGCACAGTGTTGGGCTGTAAGCACAACCCCCACCTGTAGACGTCGGGCCCTCATACCACCCTCATGGAGTCTGTTTCTGACCGCTTGAGCAGACACATGCACATTTGTGGCCTGCTGGAAGTCATTTTGCAGGGCTCTGGCAGTGCTCCTCCTGCTCCTCCTTGCACAAAGGCGGAGGTAGCGGTCCTGCTGCTGAGTTGTTGCCCTCATACGGCCTCCTCCACGTTTCCTGATGTACTGGCCTGTCTCCTGGTAGCGCCTCCATGCTCTGGACACTTCGCTGACAGACACAGCAAACCTTCTTGCCACAGCTCACATTGATGTGCCATCCTGGATGAGCTGCACTACCTGAGCCACTTGTGTGGGTTGTAGACTCCGTCTCATGCTACCACTAGAGTGAAAGCACTGCCAGCATTCAAAAGTGACCAAAACATCTGCCAGGAAGCATAGGAACTGAGAACCACTCCTTTATTGGGGGTGTCTTGCTAATTGCCCATAATTTCCACCTGTTGTCTATTCCATTTGCACAACAGCATGTGAAATTTATTGTCAATCAGTGTTGCTTCCTAAGTGGACAGTTTGATTTCACAGAAGTGTGATTGACTTGGAGTTACATTGTGTCGTTTAAGTGTTCCCTTTATTTTTTTGAGCAGTGTATTCATGATCTGCCTTTAATCCCGTAGGTTGGGAAAGCACACCAGTGTATCCTCATTCCTCACTGATGCCCTCTGTAGTGGGAAGCTAGCTCTTTCATCTTCTGCCATTTCCACATGTAAAGTTCTGATCCCTCATCCCAATGACATTAAATCCACATTTAGAGCTTCTCAAAATGGTTGGTGGTGTACTATACTGTGGGACAGGGGGATGTAGCGTGGTGTCTTCCTGTGGGACAGGGGGGTGTAACGTGGTGTCTTCCTGTGGGACAGGGGGATGTAATGTGGTGTCTTCCTGTGGGACAGGGGGATGTAACAGAGATGAGATGACCACTGAAGGGGACACTATCTGTTCAAACAGGCCCCCAGTGACTGTTCAGTGTTTAACGCTATGAAAAGGAGGTGTGACAGAATGGCATGAAATCTCCATCGATGCAACAATTCTGTCAATTACGTTTGGCTTTTGATGTGATGTGATTGGTGTGAAGCCAGATCCAAACTGGCTTCCCTTCACACTTTTTTTTGGTGCTGCAGGACCATTCACAGCTGCGCTTGCTCAGTTTAGCTCACCACTGATTGCCTATTCATTTTATAATTTTTTAATCAAGAGAGGTCAAATGCTCGCTGGCTTCCTTTACATTCCATGCTAGGGACGGCAACAATGTCACACACACATTCAGACACGCACACACACACTCAGACATGCGCACAGACACGCACACACAGACACAGACACACACACGCACACACACAAACTCAGACACGCACAGACACACACACACACATATGGCACAGCATTCTGTGTCTGTGTGTGTGTGTGTGTGTGTGTGTGTGTGTGTGTGTGTGTGTGTGTGTGTGTGTGTGTGTGTGTGTGTGTGTGTGTGTGTGTGTGTGTGTGTGTGTGTGTGTGTGTCTGTCTGGGGGGGTATTCCAGAGGGAAAAGCTGCAGGGCGACAGACTGTAGCAATTAAAAACCCAGAGCTGTGATCTAACGTCTGGTCAAGACCCTGCACCTGTATCGGATGTGTCATCCTGTCTGACCACAACATACAACTCTTCTATGTTCATCAATTTATGTGGTTTAAGCTCTTTTTTTGTTCAATTTTATTTTTATATTAGAATTTACTATGTTCTATTTTTTATTTTGCGTTGTTCAAAGGATTCACCCGAATGTCAACGTTTATCAGATGTTTCAGTCGATTCAGGCGTCTACACCACGTCAAGTTAAATCCATGGTCCATCTGTTGGACGTAGATATATCCCCCGAATCAATCTTTTTTGGAGGTTCCCCCTGTGGTGCTGCCCTTGTCCCTCGCCCTGTCTTGGTAACGTGTTTACCCAGCATGCAGAGCTCCGATTGGGAATAATGAGCGGGGGGGGGAAACCTGGGGTCAGCTGGAGGACAACACTGTGGAGCTAGCCGAGGCTAAACCTGACATTTCCACTGCTCTGTCATTTTGTTTTGCTCTGCCTTCCCTACCACCCAGTCTCATTTAAAATGTTCTGTACCCACACTAAGTCGGGCTAAAAATATTGGATTATGTGTCGTGTGGAAGTTAGTGCTTCCCCCTTTTCTCCTTTTCATTTGAGTCCTATTGAGATGCATTTAACTTGTCCAGGTGTCTAATCGTCATAAGTGACAGGGACAGAGACATGGACATGGACAGAGACAGAGACAGGGACATGGACAGGGACAGGGACAAGGACATGGACAGGGACAAGGACATGGACAGGGACAAGGACATGGACAGGGACAAGGACATGGACATGGACATGGACAGAGACAGGGACAGAGACATGACAGAGACAGGGACAGAGACAGGGACAGGGACAGGGACAAGGACAAGGACATGGACAGGGACAGGGACAAGGACAGGGACATGGACATGGACAGAGACAGGGACAGAGACATGACAGAGACAGGGACAGTGACAGGGACAGAGACATGGACAGGGACAAGGACATGGACAGGGACAAGGACATGGACAGGGACAAGGACATGGACATGGACAGAGACAGGGACAGAGACATGACAGAGACAGGGACAGAGACAGGGACAGGGACAAGGACAGGGACAAGGACAGGGACAAGGACAGGGACAAGGACATGGACAGAGACAGGGACAGAGACAGCGACAGAGACAGGGACAGAGACATGGACAGAACAGAATGTTACTGGGTTGTGTTAGAGACTGAATGCTACTGGGTTGTGTTAGAGACTGAATGTTACTGGGTTGTGTTAGAGACTGAGATGGGCAGAACAGAATGTTACTGGGTTGTGTTAGAGACTGAATGTTACTGGGTTGTGTTAGAAACTGAATGTTACTGGGTTGTGTTAGAGACTGAATGTTACTGGGTTGTGTTAGAGACTGAATGTTACTGGGTTGTGTTAGAAACTGAATGCTACTGGGTTCTGTTAGAGACTGAATGTTACTGGGTTGTGTTAGAGACGGAATGTTATTGGGTTGTCTTAGAGACTGAATGTTACTGGGTTCTGTTAGAGACTGAATGTTATTGGGTTGTGTTAGAGACTGAATGTTACTGGGTTGTGTTAGAGACTGAATGTTACTGGGTTGTGTTAGAGACGGAATGTTATTGGGTTGTCTTAGAGACTGAATGTTACTGGGTTCTGTTAGAGACTGAATGTTATTGGGTTGTGTTAGAGACGGAATGTTACTGGGTTGTGTTAGATACTGAATGTTACTGGGTTGTGTTAGATACTGAGATGGGCAGAACAGAATGTTACTGGGTTGTGTTAGATACTGAGATGGGCAGAACAGAATGTTACTGGGTTGTGTTAGATACTGAGATGGGCAGAACAGAATGTTACTGGGTTGTGTTAGATACTGAGATGGGCAGAACAGAATGTTACTGGGTTGTGTTAGAGACTGAGATGGATGCGGAGATTGTGTCACACCCATCCGTACACATTCAAAGGGACTTTATCTCTCTCCGACTCAGACAGCCCGACTGACCCTGTAGGATGCTGCCTGTTCGGCATAACCATGACAGGGATATATATATAGACGGCATGGTACGTACACACACTGAGATCCTCTGCCCACAGAAACAGCAGTAGTTATCTGGGTCAGACAGAGCCATAGAGTACGCTAGGAGCCAGAGAAAGAGAGAGAGAGAGAGAGACAGAGAGAGAGGGATGGATGGATAGGAAGAGGGCCACAGTTATAAAACTCCAGGCAAAGTCATCTAAAAGTTCACTGCTCTTCATGTTACTGGCCCAGAAAGCCCTAACTTATGGTTTACCAATATCTCCCCTCTACTCCCACCCCCTTCTCTCTCTCTTTCTGTCTGGGCCCCCTTCATTTTGGCCTTGATTTGTTTTCCCCAATGCCCTCAAACAAACCCATTGTGTTCAGTTGGGCTGGCGTATTTCAATAGCTCACAGCTTGTTGACTGAACAATGGGAGGTCATGCAGCCTCGCTCCCCACACTGGGTTCCAGGGGCAGGCTGCTACGAGTGCTACATGACTTGGCATGTTTGGGCACAGACGCCCGCCCACGTACCCCCAGTCTGAAGTTGATTTATTTAGTAATGTGTGTGGGTTCTGGGGAGTTGGGCCGCCGGGAGCTGTCAGTGTCCCGCTGTTTTCGGATGCTTTTGTGACCCACCCAGGCCTTTCTCTCATCTGGGTTGTCCTCAATGCTCCCTCGCCTCCCATCTTCGTAAAGATCCAAGCACTGTCCTCTCACAGCATAAAACCTCTCGATCTGTCACCCCTTTTCTTACCATTGATTTATTAGTCCTGCCGACCTTTCTAGAGCTCCAAGCCCCCTGAGTGGTCTGTCCCAGTTTCCTGGAGAGAGGCGCACAAACATGCCTTATCATGGAGGCATTCAGACACGGTTTGGTCCAGTTCATCTCATCTCAGTACCTCATTGCTTTGCTAAGCTATCTTGACTATACATTGTGAAAAGTGAAAGCTATTGATTGATTGATTGATCGCTATGATTTCTGTGTTTTTTTATTTTTCAAACATACTTTTTCTTGCCAGGAGCCAGTAATTCCCTTTCAAAACTGCTCTGCCAGATGTCAGCCCCTCGGAAAGTAATACAGGACAATAAGGAAATATTCTTCCCTCTAAACAAGTTATTTTTCCTCTATCCCTTTGGCACAAAGTCAAGGGAGCAAACGTAAAAATCTCTGCAATGTTACCATTCCAAGGCTGCAGTGAGACGGTGATTTATCAGTGACCCAAACTCTGCTCAGATAATCCCTACCATTGTGTCGCTGAGTTGTCGTAATGCTGTGTCAAATGTACATTTTCCTTGAGGCGTTGGCAGTCATAATGTAAGTAACCTAATTTATGTCCCTCTAACTCCACTGAATGTCTCTGTCAGTTTATATTCACTCAATGTAGAGGAGAGATTGACTTTATCAAATCAAATCAAATACATCTGGTGAATACAAGTGTAGACCTTACCGTGAAATGCTTACTTTCAAGCCCTTAACCAACAATGCAGTTCAAGAAATAGAGTTAAGAAAATATTTACTAAATTAACTCAAGTTTTTAAAAAATTATAAAATAAGATAATAAAAAAATTAGATAATAATAACGAGGCAATATACTGAGGGTACCGGTACCAAGTCAATGTGCTGGGGTAGAGGTTAGCTGTTCTCAACCGTCCTACCTGGTTAAATAAAGGTGAAATAAAATAAAATAAATAAATAGTCGAGGTAATTTGTAAAGTGACTATGCATAGACAATAAACATTCTCCTGAGGGAGAAAAGGTGTTGTCGTGACCTCTTCACATCTGTCTTGGTGTGTTTGGACCATGATAGTTTGTTGGTGATGTGGACACCAAGGAACTTGAAGCTCTCGGCCCGCTCCACTTCAGCCCCGTCGATGTTAAATGGAGGCCTGTTCGGCCCGCCTTTTCCTGCAGTCCAAGATCAGCTCCTTTGTCTTGCTCACATTGAGGGAGAGGTTGTTGTCCTGGCACCTCACTGCCAGGTCTCTGACCTACTCCCTATAGGCTGTCATCAGCAAACGTAATGATGGTGTTGGAGTCATGCTTGGCCATGCAGTCGTGGGTGAACAGAGAGTACAGGATGGGACTAAGTACGCACCCCTGAGGGACCCCAGTGTTGAGGATCAGCGTGTTGTTACATACCCTTACCACCTGGGGACAGCACGTTACTAAGTCCAGGATCCAGTTGCAGAGGGAGTTGTTTAGTCCCAGGGTCCTTAGCTTAGTGATGAGCTTTGTGTGTACTATGGTGTTGAACACTGAACAACATTCTCACATAGGTGTCCTTTTTGTACAGGTGGGAAAGGGCAGTGTGGAGTGCGATTGAGATTGCGTCATCTGCGGATCTGTTGGGTGTCGGTATGAAAATTGGAGTGGGTCTAGTGTTTCCGGCATGAGGGTGTTAATGTGAGCCATGACCTTTCAAAGCACTTCATGGCTACCGACGTGAGTGCTATGGGGCGGTAATCATTTAGGCAGGTTACCTTTGCTTTCTTGGGCACAGGGAATATGGTGGTCTGTTTGAAACATGTAGGTATTACAGACTCAGTCAGGGAGAGGTTGAAAATGTCAGTGAAGACACTTGCCTGTTGGGCCGTGCATGCTTTGACTACACGTTTTGGTAATCTGTCTGGCCCAGAGGCTTGTGAATGTTGACCTGTTTATAGGTCTTACTCACATCGGCTGTGTAGAGCGTGATCACACAGTCGTCCGGAACAACTGGTGCTCTCATTCATGCTTCAGTGTTGCTTGCCTCGAAGCGAGCATAAAGGGCATTTAGCTCGTCTGGTAAGCTTGTGTCACTGGGCAGCTTGTGTCTGGGTTTCCCTTTGTAGTCCTTAATAGTTTTCAAGCCCTGCCACATCCGACGAGCGTCAGAGCTGGTGTAGTAGGATTCAATCTTAATCCTGTATTGACGCTTTACTTGTTTGATAGTTCGTCTGAAGGCATAGTGGAATTTCTTATAAGCTTCCGGTGTTCCGTTCCTTGAAAGCGGCAGCTCTAGCCTTTAGCTCGATGCGGATGTTGCACTTATTGATGAAGCCGGTGACCGAGGTGGTATACCCCTCCGTGCCATTGGATGAATTCCTGAACATATTCCAGTCTGTGCTAGCAAAACAGTCCTATAGCGTAGCATCCGTGTCATCTGACCACTTCCGAATTTTGTGAGTTACTTTTACTTCCTGCTTTAGTTTTAGCTTGTCAAGCAAGAATCAGGAGGATGGAATTATGGTCAGATTTGCCAAATGAAGGGCAAGGGAGAGATTTGTAGGCGTCTCTATGCGTTTAGTAAAGGTTGTCTAGAGTTTTGTTTCCCTCTGGTTGCACATGTGACGTGCTGGTACAAATTTTGTAAAACTGATTTAAGTTTGCCTGCATTAAAATCCCCGACCACTAGGAGCGCCGCTTCTGGGTGATCATTTTCTTCTTTGCTTATGGCCTTATAGAGTTGGTTGAGGTCTTAGTGCCAGCTTCGTTTTGTGGTGGTAAATAGACGGCTACGAACAATACAGATGAGAACTCTCTTGGTAGATAGTGCAGTCCACATCTTATCATGAGGTATTTTACCTCAGGCGAGCAATACCTCGATACTTCTTTAATATTAGATATCGGGCACCAGCTGTTATTGACAAATTGACACACACCCCCACCCCTTGTCTTACCAGATGTAGCTGCTCTGTACTGCTGATGCACGGAGAAGCCAGTCAGCTCTATTTTATCTGTGTCGTCGTTTAGCCACGTCTCGGTGAAACATAAGATATTACCGTTTTTAATGTCCCGTTGGTAGGATAGTCTTAATCGTAGATCGTTCAGTTTGTTTGAGTATATCCTTCACTCCGGACTCATTAAAACCTCTTGATACTACCCATCCCGGATCCGGGAGTGTAATCATCACCTGACACTAATTAGCATAACGCAGCGGACATAAATATCCCTAGAAAATATTCCTATTCATGAACATCACAAATGAAATATATTGAGACACAGCTTAGCCTTTTGTTAATCACCCTGTCATCTCAGATTTTCAAAATATGCTTTACAGCCAACGCTAGACAAGCATTTGTGTACGTTTATAATAGCCTAGCATAGCATTATGCCTTGCAGCAGGCAACCTTGTCACGGAAATAAGAAAAGCAATCAAATTAAATCGTTTACCTTTGATGAACTTTGGATGTTTTCACTCACGAGACTCCCAAGTAGATAGCCAAAGTTCATTTTTTTCGCCAAAAGATTATTTTTGTAGGTGAAACAGCTATGTTTGTTCTTCACGTTTGGCTGAGAAATCGCCCGGAAATTGCGGTCACCACAACTCCGAATTGTTTTCCAAATTAGCTCCATAATATCAACAGAAACATGGCAAACTTAGTTTAGAATCCATCCTCAAGGTGTTTTTCTAATATCTATTCGATAATATATCAGGACAATTCGTTTTTCTCTAGGACCGATTGGAGTAATGGCTACCTCTGTACTTTACACGAGAATCTCTCTCGGAGCCCCCATGTGACCACTTACGCAATGTGCTCGCCTACGGCTATTCTTCAACAGAAATGCGTAAAACTACGTCACAATGCTGTAGACACCATGGAGAATACGTAGAAATCGTAAGCTCGTTGATGGTACATTCACAGCCAAGTAGGGAGTCATTGGCACGCAGCGCTTTCAAAACCTGGGGCACTTCCGGATTGGATTTTTCTCAGGCTTTCGCCTGCAACATCAGTTCTGTTATACTCACAGACAATATCTTTACAGATTTGGAAACTTTAGAGTGTTTTCTATCCAAAGCTGTCAATTATATGCATATTCTAGCATCTTTTCCTGACAAAATATCCCGTTTTTTTTTTTTTCAAAAATGAAAATACTGCCCCTAGAGTTATTAAAGAAAAACTCTTTGTCCAGTTCAAAGTAAGTAATCGCTGTTCTGATATCAAGAGGCTCTTTTCGATGATAAGAGACGGTAGCAGCAACATTATGTACAAAATAAGTTACAAACAACGCGAAAAAACACACAACAGAGCACAGTTGGTTAGGAGCCTGTAAAACGGCAGCCATCCCCTCCGGCGCCATTACATCACTACTTGTATTTGTGAGAAGTATTGATATGTTGAATGCACCAAGCTGTCTGTTTAAACTACTAGCACACAGGTCAGACACCCATGTGTACCCCACAAGACATGCCACCAAAGGTCTCTTCACAGACTATGGGAGGTACATTTTTTTTCACCATTATTTAACCAGGTAGGCTAGTTAAGAACAAGTTCACATGTACAACTGCGACCTGGCCAAGATAAAGCGTAGCAATTCGACACATACAACAACACAGAGTTACACATGGAATAAACAAAACATACAGTCAATAATACAGTAGATCAAAACAAAACAAAAAGTCCATACACAGTGAGTGCAAATGAGGTAATGGTAGATGTGCAGAAGATGAATGTGCAAGTAGAGATACTGGGGTGCAAAGGAGCAAAATAAATAAATGCCAGTATGGGGATGAGGTAGGTAGATAGATGGGCTGTTTACAGATGGGCTATGTACAGGTGCAGTGATCTGTGAGCTGCTCTGACAGCTGGTGCTTAAAGCTAGTGAGGAAGATGTGAGTCTCCAGCTTCAGAGATTTTTGCAATTCGTTCCAGTAATGGGCAGCAGAGAACTGGAAGGAAAGACGACCAAAGGAGGAATTGGCTTTGGGGGTGACCAGTGAGATATTCGATTCCCGCTAGGGCCACCCATATGTAAAAGTAGTGGCCCCAGCCGACTTGTAAGTCGCTTTGGACAAAAGCGTCTGCTAAATGGGGATATATATATATATATATATATATATATATATATATATATATATATATATATATATATATATACCTGCTGGAGCGCGTGTTACGGGTGGGTGCTGCTATGGTGAGCTGAGATAAGGCGGGGCTTTAGCGAGCAGAGACTTGTAGATAACCTGTAGCCAGTGGGTTTGGCGACGAGTATGAAGCGAGGGCCAACCAATGAGAGCGTACAGGTCGCAATGGTGGGTAGTGTATGGGGCTTTGGTGACAAAACGGATGGCACTGTGATAGACTGCATCCAGTTTGTTGAGTAGAGTGTTGGAGGCTATTTTATAGATGACATCACCGAAGTCGAGGATCGGTAGGATGGTCAGTTTTACGAGGGTATGTTTGGCAGCATGAGTGAAGGATGATTTGTTGCGATATAGGAAGCCGATTCTAGATTTAATTTTGGATTGGAGATGCTTAATGTGAGTCTGGAAGGAGAGTTTACAGTCTAACCAGACACCCAGGTATTTGTAGTTGTCCACGTATTCTAAGTCCGAGCCGTCCAGAGTAGTGATGCTGGACGGGCGAGCAGGTGCGGACGAGCAGGTGCGGGCAGTGATCGATTGAATAGCATGCATTTCGTTTTGCTTACGTTTAAGAGCAGTTGGAGGCCACGGAAGGAGAGTGGAATGGCATTGAAGCTTGCCTGGAGGTTAGTTAACACAGTGTCCAAAGAGGGGCCAGAAGTATACAGAATGGTGTCGTCTGCGTAGAGGTGGATCAGAGAATCACCAGCAGCAAGAGCAGCATCATTGATGTATACAGAAAAGAGAGTCGGCCCAAGATTTTAACCTTGTGGCACCCCCATAGAGACTGCCAGAGGTCCGGACAACAGGCCCTCAGATTTGACACACTGAACTCAATCAGAGAAGTAGTTGGTAAACCAGGCGAGGCAATCATTTGAGAAACCAAGGCTGTCAAGTCTGCCAATAAGAATGTTGTGATTGACAGAGTCGAAAGCCTTGGCCAGATCAATGAAGACGGCTGCACAGTAATGTGTCTTATCGATGACGGTTATGATGTCGTTTAGAACGTTGAGTGTGGCTGAGGTGCACCCATGACCAGCTCTGAAACCATATTGCATAGCGGAGAAGGTATGGTGGGATTCGAAATGGTCAGTAATCTGTTTGTTAACTTGGCTTTCGAAGACCTTAGAAAGGCAGGGTAGGATAGATATAGGTCTGTAGCAGTTTGGGTCTAGAGTGTCACCCCCTTTGAAGAGGGGGTTGACCGCGGCAGCTTTCCAATCTTTGGGAATCGCAGACGATACGAAAGAGAGGTTGTACAGGCTAGTAATAGGGGTTGCAACAATTTCGGCAGATCATTTTAGAAAGAGAGGGTCCAGATTGTCTAGATCGGCTGATTTGTAGGGGTCCAGATTTTGCAGCTCTTTCAGAACATCAGCTATCTGGATTTGAGTAAAGGAGAATGGTGGGGGCTTTGGCGAGTTCCTGTGGAGGGTGCCGGGCAGTTGACCGGGGTAGGGGTAGCCATGTGGAAAGCATGGCCAGCCGTAGAGAAATGCTTATTGAAATTCTCAATTATAGTGGATTTATCGGTGGTGACAGTGTTTCCAAGCCTCAGAGCAGTGGGCAGCTGGGAGGTGGTGCTCTTATTCTCTTATAACTTTTTGAGTTAGTACTACAGGATGCAAATTTCTGTTTGAAAAAGCTTGCCTTAGCTTTTCTAACTGCCTGTGTATATTTGTTCCTAACTTCCCTGAAAAGTTGCATATCACGAGGGCTATTCGATGCTAATGCAGAAAGCCACAGGATATTTTTGTGCTGGTCAAGTGCAGACAGGTCTGGAGTGAACCAAGGACTATATCTATTCCTAGTTCTACATTTTTTGAGAGGGGCATGCTTATTTAAGATGGTGAGGAAGGCACTTTTATAGAATCGCCAGGCTTCATCTACTGACGGGATGAGGTCAATGTCATTCCCACATACCCCTGCCAGATCGATTAGAAAGGCCTGCTCGCAGAAGTGTTTCAGGGAGCGTTTGACAGTGATGAGGGGTGGTCGTTTAGTCGCAGACCCATTACGGATGCAGGCAATGAGGCAGTGATCGCTGAGATCTTGATTGAAAACAGCAGAGGTGTATTTGGAGGGCGAGTTAGTTTGGATGACATCTATGAGGGTGCCCGTGTTTACTGATTTGGGGTTGTGCCTGGTAGGTTCATTGATAATTTGTGTGAGATTGAGGGCATCAAGCTTACATTGCAGGGTGGCCGGGGTGTTAAGCATGTTCCAGTTTAGGTCACCTAGTAGCACGAGCTCAGAAGATAGATGGGGGGCAATCAATTCACATATGGTATCGAGGGCACAGCTGGGTGCAGAGGGAGGTGTATAGCAAGCGGCAACAGTGAGGGACTTGTTTCTGGAAAGGTGCATTTTTAGAAGTAGAAACTCAAATTATTTGGGCACAGACTTCGATAGCCTGCAGCGTTCTGTATTACTATCTTTGCAGTAGATTGCAACACCGCCCTCTTTGGCAGTTCTATCTTGGCGGAAAACGTTATAGTTAACGATGGAGATTTCATTGTTCTTGGTGGTTTTCCTAAGCCAGGATTCAGACACGACTAAGACATCCAGGTTGGCAGAGTGTGCTAAAGCAGTGAGTAAAACAAACTTAGGGAGTAGGCTTCTAATGTTAACATGCATGAAACCAAGGCTTTTACGGTTACAGAAGTCAACAAATGAGAGCACCTGGGGAGTGGGAGTGGAGCTAGACACTGCAGGACCTGGATTAACCTCCACATCACCAGAGGAACAGAGGAGAAGTAAGATAAGGGTACTGCTAAAGGCTATTCGAACTGGCCGTCTAGCACGTTCAGGGGCTAGACAAGCTAGCAGTTAGTAGACCGGGGCAAGCTAGCAGTTAGCAGGCCGGGTTTGCAAGCAAGCAGATAGCAGGGGCTAGCAAGTTAGCCTTTGGGGGACGTCGCGATGGGGGTAAGTCTGTTTTTGCCTCTTCGTTCGGTAACGTCGATAGACCAGTCGTGGAATTAGTAGGGTTCCAAGTAGCTCTAGTTAGCTAGCAGGCCTAGCTGGTTAGCAGAATGGGCCTTCAGCGGGCTTCGTGCCTGAGGGGCCTGTTGGAGTCCTCGGGCAGATTATGTCGGTATTCCAGTCGTAGGGGATCTGCGGGGTTCCGTGCCCCGTACTGGCTGTAGAAGGGGTCCGGATATTGTCGCCCAGGAGTATGCTTCGATGGTAGCACAGGAGCCCTGGCCGGGCTAGCTTCAAGCTAATTGGTGCTTGCTCTGGCATGGAAATGCTAGCCAGGAGTAGTCATCCGGGATTGCGGTTAGCTAGTTGTGAAGATCCAGTTGAAAATGTTCAGTTTGTAAATATAAATACTTTAGAAAAAAAGCAGATCCACGCCACATTGGGTGAGGCGGGTTGCAGGAGAGTATTTAGAAGTTGAGGTTTTGCAAAATATTTTAAAAGATATGCGAAGAAAAAGATGTAAAATGATATATACAAGGGACACGACAGGACAAAGACGTCTGACTGCTACGCCATCTTGGATTTGATTACTACATAGAGCCATTACTACAATGAACTCTATTCCACATCAAGTAACTGATGCAAGCAGTAGAATCAGATGTAAAAAAAAATGTAAAGATTAAAATACACCTTATGGAACAGCGGGGACTGTGAAGAGACACAGACACATGTGGCCTAAGGGGACACACTTCATATGTTGTGAAATGTAATGTTGTTTTAATTGTATATAACTGCCTTAATTTAGCTGGACACCAGGAAGAGTATCTGCAGCCTTAGCAGGAACGAATGGGGATCCTTAATAAACCCCAGGAAGAGTATCTGCTACCATAGCAGGAACTAATGGGGATCCATAATAAACCCCAGGAAGAGTATCTGCAGCCTGAGCAGGAACTAATGAGGATCCATAATAAACCCCAGGAAGAGTAGCTGCTGCCTTGGCAGGAACTAATGGGGATCCATAATAAACCCCAGGAAGAGTATCTGCAGCCTGAGCAGGAACTAATGAGGATCCATAATAAACCCCAGGAAGAGTAGCTGCTGCCTTGGCAGGAACTAATGGGGATCCTTAATAAACCCCAGGAAGAGTATCTGCAGCCTTAGCAGGAACGAATGGGGATCAATAATAAACCCCAGGAAGAGTAGCTGCTGCCTTGGCAGGAACTAATGGGGATCATAACTAAACCCCAGGAAGAGCAGCTGCTGCCTTGACAGGAACTAATGGGGATCCTTAATAAACTCCAGGAAGAATAGCTGCTGCCTTGACAGGAACTAATGGGGATCCTTAATAAACTCCAGGAAGAGTAGCTGCTGCCATGGCAGGAACTAATGGGGATCCATAATTAACCCCAGGAAGAGTAGCTGCTGCCTTAGCAGGAACTAATGGGGATCCATAATAAACCCCAGGAAGAATAGCTGCTGTCTTGGCAGGAAGTAATGGGGATCCATAATAAACCCCAGGAAAAGTAGCTGCTGCCTTGGCAGAAACTAATGGGGATCCATAATAAACCCCAGGAAGATTAGCTGCTGCCTTAGCAGGAACTAATGGAGATCCATAATAAACCCCAGGAAGAGCAGCTGCTGCCTTGACAGGAACTAATGGGGATCCTTAATAAACTCCAGGAAGAGTAGCTGCTGCCTTAGCAGGAACTAATGGGGATCCGTAATAAACCCCAGGAAGAGTAGCTGCTGTCTTGACAGGAACTAATGGGTATCCATAATAAACCCCAGGGAGAGTACCTGCTGCCTTGACAGGAACTAATGGGGATCCATAATAAACCACAGGAAGAGTAGCTGCTGCCATGGCAGGAACTAATGGGGATCAATAATAAACCCCAGGAAAAGTAGCTGCTGCCATGGCAGAAACTAATGGGGAGACATAATAAACACCAGGAAGAGTAGCTGCTGCCTTGACAGAAACTAATGGGGATCCATAATAAACCACAGGAAGAGCAGCTGCTGCCATGGCAGGAACTAATGGGGATCAATAATAAACCCCAGGAAAAGTAGCTGCTGCCATGGCAGGAACTAATGGGGATCAATAATAAACCCCAGGAAAAGTAGCTGCTGCCTTGGCAGAAACTAATGGGGAGACATAATAAACCCCAGGAAGAGTAGCTGCTGCCTTGACAGGAACTAATGGGGATCCTTAATAAACTCCAGGAAGAGTAGCTGCTGCCTTCGCAGGAACTAATGGGGATCCGTAATAAACCCCAGGAAGAGTAGCTGCTGCCTTGACAGGAAGAGTAGCTGCTGCCTTGGCAGGAACTAATGGGGATCACTAATAAACCCCAGGAAGAGTAGCTGCTGCCTTGGCAGGAACTAATGGGGATCCATATTAAACCCCAGGAAGAGTAGCTGCTGCCTTGGCAGGAACTAATGGGGATCCATAATAAACCCCAGGAAGAGTAGCTGCTGTCTTGACAGGAACTAATGGGGATCCATAATAAACCCCAGGAAGAGTAGCTGCTGCCTTAGCAGGAAGTAGTGGGGATCCATAATAAATTAACAAATACAAACAGCCTATCTGGTTCAACTCTTTGTGTCTTCTCTTGTCTCTCTGAATAGGTTAATGTATTATCGAACTCTGAGCCACACACACACACACACACACACAGAAACATGTGAGGACACACCGGTGCTTTCAAATTAATCAGTGCCCTCTCTGACCGACGAGAAGTCCCGTGGCCCGTCTGGGAGGTCCAAATTCCCCCCGCCTGCCCCCCTGTCTGGCTTTTGGATGCGGCGGGGCTGTGTTTATGACTTTGGGTGTCGTCCTGTCCACCCGCTTCACTGTCACCCTCACTGTAACTGCAGGATACAGGGGGGGGGGGGGGGGTGCTCTCTCTCACAACGGCCAAATAACAGCCACATCGGATCTGGCGATCAGGCGGAGGGCCTAGATAGTGGAGTTAGGAGCCAAAGCCCTGGGATGGGGGGCGGTGGTGCGGGAGGGGGGACAGAACCAGTCACAGACAGGGAGACGTCACCACGGCCCAGGCTACTGCAGCCACTGATCATCACAGAGCTACTTACACAGAGATACAGCTGAGACTGCACTGGAAAGAGAGAGAGGGTTTAGAGTATTACCAATATCAGATGCTGTTTTAGATTTAACAGGCTTGTTATATATTTATGTAGAGTGGACAATATAGGTGAGTGAGTGGGGTTTTTGCGTTTGTTCTGTACAGTGAGTGGGGGGGTTTTCCGGTGTGTTGCTAGAGAGTGGAACTAATGTGAGGTGATCTGTGTTCCCGACACTTCAGGTTCTAATGTGACACCGGGGGGACAGATATCAGCTTCGCGCCCAGAACCACAGGGGGAAGTGCGTCCCAACTCGGCAGAGCACCAGGTCTTTGCAGCAACAGATTTCCTCTCAGGTAAGACACCTGATACTGCACTATTGTACATTAAATCATGTTTTTCCTGAACCATATCTTATATATTGATTTGGAAAGCGAGTTGAGATTTGAACTCAACTCCTACAGGTGTGACTGAAGTGATGTGTTGTTCACCCTTGAAGAGATGTGTTGTTCACCCTTAAAGAGATGTGTTGTTCACCCTTAAAGAGATGTGTTGTTCACCCTTAAAGAGATGTGTTGTTCCCCCTTAAAGAGATGTGTTGTCCACCCTTAAAGAGATGTGTTGTTCACCCTTAAAGAGATGTGTTGTTCACCCTTAAGGTGATGTGTTGTTCACCCTTGAAGAGATGTGTTGTTCACCCTTAAAGAGATGTGTTGTTCACCCTTAAAGAGATGTGTTGTTCCCCTTGAAGAGATGTGTTGTTCACCCTTAAAGAGATGTGTTGTTCACCCTTAAGGTGATGTGTTGTTCACCCTTAAGGTGATGTGTTGTTCACCCTTGAAGAGATGTGTTGTTCACCCTTAAAGAGATGTGTTGTTCACCCTTAAAGAGATGTGTTGTTCCCCCTTGAAGAGATGTGTTGTTCACCCTTAAAGAGATGTGTTGTTCACCCTTAAGGTGATGTGTTGTTCACCCTTAAGGTGATGTGTTGTTCACCCTTAAAGAGATGTGTTGTTCACCCTTAAAGAGATTTAAAGTGATGTGTTGTTCACCCTTAAAGAGATGTGTTGTTCACCCTTAAAGAGATGTGTTGTTCACCCTTAAGGTGATGTGTTGTTCACCCTTAAAGAGATGTGTTGTTCACCCTTAAAGAGATTTAAAGAGATGTGTTGTTCACCCTTAAAGAGATGTGTTGTTCACCCTTAAAGAGATGTGTTGTTCACCCTTGAAGAGATGTGTTGTTCACCCTTGAAGAGATGTGTTGTGCACCCTTAAAGAGAGTACTGTACTGTTCAGTTTGGAGTGGAAGGTCTCATGCTTAGTCACACCCACCTCTCTCGCTCCCTCTTTCCTTCCCTTTCTCTTTCTTTTCTCTCTCTCTCCCTCTATTTCCCCTCTCTGATCCTGTCATTCATGCCTTTTCCTCTGCCCCCCCCCCACCTCCCTCCCTCCCTCTCTCTCTGTCCAGGCTCCATGGCGGGCGTCCCTGATCAGTGGAGCTCCCAGCCCAACATCCCGCCCGGATGATGGATAGTGGACTGATAAGAGATTCCTCAGGTAGAGTCATTGATTCAATTGTCAATACTTGAGCTACACACATCCTACATGCTTTTGCCAAACTAATGCCATCCATCAGAAACACTTCACTACGTGATATTATATTATATATTATATTATATTAAATGGATTATGTAGGGTTTGTTTTGCACACGTCATAATTGGTTATGCAGATTTTCATTCAATTTTAACGTCGAATGACGTATACAATCACACGATAAGAATACGTGCTGGCTAAAAAAAGATTGTGAACGGAGTGTAATACATTACAAAGACTATGCAATGAATGTAAAACATGTATTTATAAACTGGGTGGTTTGAGCCCTGAATGCTGATTGGCTGACAGCCGTGGTATATCAGACCGTATAACACGGGAATGACAAAACATGTATTTTTACTGTTCTGATTACGTTGGTAACCTGTTTATAATAGAAATAAGGCACCTCATAGTGTTGTGGTATATGGCCAATATACCACGGCTAAGGTCATTATCCAGGCACTCCACGTCTTGTAGTCCATAAGAACAGCTGTGGTATTTTGTCCATATACCACATCCCCTCGGGCCTTATTGCTATTATAAACTGGTTGCCATACTACAGAGTATTTACTTAGTGCCCCTTGAGCTGACCATGCTCTGTTTTGCCACATTGGTGGCTTAGGAGTTGTGACTGGCCTAATTTGTGCTGATCTGAGAGTTATGGGCTGAGTTGAGTTGTGCGTCTACGATGCCAGCTGCGGCAGATACAACCCCACCACAGCCTAATGGCATTTGTCATCTCGGGTACGACTGAATCACTGCTGTAGGGCTAGTCACTCAAAGACACACACAGATACGTAAACACACAAAAGGGAAGACCCGCACGGAATTCTCATTACTGCTGCGTTTCCCAACCTCCTGGGGACTCCAAGGGGTGCACGTTTTGGTTTTTGGCCTAGCACTACACAGCTGATTCAAATAACCAACTAATCATCAAATTTTGATTATTTGAATCAGCTGTGTAGTGTTAAGAGCAACAACTATAACGTGCCCCCCCTTAGCGACCCCAGGACAGAGTTTGGGAAACGCTGCATTACTGTGTCACTTTCTCGCTGTCTGTGACATTTCGGACTGCACTTGCCTCAGAAAGTGTTGCTAGGCAGTCCTGACTCAGGGGCACGTATTGATGAATAGAACTACATTTTCACGTCTCTGTCCCTCGTTTTTTGCATCTGAAAGGCCTCGTTCTACATTAATCATCTTTCGAACTTTCCTCAAAGAGCTCTTCAGATTGATAACTTCTCGTTCTGTCTGCCTGTGCGTTGACTAATGTTCAACCTGTTCATTGGTCTCTCAGAGGTTGATCTAAGCTCTGATTGGTCCTGGTCTGTGTGACATTTGTCTGACTCTGTATCGGGATCAGTTCAAAGCGGCTTTGGGCCTGTATTCACAAAGCATCTCAGACTAGAAGTGCTGATATAGAATCAGATTTGTTTTATAGATCACAATGAATAGGATTACATGGACAGAGGTGGGGCTGATCCTAGATCATACTACTCTGAGACGCTTGGCGAGTACGGATGCTGATTGCATCTCTGTGTGGCAGGTTTCTCCCAGCATGCCATGGGGCTGAATATGGACATGGGGATGGCTCTACTGTCAGCAGAGAGGCCTCCCAGCATCGCTGAGCACCAGACGCCCAAAGACATGTCTACAGGTAGAGGGAAATACACACTAAGACACACACATATCAATAACAGTACCTACCTCAGTGCCAAGTTACGTACCTCTCAGTACCTACCAACATCTTAAGCCAGCTCTTAGGGCCTATGTGTATGTCTTTCAGTATGCCTGCCTGTCTGCCTCTGTCTGTCTGTCTGTCTGCCTGCCTGTCTGCCTCAGTCTGTCTCTGTCTGTCTGTCTGTCTGCCTCAGTCTGTCTCTGTCTGTCTGCCTGTCTGTCTGTCTGTCTGTCTGTCTGCCTCTGTCTGTCTGTCTGTCTGTCTGTCTGTCAGCCTGTCTGTCTGTCTGTCTGTCTGTCTGTCTGTCTCTCTCTCTCTTTCTCTTTCTCTCTCTCTCTGTCTGTCTGTCTGTCTGTCTGTCTGTTTCCTATTGGGCATGCATGTATGGCATTTGTAAAAGTCAATATGCAAACTAGAGGCTGTGCCACAAATCCAGAATAGCCGTTGCCATCTGTCAGCCCGGTCCATCCCCTCACCCAACTTATCTATCCGAATGTCTCATCATACCGGTGCCGGTATTCCCAGCGGCATCCAGCCCCTACCCCTCTTCCATACCTCATGCCCAGTTCGGTTGATGAGGTCTGGGTTTTGGCTGAGGGCTTTATGGGCTTAGAGCATCAGGAAACCCCACCTCTTTAAGGAATACCTAGGATAGGATAAAGTAATCCTTCTCACCCCCCCCCCCTTAAATGATTTAGATGCACTATTGTAAAGTGGCTCTTCCACTGGATGTCATAAGGTGAATTCACCAATTTGTAAGTCGCTCTGGATAAGAGCGTCTGCCAAATGACTTAAATGTAAATGTAAATGTGGAATACCCCCTCCTGTGGGGTTCATCTCCCAGTCCAACCCCAACTCCACTCCCATGTAGACTAGACTAGAGCGTCCTCACACGGGGCACCAACGGCAGGGTGGCCGAGTGGTTAGAGCGTTGGACTCGTAACCGGAAGGTGGCAAGTTCAAATCCCGAGCTGACAAGGTACAAATCTGTCGTTCTGCCCCTGAACAGGCAGTTAACCCACTGTTCCTAGGCCGTCATTGAAAATAAGAATTTGTTGTTAACTGACTTGCCTAGAGGTAAAATTAAAATTAAAAAATTAAAAAATGTAAATTGAACTTCTTTGCTAATACCCTCTCTTGTCCACTGAGAGGCGCTATAGCTAGAGCTGTGGTTATCTCACGCCACTCACCGGGGGAAACCCCTGCTGGGAATACCTTACACCATAGACCTTCCGATGATATAGAACACTGTATGTCATAATATTGTGGTTATTGTCACTCAGCATTCTCCTAATAACCCAGGGTTCACATGGCTATAGCACAACTAAGACCCAGTGTTAGGTTACTACACAGGAAGTGGTCTGTACCGTGTCCCAGTGTTAGGTTACTACACAGGAAGTGGTCTGTACCGTGTCCCAGTGTTAGGTTACTACACTGGAAGTGGTCTGTACCGTGTCCCAGTGTTAGGTTACTACACCGGAAGTGGTCTGTACCGTGTCCCAGTGTTAGGTTACTACACAGGAAGTGGTCTGTACCGTGTCCCAGTGTTAGGTTACTACACAGGAAGTGGTCTGTACCGTGTCACAGTGTTAGGTTACTACACAGGAAGTGGTCTGTACCGTGTCACAGTGTTAGGTTACTACACAGGAAGTGGACTGTACCGTGTCACAGTGTTAGGTTACTACACAGGAAGTGGTCTGTACCGTGTCACAGTGTTAGGTTACTACACAGGAAGTGGACTGTACCGTGTCCCAGTGTTAGGTTACTACACAGGAAGTGGTCTGTACCGTGTCCCAGTGTTAGGTTACTACACAGGAAGTGGTCTGTACTGTGTCACAGTGTTAGGTTACTACACAGGAAGTGGTCTGTACCGTGTCCCAGTGTTAGGTTACTACACAGGAAGTGATCTGTACCGTGCCACAGTGTTAGGTTACTACACAGGAAGTGGTCTGTACCGTGTCCCAGTGTTAGGTTACTACACAGGAAGTGGTCTGTACCGTGTCCCACTAGCCTGTTTGTGTGAAAGAGTTGCAGGATGCAAACAGATTGAAAGCCTGAGGGTGAAAGATAAACTTTGCAGGCATCCTGCCTCTGGAATGAATCCAGACTCCAGAGCTTGGCTGTGTCGTAGAGAATAATTCATTCGGGAACTCGATATGGCAAAACTAATTTGATCAGTACAATATCTGAATGCATATTGCGTTCATGTTTATCCCTGAAAGCCCCTTCTTGCTAGTGAGGGGGAAAAAGTGTCCTGGCTGTTATGACTCAACAATGCAGCACACCCCTCCCTCATCAGAGACACTCTAACTCATGGGAAGCATAACAACCACAACAATTAGCAAACAAAACGTCCTCTGCTGCAGAAGTCATTGCGCATCAAATGTGTCACGTCTTAGTCATGGTTATGGTGAGCTGCCTTATGTTTCCCAGTGTTACCGTTAATGTGTGCGCTGAGCGAGGTTGCGAGGAGAAGTGCTCGGAACCCAGTGGAACAGAAGTGTCTCAGTGACTCCCAGTACATGACATCCTTCCGCTGCATTTGTCATGGAGCCAGGGATGCTGTACCACATCAAACCATGGTTCTGTACATAGAGATAACCACGACGGCCACCTTCCTGTTGCTGTTCATCACATTAACAGCTATCCAGAGCTTCGAGGGAACGGCTCTGAGTGCTGCTTTACTGTCACCCTTCTCTGCTCTAACATATTACGTCAGTCTTGTCGTGTGTGTGTGTGTGTGTGTGTGGTTGATTCATGTAAAAATACGACTAGAGAGAGAGAAACGTTATAGGGCACCACAAAGAGATGCTCCGTTAGAGTTCCACCAATCAGAGAGACAACCGAGGCACATTGATCCAGCCTTGGGTAATCATTCCTCTAAATCCCATCCCCCTCCATCGCTCCATTCCTCCATCCCTCCATTCCTCCTCTCCTCAGAACGAGCACAGCTTTACTTGGTTCTGGGTTCAGCACTGGGTTCTAGAATTTAACTAGCTACCTCATCATTCCAAACAGTCCGGAAAAAGAATCAATCCTGTATCAATCAAGATATGATTGACCTTAATGGATGGCTATACTGTACGTTATGAACTGGGTGGTTCGGGTCCTGAATGCTGATTGGCTGACAGCCGTGGTATATCAGACCGTATACCATGGGCAGGACAAAACATGTATTTTTACTGCTCTAATTACATTGGTAACCAGTTTATAACAGCAATAAGGCTCCTCAGGGGTTTGTGGTATATGGCCAATATACCACAGCTAAGGGCTGTGTCCAGGCACTCCACATTGACCGTGGTATATTGACCATATACCACACCCCCTCTGGCCTTATTGTTTAAATAAAACTCTACGTCTGATTTACTGCACAATGTTGTTCTCGAAATGTACAAATATATTTTGTGTTTCCTGCTTTTCAAAGCTGTTTTTATGTTTGTGCATGGTACTGTGTATTGTACTGTGTATTGTACTGTGTATTGTACTGTGTATTGTACTGTGTATTGTACTGTGTATTGTACTGTGCCTGTTTCTGTGTACTTGACCAATACCTGTGTTTATGTTTGTATTTCTTGCATTCAATCACCCACACGCTATGAAATAAACACATCTTTCTCCCCCTCCTAAAATCCCATTCAGTACTCCAGCATGTCCCTAGGGTAACACTGAGTCACAGTATCACCCTTAAATCCCTCCCTGTGACTATTCATTCACACAGGAGAACAAAGGCAACGGGCCAATTAGAATGGCCGATTTAAACCCATGGTGCATTTTCAGTGTTCAGTGGCAAGTTACAAGTTGCAGCGAACCCCGTACAGAGCCAGTTCAGTTACGTTGAATGGATGATGAGCATCCACAGCAGCACACTGAGACTGTTACTACTCTCATGTCTTAGACTGTTGAATGTGGTTTTGAGCCCTTTGAAGTGCACGCTTTTGCCTGGATGAGAAATGCGAGAGGGAGTGAAAGAGTGAGTACAGCGCCTTTTGGAAAGTATTCAGACCCCTTGACCTTTTTCCACATTTTGTTATGTTACAGCCTTATTCTAAAATGGATATCAAAAAAAAAAATCCTCAGCAATCTACACACAGTACCCCATAATGACAAGGCGAAAACAGTTCTTTTTTAATACAAAAATGTATACAGAAATACCTAATTTACATACGTATTCAGACCCTTTGCTATGAGACTATAAATTGAGCTCACGTGCATCCTGTTTCCATTGATCATCCTTGAGATGTTACTACAACTTGATTGGAGTCCATCTGTGGTAAATTCAATTGATTGGACATGATTTGGAAAGGCACACACCTGTCTATATAATGTCCCACAGTTGACCGTGCAGGTCAAAGCCAACACCAATCCGTGAGGTTGAAGTAATTGTCCGTAGAGTCCTGAGAGAGGATTGTGTCGAGGCACAGATCTGGGGAAGGGTACCAAAACATGTCTCCAGCATTGAAGGTCCCCAAGAACACAGTGGCCTCCATCATTCTTAAATGGAAGAAGTTTAGAACCACCGAGACTCTTCCTAGAGCTGGCGGCCCTGCCAAACTGAGCAATCGGGGAAGAAGGGCCTTGGTCAGGGAAGTGACCAAGAACCCGATGGTCACTCTGACAGAGCTCTAGAGTTCCTCTGTGGAGATGGGAGAACCTTCCAGAAGGACAACCATCTCTGCAGCCCTACACCAATCAGGCCTTTATGGTAGAGTGGCCAGATGGAAACCACTCTTCAGTAAAATGCACATGACAGTCCACTAGGAGTTTGCCTGAAGGCACCTAAAGACTCTCAGACCGTTAGAAACAAGATTTTCTGGTCCGATGAAACCAAGATTGAACTCTTTGCCCTGAATGTCAAGCATCATGTCTGGAGGAAACCTGTCACCATCCCTACGGTGAAGCATGGTGGTGGCAGCATCATGCTGTGGGGATGTTTTTCAGTGGCAGGTACTGGGAGACTAGTCAGGGGGAAATGAATGGAGCAAAGTACAGAGAGATCCTTGATGAAAAATTGCCCCAGAGTGCTCAGGACCTCAGACTGGGGAGAAGGTTCACCTTCTAACAGGACAACGACCATAAGCACACAGCCAAGACAACGCTGGAGTGGCTTCGGAACAAGTCTCTGAATGTCCTTGAGTGGCCCAGCCAGAGCCTTTACTTGAACCTGAAAATAGCTGTGCAGCGATGCTCCCCATCCAACCTGACAGAGCTCGAGGAGATCTCCAGAGAAGAATGGGAGAAACTCCCAAATACAGGTGTGTCAAGCTTATAGCGTCATACCTAAGAAGACTCGAGGCTATAATCGCTGCCAAATGTGCTTCAACAAAGTACTGAGTAAAGGGTCTGAATACTTATGTAAACGTAATATATATACTTTTATTGTTATAAATTTGCAAGCATTTCTAAAAACCTATTTTTGCTTTGTTATTTTGTGGTATTGTGTGTAGATTAATGAGAAAAAAACAACACAATTTCATCCATTTTAGAATAAGGCTGTAACGTAACAAAATGTGGATAAAGTCCAGGCGTCAGACTACGTATACACTGTATATGCCTGCTTTAAACTCTCTTCCCTCTTCACAAACAAGGTGCCCTGGACGATGGCTGGACAGACAAGGTTCGCATTCCCACCGACCTGCCGTTCACCCCAAGCTTCTCCACAATGATCAGTCACCATGAAAGCCACCTGGGGGCCAGCCCCGAGGACGTTCCTGACTGTGGCTGGCCCCACCAAGAGGCCTTGGCCATGGGGGAGGAGATGGAGAGCAACGAGGGAAATGACTGCAAACAACAACAACAGCAGAAGAAGAAGAAGAAGAGGAGGCCCCGAGACGAGGTGTACGACAGGGGACAACCGGAGACTCAGGCTGAGAACACAATCACGTCAGAGGGCCACCACGGGGTCACCCCCTGCAAGGACAGGGACAGGATGGTGGGGGGCTGGGAGCAGGAAGAGCCAGGGAGGAGTGGAGGCAGGGGAAAGAGGGGCAAGAGCAGGAAGAAGCTTCCAGAAGAGTGGGGGTTTACAGCCGAGCCCTTCGTGCCCTCCTCTGCCGCTCACCTCTCTGAGGGGGTGTTAGACCAACTAGCGCCCCCCATCGTCCACCGCCGGCGCCTGGAGAACCCCTGCTCTAGTATGGGTGACATGGGGCTGATCCCTGCCAGTGAAGACCTCTTCCCTTCATCTCTCACCCAGGATCTGCTCCCTCTCATGGCCCCAACCTCCCCTCCACCTGCCATGAGCTGCGATCACCTGCCTACCACCCCCGTCTCTATCCCCACCAGTCAGGGAGACTTCTCGCCCAGAGGCACCTTCCCCACGTGTCCTGGAGACCCATTCACCGCCAGCTACCAAGACCTGCTTATGGATACAGAGACTGCCAGCCTGGGTAATGACAAAGAGGCTTTCTCCCCAGCTTTTTCCCTAGATTCCCTAGTTCATGAGTCAGGGGTCAAAGTGATGTTTGATCATGACACCTCAATGCAGGATGTCCATATTGAAGATGCCGTGAGTTTTAGCCCCACCCACCAACCAGATAGTGGCCTATCACCATTGGAGAAGCCTAGTGAGCTCACAGCGACCGCACCCCCTTTCTCCCCCTCCGACAGCTCCTGGCTCATCAACGACTACCACTTCAACAACAACTGCTTTGAGTTCAGTGACATCACTCCAGGGCACTCCCTACCTGTGGGCCTGGCCTTCGACACACCCAGCCCAGTCCCGCTCCGCTCCCCCAAAACCGTGCCTGAATTCTACCCCAGGGGGGGCAAAAAGGCCAAATCCCCATCACAGAAGATACCCAAGAAGTCTCGCTCCTCCTCCTCCTCCTCTTCCACCAAAAGCCCCACCTCACCAGGTTCCAGTCTGAACCCCACCGCCCAGTCCTTCTTCCCCTGCTTCACCAACCCCACAGAGCCCCTCACCGTGGTGGTGGCCCCAATGTCTGAAGGTTTGTTGCAGTGGCGTGTGATGTTCACCAGGAGGATTAGAGGAGTCGACCAATACCTTGTATGGGCATGTGGCTCTACGGCTGGGCTGGGACCGACCCAATAGCCCAGTTTAGACAGCCTGACTGACTAACTGAGATACACTCTGTCCGAGGGGCGTGGTTTGGCTTTTTGGGCGAGTTTCCTCTTACCCACAAGGCACTGCTGCTTCTGGGCAGTGCTGGAGTGTTCTCATTAACCCTGTGTGGTCCAGGGTGTGCTACTAACTACAACACACACTCACCACATTGCGGTTTCACCGGCATTTTCTTTCATCACCAAACCTCTCTCTCTCTCTCTGTCTTCCTTTCTGCTGTGTCCCGGTGTCTCTCTTAGTCTAGTATGTTGAAGGTCCATGACTTCTTCATGTCTTCATATCCTCTCTGTTTTGAATTAAACATTTTTTCCCTCCACGCTGTCTCTTCTATAGCTAACATTTCGTTCAGAGAGGAGCCTCTAAACAGTTCTCTGTTGATGTCCAAACCACTTGCAATGCATGTACCGCTCACTAACCAAAAACATGTCTGAATGAATATACACTCAAATCAGGTCACATGTTTTAATAACACATTGTTATTACCTCTTTCTTTCGTTCCATGTCCTGCCGATTCCCTTCTGCCTCCACGACGGCCACCACAACAGGTGAGTCAGGAAATCTACGTGATCTTTATGGGCGTAGATTGTGGGAAATAGATTGTGGAACATTGTTTAAATAGATTGTAGGAAAGTCTTGCGTTGCAACGCGTCACAGTGACACAAACCCCTTCAAGACAGGGCTGAAAACAGATGGCTTGAGGCTGAATCCACGGATAAATCAATGTGATGAGTCTGTCAGGGATTGCAGGTGCTGTGACTATGTCCAGGCCAGGGTAGATATATACTGTATTCAGCGACAGGCAGGGGACACTAGGACATGAAAGTGGAATATAGAATAGTATTGAGAGAGATGTTGTTTTAGGACCAGATGCTGTTGGAAGTGGTGTTGGAGGGCCAGTAGGAGGCACTATTTCCTCTGGTCTAAAAAAAAATGCCCCAGGGCAGTGATTGGAGATGTTGCCCTGTGTAGGTGGCTGTCTTTCAGATGGGACATTAAACTGGTCTCCTGACTCTCTGTGGTCACTAAAGATCCCATGGTACTCATTGTAAGAGTAGGGGTGTTAACCCCGGTGTCCTGGCTAAATTCCCAATCTGGCCCTCATACCATCATGGTCACCTAATCATCCCCAGTTTACAATTGTCTCATGCATCCTCTCCTGTAACTATCCCCAGGTTGTTACTGTAAATGTTCTCAATCAATTTACCATGTAAAAAATTAAAGAATCCAGATGTAGGCTAGAATCCCTTGAGTCTCCTGGGGTGTTCTGTGTGCTCTCTCTGAGGGCTGGGAGGGCTGAGTGAAGGTTAGCCGAACCCCCCCCCCCCCGCCCCGCAAAGTCCCGTACATAAGCTGCCATATTCAGACCCAGAGAATAAAAAAAGCCAAACTGACTAGGTATCCCCCTTTCTGTTGTACAACTGACTAGGTATCCCCCTTCTGTTGTACAACTGACTAGGTATCCCCTTTCTGTTGTACAACTGACTAGGTATCCCCCTTTCTGTTGTACAACTGACTAGGTATCCCTTTCTGTTGTACAACTGACTAGGTATCCCCCTTTCTGTTGTACAACTGACTAGGTATCCCCTTTCTGTTGTACAACTGACTAGGTATCCCCCTTTCTGCTGTACAACTGACTAGGTATCCCCTTTCTGTTGTACAACTGACTAGGTATCCCCCTTTCTGTTGTACAACTGACTAGGTATCCCCCTTTCTGTTGTACAACTGACTAGGTATCCCCTTTCTGTTGTACAACTGACTAGGTATCCCCTTTCTGTTGTACAACTGACTAGGTATCCCCCTTTCTGTTGTACAACTGACTAGGTATCCCCCTTTCTGCTGTACAACTGACTAGGTATCCCCCTTTCTGTTGTACAACTGACTAGGTATCCCTCTTTCTGTTGTACAACTGACTAGGTATCCCCTTTCTGTTGTACAACTGACTAGGTATCCCCTTTCTGTTGTACAACTGACTAGGTATCCCCCTTTCTGTTGTACAACTGACTAGGTATCCCTCTTTCTGTTGTACAACTGACTAGGTATCCCCCTTTCTGCTGTACAACTGACTAGGTATCCCCCTTTCTGTTGTACAACTGACTAGGTATCCCCCTTTCTGTTGTACAACTGACTAGGTATCCCCCTTCCTTTCAGTCGGTGCCGACTAACATCAGATGAAGAACTAGACGCTCACAGGAGCAAGTGATAAACAAGCATTGCAGTCAGTTCTTTAGCACAGGTTTATTCTAAGCGTAGCGACATTTGCCATGTGTACAGTACACGCCCCTCAAGATACAGCCAATTAGACGCCAACCTCACCATCAGGTGCCTACTTCCCAAACTACACCCATTTATTTGTATGTTTTGGCCTCAGGGTTCCTCGGTAATGAAGAGTTTTAAAAGTCGCGACACCTTCTGATTCACTTTGGATAAACTGCCCGTCGAGTAGCTTATATATTTATGTTTATGTGGGCGACACGATGAGCTGCCGGTATATAAATAGATGTCGTTGACACGTTAAAACGAGGCTCAGTGGGAACCGCTATGCTTAATGAAGAATTGGATAGGAGATTCAGTTTACCGTCTAATCCTGCATCATTTCCTGTCTGTGGCATCCTCAATGGGCTCGTTGCAGACAGAGATTCATTGTGATGAGACGTGAGGCTGTTACTGGGGCGGCAGGGTAGCCTAGTGGTTAGAGCATTGGACTAGTAACCAGAAGGTTACAAGTTCAAATCCCCGAGCTGACAAGGTACAAATCTGTCATTCTGCCCCTGAACAGGCAGTTGACCCACTGTTCCTAGGCTGTCATTGAAAATAAGAATTTCTTCTTAACTGACTTGCCTAGTTAAATAAATATAAAATTGACCTGTGGAGATAGATTGTGGAATGTGTCAACTGACAATGAAGTTGTTTTCGATCAATTTCCTGAGGAGAAAAAAAATGCTTTGTTTCTCTGGCACTTTGAGTCAGCCATTGCAACAGGGTCCATTTTTCATCTACAAGGGTAACACAAATTGTGTGGGGGGGGGCTGAAATAACAGACTTTTAACAGTTGCGTTCTGTTCTTTGAGATTAATAGCTTGATTTGCTTGTGTGCGTGTGCGTTTTGGAACAGACACAGCTGTCTCTGTTGCCCCTCTGTAATTTGTCCTCTTTGTCAGTGTGCCGGGGTGGAGCTGTGTCACTGACGGTGCTATTTAGGCCCTGTAGGAGACAGGAGACTGGGCCGCTGTCTCCTGTCCCTCACCCAGCATGCTACTTCTTTGGGGATGAGGGGCGGGATGAGCCCAACAGCAGTCTGTGTGTGTTGTCTGTGTGTGTCGTCCATAGAATTAGAATAAGTAGAACAGGCTTGGAAGCTCCAACCCTGGCAATTGGTATTATGATGCAATCATTTCCATGGTATTTTGGAATGCTCTATCAACTGATGCTGAATTGGCATATCATTATCATATTTATAGACCAACCAATAAGGAACATATCCTTGCCCCCCCCCCCCCCACTCCCATACACAACCCTCCACCCCCACCCGACCACCTGTGAACCAATGTAATATTGGTGTGATTTCTGTGGTTTACATAAGTCAAACAGTGCTGGGATTTCATTCATCCAGCATTGTGGCTTTGAGTTGAGGCAGTCAGTCTGATAACTCTGCCTTTTGGAGGGCGGCGGGAGGAGGACAGCCCCAAAACAGAGGTGGCATCCTGGATAACGGTGCCCACGTGCCACCAATGTGCCCCCACGTTGTCCTCATGTCACTTTGGCTGCACACAGCAACATAAAGGCCCTCAAAGCTGAGTCACTGGGGTTATTTTAGGCCGGCAACCCAAAACATCAAGCGGCATAAATATTTCAGCCACCTATTTTTATCTATAGTGTTTTTCAGTGTTCCTGGGGGGGGGCGGATTCTTTCAATGGGCTGTTGACAGACAGGATCCTAGGAGGGACAAGTATCTGTGCGTTGTGAGTTGATGGCTTGTGACGTGAAGGGATGACCGATGTGATTTCACGTCACAGGCAACACCGGTCGGTGGTGTTATAGAAAGGGGTTATTATTCATGTGTGGGGGCTATTTGGGTGATGGAATGTTACAGAACTAATGGTGTTTGGGTGGAGGTTTGTTCTCTCTGTGTTGTATTCCTATGAGGACATGTTGAATGCCAGGACACAGCGTTACTGTATTGAACACAGTAGATTAGAGGGGTGATGAACACAGTAGATTAGAGGGGTGAAGAACACAGTAGATTAGAGGGGTGAAGAACACAGTATATTAGAGGGGTGAAGAACACAGTAGATTAGAGGGGTGAGGAACAAGGTAGATTAGAGGGGTGAAGAACACATTAGATTAGAGGGGTGAAGAACACATTAGATTAGAGGGGTGAAGAACACAGTAGATTAGAGTGATGAAGAACACAGTAGATTAGAGTGATGAAGAACACAGTAGATTAGAGGGGTGAAGAACACAGTAGATTAGAGTGATGAAGAACACAGTAGATTAGAGGGGTGAAGAACACAGTAGATTAGAGTGGTGAAGAACACAGTAGATTAGAGGGGTGAAGAACACAGTATATTAGAGGAGTGAAGAACACAGTAGATTAGAGGGGTGAGGAACAAGGTAGATTAGAGGGGTGAAGAACACATTAGATTAGAGGGGTGAAGAACACATTAGATTAGAGGGGTGAAGAACACAGTAGATTAGAGTGATGAAGAACACAGTAGATTAGAGTGATGAAGAACACAGTAGATTAGAGTGATGAAGAACACAGTAGATTAGAGGGGTGAAGAACACAGTAGATTAGAGTGGTGAAGAACACAGTAGATTAGAGGGGTGAAGAACACAGTATATTAGAGGGTGAAGAACACAGTAGATTAGAGGGGTGAGGAACAAGGTAGATTAGAGGGGTGAAGAACACATTAGATTAGAGGGGTGAAGAACACATTAGATTAGAGGGTGAAGAACACAGTAGATTAGAGTGATGAAGAACACAGTAGATTAGAGTGATGAAGAACACAGTAGATTAGAGTGATGAAGAACACAGTAGATTAGACGGGTGAAGAACACAGTAGATTAGAGTGGTGAAGAACACAGTAGATTAGAGTGATGAAGAACACAGTAGATTAGAGTGATGAAGAACACAGTAGAGATTAGAGGGGTGAAGAACACAGTAGATTAGAGGGGTGAAGAACACAGTAGATTAGAGTGATGAAGAACACAGTAGATTAGAGTGATGAAGAACACAGTAGAGATTAGAGGGGTGAAAAACACAGTATATTAGAGGGGTGAAGAACACAGTAGATTAGAGGGGTGAAGAACTCATTAGATTAGAGGGGTGAAGATCTCATTAGATTAGAGTGATGAAGAACACAGTAGAGATTAGAGGGGTGAAAAACACAGTAGATTAGAGGGGTGAAGAACACAGTAGATTAGAGGGGTGAAGATCTCATTAGATTAGAGTGATGAAGAACACAGTAGAGATTAGAGGGGTGAAAAACACAGTAGATTAGAGGGGTGAAGAACACAGTAGATTAGAGGGGTGAAGAACTCATTAGATTAGAGTGGTGAAGAACACAGTAGAGATTAGAGGGGTGAAAAACACAGTAGATTAGAGGGGTGAAGAACACAGTAGATTAGAGGGGTGAAGAACTCATTAGATTAGAGTGGTGAAGAACACAGTAGATTAGAGGGGTGAAGAACTCATTAGATTAGAGTGGTGAGGGCGATACGGAATACCCCCAGGGCCTAGTCGTACATCAAGATCCGTATCTCTATTCTACACGTTTTCATTACTAATGTTGGGATTCTCAAAAAACATATAGTATTTTATCCTTTTGGTTTGAAATGCCTTAAATTGTTTTTTCTATACATAAAATATGACGATTGTATCTCACTCAACTGACTTTTATAGAAACAATTTGGTTATACTGAAAGTGCAAGGTTTTTTCTTTTAAATCACTTATTATAACACTGCTAAGGATGGGTTGATGACCAATTTTCCACATGTTGTGTTACATCCTGAATTTAAAATGTATTCAATAGAGATGTTGTGTCACTGGCCGACATACAATACCGTATACTGTAAAAGTGTCATCGGCAGGATAGCCTAGTGGTTAGAGCATTGGACTAATAACCGAAAGGTTGAAAGTTCAAATCCCCGAGCTGACAAGGTACAAAATCTGTTGTTCTGCCCCTGAATAGGCAGTTAACCCACTGTTCCTAAGCTGTCATTGAAAATAAGAATTCGTTCTTAACTGACTTGCCTAGTAAAATAAAGGTAAAAAATTGGGGGGGAATTTTTACAAATAAATGAAAAGCTGAAGTCTCTTGAGTCAATAAGTATTCAATCCCTTTGTTATGGCAAGGAGCCTAAATAAGTTCAGGAGTAAAAATGTGCTTTAAAAATGACATAATAAGTTGCATGGACTATGCATAATAATAGTATTTTCTCTACCCCACACGTACAATGATCTGTAAGGTCCCTCAGTCGAGCAGTGAATTTCAAACAGTTTCAACCACAAAGACCAGGGGGCTTTTCCAATGCCTCGCAATTAGGGCACGTATTAGTCGATAAAAAATTAAAATACAAAAAAGCAGACATTGAAAATCCCTTTGAGCAAGTTATTCAGTACACTTTGGATCGTTCATCAATACACCCAGTCACTACAAAGGTACAGGCGTCCTTCTTAACTCCGGAGAACACGGAGAGGAAAGAAACCGCTCAGGGATTTTACAATGAGGCCAATGGTGACATTAAAAGTTACACGGTTTAATGGCTGTGATAGGAGAGCACGGAGGATAGATCAACAACATAGTTACTGTTGTAGTTACTCCACCATACTAATGTCAGGACCCGGTTACAAACCTGGGTCGCCGGAGTGAGAAACAGTCACTTAACCAACTGAGCCACGAATAGTCAGCAGAACCCAGAAGATGAGGCAGACACAGCAGTACTTAAGACGGTGTATTTAATAAAGTAAAAAGGAGAAGTCCTTCAATACAAAAAATGGCAAATCCAAAAGGTGGTAGGAATAGCACAAAAAAGCCTCAAGAGATACTCAAAAACAAAAACAGAATTCCACAAGAGCATCCACCAGAATCGACAAGAATACACAGAACACTAGGGCTGGGTGCTAACATACAAACACAGAGCACAGAACTGAGGGAAACTAAGGGTTTGAATACAATCAGGGGAAAACGAGGCACAGGTGCAAATAATAATGGGGAACAAGGGAAAAAACATGAGGTCAAAAAGCACAATGGGGGCATCTAGTGACCAAAACCCGGAACAACCCTGGCCAAATCCTGACAGAATCCCCCCTAGGAACGGCTCCTGACGTTCCTACCAGCTCTCTCAGGGTGGAGGGCCCTGAACTGACGAATGAGGTCAGGGTCCAGGATGTCTTTGGCAGGAACCCAGGAGCGCTCCTCGGGACCGTAGCCTTCCCAGTCCACCAGATACTGCCAGGACCGCTGCACCCGGCGGGAATCCAGTATCCGATGGACGGTATAAGCCGGCTGGCCTCCAATGACACGAGGCGGAGGGGAGGTCTGTCTGCCGGGACAAGGGGAGAAAAAAACAACAGGTTTTAACAATGAAATGTGAAATGTGGGATTAATCTTAAGGGATCTGGGTAAGTGTAGGCGATAAGAAACTGGGTTAACTCTCCTGGCAACCTTGAAGGGACCGATGTATTTTTGGGACAGCTTGCGAGACTCCACCCGTAGAGGTAAGTCTCTTGTGGAGAGCCAGACTCTCTGGCCGGGCGCAGGGTAGGCCCGGGACGGCGACGTCTGTTGGCTTGTTGTTGGTACCTCTGTGAGGAACGCATAAGATTAAGACGGGTCTTCCTCCACATAAGCCGACAGCGTCTGACGAACTTCAAGGCTGAAGGCACTCTGACTTCTGCCTCCTGGTCCGGGAACAATGGAGGAGCATAGCCAAACTGACACTCGTGCGGGGACATACCAGTGGAGGAGGAGCGCAAGGTGTTGTGCGCGTATTCGGCCAAAACAATAAAGGATGACCATGTGGACGGGTTGTCACGAGTCATACATCGGAGGGTGGTTTCCAGCTCTTGATTCATCCTCTCTGTTTGGCCGTTGGACTCCGGATGGTACCCTGAAGATAGACTGGCAGAAGCCCCCATGAGTTGGCAGAAGGCCTTCCAAAACCTTGAGGCGAACTGGGGACCTCTGTCAGAAACCATATCTTGAGGAATGCCGAAGACTCGGAACACATGATTAATTACCAACTCAGCCGTTTCCTTGGCAGAAGGTAACTTAGTCAGAGGGACGAACCTGGCCGCCTTTGAAAACCTGTCGATTATGACTAGGATAGTAGTATTGCCATGGGATGGAGGAAGTCCAGTAATAAAGTCCAATGAGATATGGGACCAGGGTCTGTGGGGAACAGGTAAAGGGTGAAGGAGTCCTTGAGGCGGAGGTGAGAAGATTTGCCCTGGCAGCACACGGGACAGGCATTGACGAAAGTGGCAACGTCTTCTCTTATGGTAGGCCACCAGAACTTACGCTGGATGAACTCCAAGGTGCGACCTACGCCCGGATGACAGGTGAGGCGAGAGGAGTGCCCCCACAGAAGGACCTGAGTCCTCACTGCCTTGGGGACAAACAACCGATTGGCAGGACCTCCTTTTGGGTCCGGTTCGCTAGCTTGAGCACGTCTCACGGTATCCTCAACTTGCCACGAGATCGGAGCCACAATCTTAGCAGCAGGAAGGACAGGCATGTCCGTGTCATCTCGAATGGCAGGAGCGTAGACTCGGGACAGGGCATCCGGTTTGAGATTCTTCGACCCGGGCCGATAGGTGAGGATAAACTGGAATCGATTGAAGAAAAGAGACCATCTAGCTTGTCTAGAGTTCAACCGCTTCGCCTGCTGGATATACTCCAGATTTTTGTGGTCCGTAAGCACTTGAAACGGGTGAGAAGCCCCCTCAAGCCAGTGTCTCCATTCCTTCAATGCCATCTTAACCGCTAGGAGTTCACGATCCCCACATCGTAGTTCCTCTCAGTCGGGGTAAGCCGGTGTGAGAAGAAAGCGCACGGATGAAGCTTCTTGTCTTCACCCCTCTGAGACAGGACAGCTCCAACACCAACCTCTGATGCGTCTACCTCCACCACAAATGGTTCATCCGTAGTCGGTAGTATCAGGATGGGAGCAGAGAGAACGCGCTGCTTGAGTCCTTGGAAGGCCGTCTCAGCTTCTCTTCCCCACAAAAACCTTGCATTGCCACCCTTGTTTAAAGCTGAGAGAGGGGCTGCCACCAAGCTGAAGTTCTTGATGAACTTGCGGTAAAAGTTTGTGAAGCCCAGGAAACGCTGAACTTCCTTAACGGATTTGGGGGTGGGCCAATCCGCTACCGCCCCTACCTTCCTGGGGTCCATTTGGACTCGACCGGGTTCCACTACAAATCCCAGGAATTGTACTCGGGATGAATGGAATTCACATTTTTCCGGCTTAACGTACAGATGGCTGTCCAGGAGGCGTTTGAGTACTTGTCTGACATGCTTAGTGTGTTCTTGAAGGGAGCTCGAAAAGATGAGGATGTCATCCAAGTAAACGAACACAAATATGTTAAGCATATCCCTAAGCACATCGTTTATGAGCGCTTGGAACACCGCTGGGGCGTTGGTCAGGCCGAAGGGCATCACCAAGTATTCATAGTGACCAGTAGGCGTGTTGAAAGCGGTCTTCCACTCGTCACCAGGTCTGATCCGCACAAGATGGTATGCGTTCCGCAGGTCAAGCTTAGTGAAAACAACTGCTTCCTGGAGCAGCTCGAAGGCTGTGGCCATAAGGGGTAGCGGGTAACGGTTACGGACGGTTATGGCATTGAGTCCCCGGTAGTCGATGCAAGGACGTAATCCACCGTCTTTCTTGGCCACAAAGAAAAACCCTGCTCCCGCCGGGGAGGTGGATGGACGCATGAGGCCTGCTTCCAGAGCGTCCTTGATGTAGGTATCCATAGCAGCTCGTTCGGGTGGAGATAGGGAAAAGATCCGACCCCTGGGGGGGCAAGTGCCCGGAAACAGGTCGATGGGGCAATCGTAAGGTCTATGGGGTGGTAGCATGGTGGCCCTCTGTTTGCTAAACACCAGTTTGAGGTCATGGTAACACTCGGGAACTCGGGTCAGGTCGATGGATTCTAAAGACTCGGGAGTTGAACTCGGGGAATTCTGGAAAATACAAGTAGCTTGGCATGTAGGACCCCACTGCTTGATAGTGCCCACAGACCAGTCGATGTGAGGGTTATGGCTGTGAAGCCAGGGGTATCCAAGGACGAGAGGGAACTCGGAACAGGAGATCAAATGAAAGTTCATCAATTCCTGGTGTTGTGAAACTGAAAGTCGCAAGGAGGTAGTGACATGAGTGACAAGTCCAGATCCCAAAGGGCTTCCATCCAATGTAGTGACCCTCATGGGTTCACTTAGAGGTTCAGAGGGAACGCCATTCTCCTTCGCCCAGACACCATCCATGAAGTTACCTGCGGCTCCAGAGTCTACCAAGGCTTGAAGGTGAAGCTTGTGGTTGTCCCAGGAGAGGGTGACTGGAATGAGCAGACGGGAGTTGGATGGATGGGAGGAGGTTATGTTTCCCGTTACAGTTCCCCCGGTCTGTACGGGACAGAGCGTTTCCCTGGAGCCCGGGACACGTGGAACGGAAATGGCCCGGTTTGCCGCAATATAGACAGCGTCGCTCCTCATCCGGCGGTCTCTCTCAGCCTGGGAGATGCGTCCAATCTGCATGGGTTCCGATGGAGCCAGCGAGGATAAAGGTGGGGACTCGGAGCTGGGACTGATAGGGGCTAGAGGTCTACGGTTGAGTTCTCTCTCTCTCAGACGCTGGTCAATGCGTGAGGCCAACTTGATCAGGGACTCGAGATTGTCCGGTGGTTCCCGAGTGGCCAGTTCATCTTGGATAGTGTCGGAAAGGCCTTTCAGAAAGCACACCGTGAGCGCCTCGTTGTTCCAGCCACTTGCTGCTGCCACCGTGCGGAACTGGATGGCATAGTCCGTCACGCTGCGCCAACCTTGGTGGAGAGTCAGAACCACTGCTTGGGCCTTGAAACACTCGTTTGAATTCCTCAGCAAAGGCAGAGTAGCTGGCACAGCAGGAACTATGGGCATCCCACACAGCAGTAGCCCAGGCCAGGGCTTTTTCCGACAGCAGGGTGATGATATAAGCGATCTTAGACCGGTCGGTGGGAAACGACGAGGGTTGTAGCTCAAAGGAGAGAGAACATTGGGTGAGAAACCCTTTACAAGCACTTGGATCACCTGAGAACCGTTGGGGAGGTGGAAGACGAGGTTCAGCCAGGGGGTTAACTGCCATGGGTACGTGAATCTGAGGTACTGGGACGGGAACTGTTGCCGGGGTAAGACGATCAGATATTTGCTTAATGGAAGTCAGTCAGCATCTCCGACAGAAGATGAGAATGTCTAGCCATTAAGGCCTCTTGCTGAACCAGGGCAGCTTCGTGGCGTTGGACAGTCTCCTGGTGGTGGGACAGCATGGCAAAAAGGTCCTGGGAACTGGCTGCCTCTGGGTTCATTTTTGGCTCTGTGTTTCTGTCAGGACCCGGTTACGAACCTGGGTCTCCAGAGTGAGAAACAGTCACTTAACCAACTGAGCCACGAATAGTCAGCAGAACCCAGAAGATGAGGCAGACACAGCAGTACTTAAGACGGTGTATTTAATAAAGTAAAAAGGAGAAGTCCTTCAATACAAAAAATGGCAAATCCAAAAGGTGGTAGGAATAGCACAAAAAAAGCCTCAAGAGATACTCAAAAACAAAAACAGAATTCCACAAGAGCATCCACCGGAATCGACAAGAATACACAGAACACTAGGGCTGGGTGCTAACATACAAACACAGAGCACAGAACTGAGGGAAACTAAGGGTTTAAATACAATCAGGGGAAACGAGGCACAGGTGCAAATAATAATGGGGAACAAGGGAAAAAACATGAGGTCAAAAAGCACAATGGGGGCATCTAGTGACCAAAACCCGGAACAACCCTGGCCAAATCCTGACAACTAACCTAAATGACATAGTGAAAATATTTCAAAACATTCATCCTGTTTGCAATAAGCCACTGAAGTAAAACTGCCAAAAATTGGGCAAATAAATTACATTTATGTCCTGTATGCAAAGTGTTATGTTTGGGGCAAATCCAACACAGCACATCACTGAGTATCACTCTTTATATTTTCAAACATGGTGGTGGCTGCATCATGTTATGGGTATGCTTGTCATCGGCAAGGACTAAGGAGTTTTTTTTAGGATAAATGGAATATAGCTAAGCACAGACAAAATCCTAGAGGAAAACTTGCTTCAGTCGGCTTTCCAAAAGACACTGGGAGACAAATTCCAACACGACAATAACCTACAAATATACACTGGAGTTGCTTACCAAGATCACATCGAATGTTCCTGAGTGGCCTAGTTAGAGTTTTGTCTTAAATCGTCTTGAAAATCTATGGCAAGACTTTTAGAGTGGCTGTCTAGCAATGCCCAATTTGTCTGAGTTTGAAGTTTTTGTAAAGAATAAAGGACAGGTAATGTACGATCCAGGTGTGCATATGTCTTATAGACTTACCCATAAAGACTTACACCTGTAATCGCTCCTAAAGGTGATTCTTGACTCAGGGGTGTGAATATTTATGTAAATTAGATATTTTCAGCGACTAGCGCTCAGGTGTGGGCTCAGGGCCTGGGGTTATAAACACAGCCCCCGTAGAGACAGACAAATCTATCCACAACAGGGCTGCTCCGCTGTCCACTGGCCCTCAGCAGCATTGCAAAGCACAGCAAGGCCTTGATTTCTCTCTTCCTCTGAGAGAATGTGTGTGTGTGTGTGTGTGTGTGTGTGTGTGTGTGTGTGTGTGTGTGTGTGTGTGTGTGTGTGTGTGTGTGTGTGTGTGTGTGTGTGTGTGTGTGTGTGTGTGTGTGTGTGTGTGTGTGTGTGTGTGTGTGTGAGCTATCTTAGGGGGACTTGGTCTCCACACTCCAACACAGTGTGACAGACAATTGTTGTTTTCTGTGAACTAGACAATGATATGTGAATAATGAAATCCCTGTGGGCTTACATTGGCTATATAAGGCTTGCATTGGCCTTCTAAGGCTTGCATTGGTTATATAAGGCTTGAAAAAGCAACCTGTGTTTATGAATGGCAGACAAATTAATATGGACTTGAATTAAAATGGAATGATGTAATATTGTATAACTGCAGAAATATGAATGTAGTGAAAATGGTAGGGAATGTCAGATTGCTGACAGTTCCAATGGTAGACAGTTACAGTGGTTGACAGTTCCCATGGTAGATAGGTCCCGTGGTAGACAGTTACAGTGGTAGACAGTTCCCATGGCAGATAGGTCCCGTGGTAGACAGTTACAGTGGTAGACAGTTCCCATGGCAGATAGGTCCCGTGGTAGACAGTTACAGTGATTGACAGTTACAGTGATTGACAGTTACAGTGATTGACAGTTACAGTGATTGACAGTTACAGTGATTGACAGTTACAGTGATAGGCAGTTACAGTGATAGACAGTTACAGTGATTGACAGTTACAGTGATAGGCAGTTACAGTGATAGACAGTTACTGTGGCAGACAGTTACATTAGTAGACCGTTACAGTTGTGGACAGTTAAAATTACTGTAGTAGATCATTACAGGGATAGACAGTCACAGTGGTAGACAGTTAGTTACAGTGGTAGACCATTACAGTGGAAGACAGTTACAGTAGTAGACAGTTACAGTAGTAGACAGCTACAGTAGTAGACAGCTACAGTAGTAGACAGCTACAGTAGTAGACAGTTACAGTGGTAGACAGTTACATTCGTAGACAGTTTCAGTGGTAGACAGTTACAGTGGTAGGCAGTCACAGTGATAGACAGTTACATTAGTAGACAGTTACAGTGGTAGACAGTTACAGTGGTAGACAGTTACAGAAGTAGACAGTTACAGTGATAGACAGTTACAGTAGTTGAGAGTTACAGTGATTGAGAGTTACAGTGATAGACAGTTACAGTAGTTGAGAGTTACAGTGATTGAGAGTTACAGTGATTGAGAGTTACAGTAATAGACAGTTACATTAGTAGACAGTTACAGTGGTAGACAGTTACAGAAGTAGACAGTTACAGTGATAGACGGTTACAGTTATAGACAGTTACAGTGATTGAGAGTTACAGTAATAGACAGTTACATTAGTAGACAGTTACAGTGGTAGACAGTTACAGAAGTAGACAGTTACAGTGATAGGCAGTTACAGTAGTAGACAGCTACAGTTACAGTAATAAACAGTTACAGTGGTAGACAGTAGTTATAGTAGTTATAGTTATAGACAGTTACAGTGATAGACAGTTACAGTGATAGACAGTTACAGTGATGGACAGTTACAGTGATGGACAGTTACAGTGATAGACAGTGATAGACAGTTACAGTAGTAGACAGTTACAGTGATGGACAGTTACAGTGGGAGACAGTTACAGTTGGTAGACGGTTTCAGTGATAGACAGTTACAGTGATAGACAGGTATGGTAGTAGACAGTTACAGTGATTGAAAGTTACAGTGATAGACAGTTACAGTGGTAGACAGTGATAGACAGTTACAGTAGTAGACAGTTACAGTGATAGACAGTTACAGTAGTAGACATTTACAGTTGTAGATAGTTACAGTTACAGTGTTAGACAGTGATAGACAGGTACAGTAGTCAACAGTTACAGTGATTGACAGTTACAGTGATAAGCAGTTACAGTGATAGACAGTTACAGTGGTAGACAGTTACAGTGATAGACAGTTACAGTGGTAGACAGTTACATTAGTAGACAGTTACAGTGGGAGACAGTTACAGTGATAGACAGTTACAGTGATAGACAGTTACAGTGGGAGACAGTTACAGTGATAGACAGTTACAGTTATAGACAGTTACAGTGATTGACAGTTACAGTGATAGACAGTTACATTAGTAGACAGTTACAGTGGTAGACAGTTACAGAAGTAGACAGTTACAGTGGTAGACAGTTATAGTTATAGACAGTAACAGTGATAGACAGTTCTACATGCACCTTTGGTGAGGGGGGAGGGTCTGGCTAGTTGCCATGGTGACTGAGCAGCAGTTTATGTTGCCATGGGGATGGCGACTTATACTGAGAAAGCAGGCTGAAGCTAAAAGCACTTTATCAGCGACACACCCCAACACACACAAACACACACACACCCCAACACACAAACACACACACACACACACCCCAACACGCCAACTCACAGAAACATCACACTAACTAACTCACAAACAGGTCACAGCACAAATACATGCATGAATATAATGTTATTTTTTCACATGCAACCTCATTGGAGGGAAACTAATCACGTACACAGAAACAACAATGCAAAAAGGGGGGTCACTGTAGCTGTATTACAGCACCAGTCACTGTGTATCAGTCTAAAAAGGGGGGTCACTGTAGCTGTATTACAGCACCAGTCACTGTGTATCAGTCTAAAAAGGGGGGTCACTGTAGCTGTATTACAGCACCAGTCACTGTGTATCAGTCTAAAAAGGGGGTCACTGTAGCTGTATTACAGCACCAGTCACTGTGTATCAGTCTAAAAAGGGGGGTCACTGTAGCTGTATTACAGCACCAGTCACTGTGTATCAGTCTAAAAAGGGGGGTCACTGTAGCTGTATTACAGCACCAGTCACTCTGTATCAGTCTAAAAAGGGGGGTCACTGTAGCTGTATTACAGCACCAGTCACTGTGTATCCGTCTAAAAGGGGGGTCACTGTAGCTGTATTACAGCACCAGTCACTGTGTATCAGTCTAAAAAGGGGGGTCACTGTAGCTGTATTACAGCACCAGTCACTGTGTATCCGTCTAAAAAGGGGGGTCACTGTAGCTGTATTACAGCACCAGTCACTCTGTATCAGTCTAAAAAGGGGGGTCACTGTAGCTGTATTACAGCACCAGTCACTGTGTATCCGTCTAAAAGGGGGGTCACTGTAGCTGTATTACAGCACCAGTCACTGTGTATCCGTCTAAAAGGGGGGTCACTGTAGCTGTATTACAGCACCAGTCACTGTGTATCCGTCTAAAAAGGGGGGTCACTGTAGCTATATTACAGCACCAGTCACTGTGTATCAGTCTAAAAGGGGGGTCACTGTAGCTATATTACAACACCAGTCACTGTGTATCAGTCTCTTAATTATGCAAAACATGTAAATGAAGCATCCCTGGAAATGTTTCTGTTTCTATAACGGGCTCTGGGATCGGGTGATTTCCTAAACCGGTAGGCGGCTGTCTGCATGGGGAATGAGGAAGGGAGCTGTCTGCCGTCAACGAATAATATAATCTCTACCCAGACAGGGCAAAGGAGAGCAGCAGAGATGCTATTCTACCTCTACCCTTCCACTCACTCCCCTGACACAGACCTGACATGATGGAATCAACATGTCTACATTGGAACATCAAACCCTGAGGCTAACACTGTTTGTTTAACCACAGACATTCTATAATTAATTTTAGATTCCGTAACTGGAACAACCTGACAGTGTTTTACTTTGAGCTTGTCCTGGTTCCAGTTTCTTCTCATTGGCAGAAATAGTTCATTCTCGCCCTCTCGTACTGTATTTGAAGGTTGAATAGAGCTGATGTGGTGCTGGTTAAAGGATCCTTTTTTCTTTCTTCTTCTTAGTGCAGTGGTCCAATATACTCATCTCTCGTCCGCTGTATTTAAATGGCAGTGTTCTTACTATGGTGCTGGATTACGGAGGGATATTATTGAGAAATGTCTCATCACTTTAGGGTCAAAGGCTTGACAACCACATGCTGGCATTACATGGCAAACCAAATAAAATGCCCAAGCAATCTCCTCATAAACCTAAGCCTCGAAATGCAGCCATCTACTAAGATGTCCTATCGATTGGACATGAACTCGTGAATACATATATTATCCTCCAAAAATCATCCCACTTGATTTAGCATCCATATTTATTGAAATTAAGGGAATTTGGGGAGCTTGTTGGATGGATCAAGGACCATGTGTGCCCAGAATGGGAATGACTGTGAAGTCGGCAGAGCGGATTGGCCAATCGACAGCACATCCATAATGGATAGAAATGGATGAGAGTTCCGAGCACGTCTGCTACAACATGACTAAAACGGTCAGGCGGTTTTTGGATGTTTCGACTTTACCACAAAAGACAGACAAGATTGAAAATATATTTCAAGTTGATAGATGGTGTGACGAATCTCAGACCACTTACAACACTGTAGTAGGGGCCACCAGTGTATGCTGCAGGACCATTACAATGTCAATGTGCCGCTACAGAAGGCAGTAGGCATCTTCTCGTCAGACAATAGCTACTCAATGGGTGGAAATAATACAGATCTTCATGTGTACACCCAGAGCCAAGTATTTCAAATCCAAATATATGGCTCTACGTACACCTACACTGTATGTCAATGTTCAGAAATAAACCCTGAGGAAAGATTAAAACTTTCCCATGGACTACAAGGCAGTAGCCCGCTGAAGCATCAACTACATCATACATAAATGCTTTCGATATCCATTCCTGGTAAGCAATCAAAGCACATTGTCATGTTATTTTTAACAGCACACTACGTTAAGCAGTCTGTCTTGTCGTGGTTCCACCTGTCACCAGAGGGCGCCAGAGACCATCCTAGAGACATTAACGACACTCAGGTGTGTCCAATTTACTCATTATGATTTCCCTGTTATAAGACATGTGTTTTCTGTTGTCCTTGGCAGAAGCTTGAATTGTTTACGGTCGTGTGTGTGTGGTCGTTTCCCGAGTGAGTTTTTAAGACTTAGTGTTTGTTCTTTTTTCAAGTGTACTGTGATCCTGCGGCTACTACCGATTCTCAGTGAGGTATTATCCTGAACCACTGATTCCTCATCTGGTCTCTCTCTGCACCTGGGTCGAACCTCACCATGTCACAGCAAGCTTCTGCACAAAAAATGAACCCAGCAGAGATCACCCAGATCAAAAATGTTGTCACCCACCAAGGAGCACTGCTGGGGCGGCAGCAAGAACAAGTCTCCCAAATATCAGATACCCTCCGGGCACTTACCGACTCCCTTCAACCACAGTCCAACCTCAACCCAGGAGGAGCCCATGTCCAAGTCTCATTGCCCAGTGCTACAGACGTTACCATAGTTCCTCAAGGGAACCTGCACCGGGAACCCAAGATCCCAGCCCCCGAGCGGTATGACGGCCACCAGGGAGGATGCAAGGGGTTCCTCACTCAGTGTTACCTGGTGTTCGAGCTACAGTCCTCCTCCTTCCAGACCGATCGGGCCATGATCGCCTACATCATCTCTCTACTCTTGGGTAAGGCCCTGGTGTGGGCAACGGCGGTATGGGAACAGCAGCCACCATTCTGCAGCTCCATATTGGACTTCATTGCCGAGCTTCGACGAGTCTTCGACCACCCAGTCGGTGGACAATAAGCGGCCAGCCAACTGTTCAACATCCGCCAAGGGGCCAGACCAGTGTCTGACTTCGCCATTGAGTTCTGCACCCTTGCAGCCAAGAGTGGGTGGAATATGGAGGCCCTGGTCACCGCTTTCCACCAGGGTTTGTCTCACTCCATCAAGGATTAACTGGCCTCCCGGGAACTGGGAGAGGACCTCGAGACCCTGATAACGCTGGCAATCAGGATTGACAACTGCCTCCAAGAACGAGTGAGACAGTGTCTTTTTGATACCACCCAAGTATCCCAGTTCCCTGAGCACCACAAGCCCCCCGAACCCAGCATTGAGGAGCCCATGCAGCTGGGACGCACACATCTGAGCCTACAGGTGAGTGACAGGCGCATGCGCGAAGGCTGCTGCTTCTACTGTGGAGGTCTCGGCCATCTCCGTGCCCAGAGCTGATGGGAAATGCCAGGGCTCGCCAGGACAAGAATGAGACCCTGACGAGCTGTGCAGTTACCTCCCGGCTACCCAGTCACCGTCTGTTACTACCCGCAACCCTCCACTGGGACAACCGTCAGCAGATTCAAGCCTTCATGGACTCAGGGGCCGCAGATAATTTCATTGATCATCCCTCTGCAGATTCAAGCCCTCGATGGACAGCACATTGGCTCCAGTCAAGTGGAATATCAGACCAAGCCCATTCTACTGCAGGTTGGGGGGAACCACTCAGAGACTCTTAGATTTATTTTGATCACTGCTCCCGTGAACCCCCTTATCCTAGGTACCCTTGGCTAGCACTACATAACCCACTCTTCTCCTGGTCCATGGGACACCTACTCGACTGGGGTAAGGACTGCCAGACTAAGTGTCTAAGACCCCCACCAAGAGCCTCGCTGTGTCCTCCTGCATCCATTTAAGACCAAGACTTCCTGATCTTCTCCTTCCGGAACACATACTGCAAATCCTGAGACGCCTCCTGCGGAACCAACTATATGTCAAGATAGAGAGGTGTGAGTTCCATGTATCCCAAGATTATCTCTACCGCAGACATCCAAATGGACCCCGTAAAGGTTGAGGCGGTTGCCGACTGGCCACGTCCCACCTCACTCAAGCAGGTCCAGCTGTTCCTCAGGTTTTCCCATTTTTAAAGGCCTTTTATACGCAATTTTGGTGCGGTGGCTTTGCCTCTCACGGTCCTAACCCAGACCCTAGTCCCAGACCCGTTTTTGCTGGACTCCCGAGACTCACGGTGCATTCATGGAGCTCAAGGGACATTTCACATCTGGACCCATCCTTGTTCATCCTGATCCTACTCGTCCCTGTGTGGTAGAGGTGGACGCCTCGGACACCGGAGCATTGGTGGTCCTTTCACAGCGGAACGAGGACAAGAAACTGCACCCATGCGCCTTTCTCTCCAACCGGTTCTCGCCACCGGGACACAACTACAATGTAGGCAACTGGGAGCTCTTGGCAGTTAAGGGCCCTTGAAGGGTGGAGACATTGGTTGGAGAGGGAACATCATCCTTTCGTGATCTCGACAGACCATAAGAACTTGGTCTCCATTCAGGAAGCCAAGAGTTTGAATTCGATTTCGATTTCACACTATCCAATAGCCTGGGATCCAAGAGTCAGAAAGCAGACGACCGCCAACATGATACCTCTAACGAGGAGAGGGACTCCAAACCCATCATCCCCAGCTCCCGCATTGAGGCTCCTCTGATATGGAGTATTGAGGCCACGGTCCGACAAGCCCAGACCCGAGAAACTGATCCCGGCGGGGGACCCACTAACAGACTTTACGTTCCGCGATCAGCCCGTTCCCGGGATCTACAATGGGGACACTCCTCTAAATGAACTGGGCATCCAGGGGTTAATCGGACACGGGAGTTCCTGAGGTGGAAATTCTGGTGGCCCAACATGATGGACTATATGAGATACTTTGTTGTGGCCTGTTCCATCTGTGCACAAAGCAAGTCCTCACGACAGCGACGGGCTGGGTTGCTCCAACCTCTGCCCATCCCCAGCCGGCCCTGGTCTCACCTGTCCGTAAACTTTAACACAGGGTTACCTCCATCCCAAGGGCTTACCACTATCCCGGTGGTCGTTGATCGGTTCTCCAAGGCAGCCTATTTCATTGCCTTACCCAAGTTGCCCTCAGCGAAGGAGACCGCTGATCTCATGATTACCCATGTTTTTCAACTACATAGACTTCTCCAGGACATTGTCTCGGAGCGTGGCCCCCAGGTCGTCACACGGTATTGGAAAGCCTTCTGCTCCCTGTTGGGAGCGTCGGTGAGTCTCTCCTCGGGATTCCACCCACAGTCGAATGGGCAAATGGAGCGGGACAACCAGGAGCTGGAGAAGTTCCTCCACTGTTTGGTCTCCACCCAGGCCAGCAACTGGAGCAAGTTCCTCTCGTGGACGGAGTTTGCTCACAACACACTGCCAAACTCGTCCACTGGACTGTCGCCGTTTGTTGGTCAGATCGGGTTTCGCCCCCTCCCCTCTTGACCACTGATTCTACATCTGTTCTCTTCTCTGCACCTCCTCTGCAACCTTACCACGTAACATGTCTGATAATGTTTGCCTTCATGTCTGGAAACGGAAGTGTCTCAAACACAATGTACACAAAGCAAGGCTCTCTCTCTCTCTCTTGGATTTTGAAGCTGGTGTGATGTAGAGCACTGATCCAAGGCAGGCAAGTAGTTCATGGTGGAAGTGGAGGATCTGAGGCTTAAACGATATGTCCACAGTGTGTGACTGTCACACTCCACAGCACCACATTTTCAGCTTGATCAAACTCAATCTTCTCCCTCTGTTTGGGTCGAGGAGACAGTTGTGCTCTGCTCCCTGTGTTCCTGCTCAGCCTAAGACTAAGCTATTTACATCTGAAATGCTGGAGGCTAGTCTATCAGCATGTCACTGGACATTGCTGGATTAACAGACTTGCATAGACATTAGCAGCAGATACTGTAGCAGCCTGACTGATTAATTGAAAGATACCATTGACTTGAGCAGTGTGCTCCTTAGCTCATAGCTTAGCAGATAATAATATTTATTTTATTAAGAACATATTCTTATTTACTAGGATGGCCTAATATGCTGAATATTTTAATATGCCCCCAATTGATTTCACCCCCCTTACTTCCCTCTTGCCTTCCCACCTCTCTCCCTCCCCCTCTCAACTCACTCCCTCCCCTTCCCCCCTCTTGCTCTCCAACCTCTCTCCCTTCATCTCACCCTCCCACCCCTCTCCCTCCCCCTCACACCATCTCACCTCCTTCCTCTTCCACCATCTCACCTCTCTCGCTCTCTCTCCCTTTCCCTCCTCTCTTCATATCTTCCATTGGCTCCCTGGGTTGCCGAGATGACTCCCCCCCCCCCCCCACTTGTTTGCCGCCCTGTGGCAAGGATTCTGTTGCCATGGAAACGGGAGGCAATTGCTTTGGAGACATTAGGAAGAAGGGGATACCAAGGAAACAATGGGGTGTGACAGCACCCCATTGGGGAGGGGTGTACTGATTGAGATAAAAATAAAGCAACTAAAGACTGGCTCTCTTTATCTCCCCCTCACTTGTTTTCTCCATCTCTGTCTTCTGATCTCTCCCTCCACCTTTCTTCCCTTTATTTTTCTCTCTCAGAAGTGAATGCATTAATAACACTGAGTCCCATGTAGTCTGACTCTCGCTCTCTCTGACTCTCGCTCTCTCTGTCTCTCTCTGACTCGCTCTCTGACTCTCGCTCTCTCTGACTCTCGCTCTCTGACTCTCACTCTCGCTGACTCTCGCTCTCTGACTCTCGCTCTCTCTGACTCTCTCTGACTCCGCTCTCTCTGACTCTCCCTCTCTCTGACTCTCTCTGACTCTTGCTCTCTCTCTCTCTCTCTCTCTCTCTGACTCTCGCTCTCGCTCTGTCTCTCACTGCCTCTCTCTGTCTCGCTCTCTCTCTCTGTCTCTCACTGTCTCTCTGTCTCTCACTCTCTCTCTCTCTCTTATTTACAGCTGTAGCCTTTCACAGCTCACATTTTAAGTATTGCACCTCTGTGTATAACAATCCTTCTGAATAATGTACCAGGGAGTGTTTGCTGGTTTAATAGCTTGACCGATTGGCCTATTTGCATACTCCATAGGGCACCGGGTTTGATAAACGCCCCTTTTTTAGTCTCATCAGTTCTCTCAGTTAATGGCCACCTATCCAGCCTCTCTGCAGCATACTCAGTATACACAGTCGTTCACGGTGAAAGACAAGGCTCTGGTGCATAGGGTGGCCATTGTTGGTATGGAACATTGCAGGATATGTCATTGATATGATTAATCTGGAAATATCCGATCTATTTCCATGCATGTCGTTTTCACCTCACAATGACTTCTACGGTTAGAGATGAAGCTGAGACAAACATGTGCAACAGGAGGTGAGATGTGATTTGATTTACCACACCGATCACCTTTTCTCCAAATGTCCACTGCTAAATGAAATGATGGAATGGTTTGCTTTACTTAATGTCTTCTTTTCTCCGTCCTTGTTATTGGTCGATTAGGCACGATGCCTCAGTAGCGCAGCAGGATTATGTAAGTTGGCCTTTGTGTGTGTGTGTGTGTGTGTGTGTGTGTGTGTGTGTGTGTGTGTGTGTGTGTGTGTGTGTGTGTGTGTGTGTGTGTGTGTGTGTGCGTCCAGCCACCCACCCAGCCGGGCCAGGCAGAGTGAGGTCATCACTGGAAAGGGAGCGCTCTCTGTCCCTGTGCCTGAGGGGCTCAGATGTCACGCCTTTAGGAGAGAGAGGACTGCGATGTGGCAGGGTCAACATGACATGAGTCAGCAGGGTCGAAATGGCATGAATCGGCAGAGTTGACATGCCATGAGTCGGCAGAGTTGACATGGCCCAGATATCCAAATTACTATTCCACTGTTTGCTGTGCATACTCCACAATACAATACTCCACTATACCATACTATACTCCACAATACTACACTATACTTTACTCCACAATACCACACTACTCCACTATACTATACTATACTCCACTGTAGTATACTGCACACCGCTATACTATACTACACTCCACTATACTCTACTATACACTACTGTACTCCACAATACTACACTAGACCACACTATACTGTACTATACTATATTATACTACACTATACAATGCTAATACTCCACCCCACAATACCGCACTTTTCAATATGCTATAAGACACTATACTCCACAATACTACACTACACTATACAATACTACACTATACTCCGCTCCAAAATACCACACTGTACTATACTATGCTATACTATATTTCCACTCCACAATACTGCACTATACAATACTACACTATACAATACAGTACTCTACTATACTAATGTATACCAGGCTCAGCTGTTGATGCACTCAACGTACAGTGAGCAACTGATGTGATCATGAATGGTTGATAATGCTTGTTAAACATATTGATGAATCATGCAAAGTACTGTATCCAAAAACAGTCTTGTTTTTTTCACATGGCAAGTGTATATATACTGAACAAAAATATAAACGCAACATACAACAATTTCAAAGATTTTAGGCTAGAGTTCATATAAGGAAATCAGTGAATGTAAGTTAATTAATTAGGCCCGAATCTATGGATTTCACATGACTGAGCAGGGGTGCAGCCTGGGAGGGCATAGACCCACCCACTTGGCAGCCAGGCCCCACCTAATAGGAAGCCAGGCCCAGCCAATCAGAATGAGTTTTTCCCCACAAAAGGACTTTATTACAGACAGAAATAGCCCAGATATATCTCTCAGACAATCCTGCAGGTGAAGAATGGATGGGATGGCCATGTTCTGTTCTCATCTTGGCCATGTTCTGTTCTCATCTTGGCCATGTTCTGTTCTCATCCTGGCCATGTTCTGTTATAATCTCTACCCGGCACAGCCAGAAGAGGACTGGCCACCCCACATAGCCTGGTTCCTCTCTAGGTTTCTTCCTAGGTTTTGGCCTTTCTAGGGAGTTTTTCCTAACCACCGAGCTTCTACACCTGCATTGCTTGCTGTTTGGGGTTTTAGGCTGGGTTTCTGTACAGCACTTTGAGATATCAGCTGATGTACGAAGGGCTATATAAATACATTTGATTTGATTTGATGGGGAAGTCCTGGGCTGGCGGGTTATGTGTGGTCTGCGATTGTGAGGCTGGTTGGATGTACTGCCAAATTCTCTAGAAAAACATTGGAGGCGGCTTATGGTAGAGAAATTAACATTCAATACTCTGGCAGCAACTCTGGTGGACATTCCTGCAGACCCCATGCCAATTGCGCGCTCCCTGAAAACTTGAGATATCTGTGGCAATGTGTTGTGTGACAAAACTGCACATTTTAAAGTGGCCTTTTATTGTCCCCAGCACAAATCAAATCAAAGTTTATTTGTCACGTGCGCCAAATACAACAGGTGATTTCCTGATTTCCTTATATGAACTCTAGCTTAAAACCTTACAGTGAAATGCTTACTTACAGGTTCTAACCAATAATACAAAAAAGGTGTTAGATGAACAATAGGTAGGTAAAGAAATAAAACAACAGTACAAAGACAGGCTACATACAGTAGAGAGGCTATATACAGTAGACAGGCTATATACAGTAGTGAGGCTATATACAGTAGAGATGCTATATACAGTAGAGAGGCTACATACACTAGAGAGGCTATATACAGTAGAGAGGCTATATACAGTAGAGAGGCTATATACAGTAGTGAGGCTACATACAGTAGACATGCTACATACAGTAGCGAGGCTATATACAGTAGAGAGGCTATATACAGTAGACAAGCTACATACAGTAGACCGGCTATATACAGTAGTGAGGCTATATATAGTAGACATGCTACATACAGTAGCGAGGCTATATACAGTAGTGAGGCTACATACAGTAGACAGGCTACATACAGTAGACAGGCTATATACAGTAGAGAGGCTATATACAGTAGTGAGGCTATATGCAGTAGAGAGGCTATATACAGTAGAGAGGCTATATACAGTAGAGAGGCTACATATAGTAGCGAGGCTATAAAAGTAGTGAGGCTATATACAGTAGTGAGGCTATATACAGTAGAGAGGCAAATACAGTAGAGAGGCTATATACAGTAGAGAAGATATATACAGTAGCGAGGCTATATACAGTAGCGAGGCTATATACAGTAGCGAGGCTATAAAAGTAGTGAGGCTATATACAGTAGACAGGCTATATACAGTAGTGAGGCTATATACAGGAGACAGGCTATATACAGTTGCGAGGCTATAAAAGTAGTGAGGCTATATACAGTAGTGAGGCTATATACAGTAGTGAGGCTATATACAGTAGAGAGGCTATATACAGTAGAGGGGCTATATACAGTAGAGAGGCTATATACAGTAGTGAGGCTATATACACTAGAGAGGCTATATACAGTAGAGAGGCTACATACACTAGAGAGGCTATATACAGTAGAGAGGCTATATACAGTAGAGAGGCTATATACAGTAGAGGCTATATACAGTAGTGAGGCTACATACAGTAGACATGCTACATACAGTAGCGAGGCTATATACAGTAGAGAGGCTATATACAGTAGACAAGCTACATACAGTAGACCGGCTATATACAGTAGTGAGGCTATATATAGTAGACATGCTACATACAGTAGCGAGGCTATATACAGTAGTGAGGCTACATACAGTAGACAGGCTACATACAGTAGACAGGCTATATACAGTAGAGAGGCTATATACAGTAGAGAAGATATATACAGTAGCGAGGCTATATACAGTAGCGAGGCTATATACAGTAGCGAGGCTATATACAGTAGACAGGCTATATACAGTAGTGAGGCTATATACAGGAGACAGGCTATATACAGTTGCGAGGCTATAAAAGTAGTGAGGCTATATACAGTAGTGAGGCTATATACAGTAGTGAGGCTATATACAGTAGAGAGGCTATATACAGTAGAGGGGCTATATACAGTAGAGAGGCTATATACAGTAGTGAGGCTATATACAGTAGAGATGCTATATACAGTAGAGAGGCTACATACACTAGAGAGGCTATATACAGTAGAGAGGCTATATACAGTAGAGAGGCTATATACAGTAGAGAGGCTATATACAGTAGTGAGGCTACATACAGTAGACATGCTACATACAGTAGCGAGGCTATATACAGTAGAGAGGCTATATACAGTAGACAAGCTACATACAGTAGACCGGCTATATACAGTAGTGAGGCTATATATAGTAGACATGCTACATACAGTAGCGAGGCTATATACAGTAGTGAGGCTACATACAGTAGACAGGCTACATACAGTAGACAGGCTATATACAGTAGAGAGGCTATATACAGTAGAGAGGCTATATACAGTAGACAGGCTACATACAGTAGCGAGGCTATATACAGTAGTGAGGCTACATACAGTAGACAGGCTACATACAGTAGACAGGCTATATACAGTAGAGAGGCTATATACAGTAGTGAGGCTATATGCAGTAGAGAGGCTATATACAGTAGAGAGGCTATATACAGTAGAGAGGCTACATATAGTAGCGAGGCTATAAAAGTAGTGAGGCTATATACAGTAGCGAGGCTATATACAGTAGAGAGGCAAATACAGTAGAGAGGCTATATACAGTAGAGAAGATATATACAGTAGCGAGGCTATATACAGTAGCGAGGCTATATACAGTAGCGAGGCTATAAAAGTAGTGAGGCTATATACAGTAGACAGGCTATATACAGTAGTGAGGCTATATACAGGAGACAGGCTATATACAGTTGCGAGGCTATAAAAGTAGTGAGGCTATATACAGTAGTGAGGCTATATACAGTAGTGAGGCTATATACAGTAGAGAGGCTATATACAGTAGAGGGGCTATATACAGTAGAGAGGCTATATACAGTAGTGAGGCTATATACAGTAGAGAGGCTATATACAGTAGAGGGGCTATATACAGTAGAGAGGCTATATACAGTAGAGAGGCTATATACAGTAGAGAGGCTATATACAGTAGAGAGGCTATATACAGTAGAGAGGCTATATACAGTAGTGAGGCTATATACAGTAGAGAGGCTATATACAATAGCGAGGCTATAAAAGTAGCGAGGCTATGAAAGTGGTAGAGCCCTGTGTGTTCGTGTGTGTGTTTCAGTTGTTGGTGTTTTTGTGGTGAGCAGCGAACACGTTTGGTGGGAGAGACTTGTTCCTCTGGTAACCGGGGGCGACGGTCGTGATGGCGACCGAGATGCCATCAGGGCCGTCTCCTAAACCAAAGATGAAGGCTGTACAGAAACAGTCTCTCTCTCTGTGGACAATCTGTCTATTTTGTTCGAAGCCACAGAAGCTTCACACAGTCCAAGGACGGAAATTTGTTCCAGTCAGAACTGTCATTTTGGCTGTAACTGTCACTCTGTGGCGCTACTGACCTTACCTTAACTGACAGGTATGAAATGTTTATGGGTATACAAACACATAATTGTGTTCAATCAGGAAGTGGACTGAGGTTGTGTACCGTACGTACTCCAGTTTCTCATTTTGCCTTTCGTAATGCCGCAGGCTGAGATTGAACCAGAATTAACCACACACATACCTAAACACGCCTACACACAGACACGTACATTCATAAATCTCTCTCCCTCTCTCTCTCACTCTAGACTTTGGCACTGCTCAACAGAGGCCTCTGTCAGGGTACACTACTGTCTGTCTGGCTCAGAGATACACAGTGAGGGTGTGTAAGTTTCAAAGCAGGAAAGTGAGGTGGAAAGACACAGAAAGAGGTCAAATAGATGTTACCCAGATATGGATCACTTTGCTGTTTGAGGCTAATTCTCCCCTAAAGCAGCCGCCCCAGACCTCACTCACATCTCCCTAGGTGTGTGTCACACCCCTCACTATCACTGTAAGTGCAGGTTGCCTAGGGAGGAGTATGGAAGAGGGGGAGAGAGGTGGAGTAGAGAGGGGTGGAAAGGGAAAGAAAGAGAGAAAAAAGAGAGGAGGGGGATTAATGCTCCACTACAGGGGCAGGGAGCTGTGAGTCGGCAGCAGCCAATGAGCACCCACACTAGTCACATGACCAATAGCCATGCAAAAGGCTGGAAGTGAGTGAGAGAGAGAGAGAGAGAGAGAGAGAGAGATGGAAAGGGTGGAGGGTGAGCGAGATGGAGATTGAGCAGGGAAAGAGAGAGAGAGAGTGAGGGAGGAGAGAGAGAGAGAGAGAGTGAGGGAGGAGAGAGAGAAAGGGCAGCGCATCCAGTTTACAGTCTCAGTCTCCTCTTCCTCCTGGTCGATTGAGAGCGAAGAAGCACACACAGAGAGGCTCCACCACACACACACGCTCGCTCTCATCACTGCCCCTACTGCAGCCGAGACAGAACCCACCTGTGCATCTAACCAGCAGGAACAACAGACCCACAGAGGAAAGGGAACAAAAGAAGACAAAGAATCGTACCCTGAGGAAAAAATCAAGAGTGAGAGTGAGAAAGGAGGGAAAGCATGTCTTCTCTCTCCAACCAGCAGCCTGGTTCTCCGTTTTCGGAGTACAGCGAACTGTGTAAGGTCCCTCCGTGGCCCCTGCCACCCAGGCCTGGGACTGGCAGCATGGAGACATGGGGCCCCCCAGGAGTTTCGGAGGGGCCACAGGACTCACAGATGAGGACAAGCTGTGCTTCTTTGACCCTCCAGCAGGCGGTGGCATGGATGCGGATCGTAATGTACCCAGCAGGGGGGGCTTTCCTGGGTTAGACAGTGCCGGGGAGAGTCCAGAAAGCCCAGTGTCTTCCTCCCCCTCCCCCATGGGCTATGGGAACAACGGTGTTCTACTGCCCACCGTACCTGGTTCCCCAGCCAGACGCATGGACATACCCTCACCCTCTAGCTCGCTAAAATCAGGCCCAGACAGCACCGGAGCGTGGAACCCCGAGACCCTTCCACCCCAGAATACTGGCGTCACTAATTATTGTGTCATCGGGGTTGTCAATGACAACTACCTGGAGAGGGAGGACGAGGACAGCATGTCAGCACTAGGTGGCCGTCAAATGGCCGAGGGCTCCTCGGAGGAGAATGAGGAAGAAGAGGAGGAGGTGAAACTTGAGCCGTGTTTCATGGGACGTGCTGAACAGCAGCGGAAGGCCATGCGTCGGACCATGTCTGAGTGTTCCCACCTCTCAGTACCTTCTAGCCTGGAGCTGCCTGACCATTACCCTGGTGCTGGGCTGGACGAGCTGACATCGTCCATGGGCGCCCCGCGCCGCTCCCACCACTCGACCATGAAGCGCTCAATGACGGTGGCGGACGACCAGGCGCCCCCCACCCTGTCCGCTGCAGGCGCCACCCGCTCCGACCTGAGGCAGGACCAAGACCCCACCTTAAACCTCTTGCCCTTCCCCCCAATGAGAGACTGTGGGGGCACCTCGCCTCTAGAGGGCATCATGGAGGGGATGGGGGCAGACAAGGAGCAGGACGTGCTGCTGCCTGTACCCCTCAGCAGTCAGGCCTTGAACGGGACAGGCGCCGGCCTGGGCATGGGCACCAACCTTGGCACCGGCTTTGGTGAAAGCATGGGTACCAACCCTTTCACCACATTGGAGGGTAGGTAATGGTGATGCTGTCTGGCACTGGAGATTGCAGATGGCCCAGATTGTGTGACCGATAAATCGGTTGACCAATATTATCAGCCAATATTAGTCTTTCACAGAAATATTTGTATCGGTCTTTATTCCACAGATAAATCAATGATATTATATACATAGAATCATAAATACGTCTGTTTACATGACCTTTGACTGTTGTTAAGCACTGTATTGAATCTACTCAAATGTTGACGCTGACATCTAGTGGTGGCATTACGAACTGCAAGTTACTGCGTTTCACTGCATGCAGTAGGTTGTGTACTTGTCAACAGTGCAGTTTCAGATTTACTTTCAGACAAAGTTGAATTCATTCAGCACCTTCTGGTTTATTAGTGTGCTTGTGGTGCTTCAGCACAGACACATCTGGATTCTTAGATAGAAGAACTGCCTTAGATAGACACATCTTTAAGTTGTACCTAAGAAGATAAACTGAACAGGTGTTTTGTATTTATAGAGAATATAGTTTCTTGTTGGTGGTTATCATGTAAACCAGAAATAAAATGTTCTTAAATAATGTTAATTAAGAAATCATAATTTAGAATATATGTTCATGCCTAGTGGTTGGAGCGTTGGACTAGTAACCGGAAGGTTGCAAGTTCAAACCCCCTAGCTGACAAGGTACAAATCTGTCGTTCTGCCCCTGAACAGGCAGTTAACCCACTGTTCCTAGGCCGTCATTGTAAATAAGAATTTGTTCTTAACTGACTTGCCTGGTTAAATAAAGAAGAAAAAAAAATTGGAGCATAATTAGTGTTAAAAAGGTCTGTTTTTCATTCCACCTTTCAAAAACATTATATCGGCACATATATCCTTAATCGGTGACTTTTGCCTCACTAAAATCAGTGTCAGACCCAAAAATCCCATTTCGGTCAGGCTCTAATAATGTGTATGAGGAGATGGTGCGTCACTGTCTGATTCACAACTGAGCTGATACCACCAGTCTGTCTGATTCACAACTGAGCTGATACCACCAGTCTGTCTGATTCACAGCTGAGCTGATACCACCAGTCTGTCTGATTCACAGCTGAGCTGATACCACCAGTCTGTCTGATTCACAACTGAGCTGATACCACCAGTTTGTCTGATTCACAACTGAGCTGATACCACCAGTCTGTCTGATTCACAACTGAGCTGATACCACCAGTCTGTCTGATTCACAACTGAGCTGATACCACCAGTCTGCCTGATTCACAGCTGAGCTGATACCACCAGTCTGTCTGATTCACAGCTGAGCTGATACCACCAGTCTGTCTGATTCACAGCTGAGCTGATACCACCAGTCTGTCTGATTCACAACTGAGCTGATACCACCAGTCTGTCTGATTCACAGCTGAGCTGATACCACCAGTCTGTCTAATTCACAACTGAGCTGATACCACCAGTCTGTCTGATTCACAGCTGAGCTGATACCACCAGTCTGTCTGATTCACAACTGAGCTGATACCACCAGTCTGTCTGATTCACAACTGAGCTGATACCACCAGTCTGTCTGATTCACAACTGAGCTGATACCACCAGTCTGTCTGATTCACAGCTGAGCTGATACCACCAGTCTGTCTGATTCACAACTGAGCTGATACCACCAGTTTGTCTGATTCACAACTGAGCTGATACCACCAGTCTGTCTGATTCACAACTGAGCTGATACCACCAGTCTGTCTGATTCACAACTGAGCTGATACCACCAGTCTGCCTGATTCACAGCTGAGCTGATACCACCAGTCTGTCTGATTCACAGCTGAGCTGATACCACCAGTCTGTGTCTGATTCACAGCTGAGCTGATACCACCAGTCTGTCTGATTCACAACTGAGCTGATACCACCAGTCTGTCTGATTCACAGCTGAGCTGATACCACCAGTCTGTCTAATTCACAACTGAGCTGATACCACCAGTCTGTCTGATTCACAGCTGAGCTGATACCACCAGTCTGTCTGATTCACAACTGAGCTGATACCACCAGTCTGTCTGATTCACAGCTGAGCTGATACCACCAGTCTGTCTGATTCACAACTGAGCTGATACCACCAGTCTGTCTGATTCACAGCTGAGCTGATACCACCAGTCTGTCTGATTCACAACTGAGCTGATACCACCAGTCTGTCTGATTCACAACTGAGCTGATACCACCAGTCTGTCTGATTCACAACTGAGTCTGTCTGCTGATACCACCAGTCTGTCTGATTCACAACTGAGCTGATACCACCAGTCTGTCTGATTCACAGCTGAGCTGAGCTGATACCACCAGTTTGTCTGATTCACAACTGAGCTGATACCACCAGTCTGTCTGATTCACAACTGAGCTGATACCACCAGTCTGTCTGATTCACAACTGAGCTGATACCACCAGTCTGCCTGATTCACAGCTGAGCTGATACCACCAGTCTGTCTGATTCACAGCTGAGCTGATACCACCAGTCTGTCTGATTCACAGCTGAGCTGATACCACCAGTCTGTCTGATTCACAACTGAGCTGATACCACCAGTCTGTCTGATTCACAGCTGAGCTGATACCACCAGTCTGTCTGATTCACAACTGAGCTGATACCACCAGTCTGTCTGATTCACAACTGAGCTGATACCACCAGTCTGTCTGATTCACAACTGAGCTGATACCACCAGTCTGACTGATTCACAGCTGAGCTGATACCACCAGTCTGTCTGATTCACAACTGAGCTGATACCACCAGTCTGTCTGATTCACAACTGAGCTGATACCACCAGTCTGACTGATTCAGTGTGTGCGTGTTACCTTGATTGAGTGTACGTTGGCTTGACAAGGACCTTTCAAAGGCAGTTTGCGCACATAGGGTATTAATGTGGCGCATGCACTTTCATGAATTCACGCACATGCAGGCCGGCTAGCTCTGTTCAGGTATTCACCTTGGCTCCCCAACAGCAGTGTAGGGAATATCAATTAGCAGATTTGCCCTGTCTGGTCCGATGGAGAGTGAAACATTTGTCTGGCCCAGTCTAAGCATCTGCCTAGCTGTATTTGTACTGGCTCCCTTGGTTCCCTCTCCCTCTCCCTCTCCCTCTCCCTCTCCCTCTCCCTCTCCCTCTCCCTGTTTGGAGAGAGCGATTAGGAGATGAGGCTGGAGGAGAGACAAAGGAACTTAAACACAAACAAGCTCCAGTCATTTTACATGCTGCTGTCATTTTGAATTACTTCAGTGTCTTTCTTCATGACTCGGAGTCATACTGGGATGTTTACCCCAGAACGAAGCAGATAATTGTCATACAATGTTCCACTCATTATCTTCTACTAAACAGAATAATGACTGTGTCTTCTAATGTTTTAGGGAGTGCTCTGTAGTAAATGTGCAAGGCTTTTTTGTGTAGATGTGTTTTGTAAACGCTTCTGTTTGTTTATTCCTGGTCTTGTGTGTGTGCCAGTGTTAATTTCATCAACAAAAATAGTGACAAAAATATTAGTCACACCTATTTTTCAGTGGCAATTGACGAGACTATGGCTGACTAAATAGACCCCGAAAAAAAACTATAACTTACGGAAAATTATTATTCATTTCAGTTGACGGAGACGAGACTATATTATCTCTGTGACTCAATTCTGACTACTAAGTAGACTGACCAAGAGTTTTGAAAAGATTGAGAGCTCTTCAGTGATAAGCACAATTAATATTAGCAGCACAGATGTTCTGTTCAGCAGTGGGAAGGACACACCCAGAACGCCCAGCCTACATCAGCTTGTGAGCTGCGGGGGAGAAAGCGATGAGTGTGGGCAGAAAGGCTCTGCTCCGTCTCCACCTCCGATTACACATCACGCAGGCGACTCTCTTGCTTCCTCGTAGCTAACCAGTCCCCACCAGTCTTCTAGTTAGATACCATTCGCCTGGTTAAGAAACACAAGCTGCTTTACGAAATTAAAAACAATAACGGAATTGAGTTTAATAGTTAAACAACAGTCTACTGTAGCTATATTTTTCTCTCCCTTGAGTATAGAAAAGTTTATGAATTTGTAGTCTCGTTCAACCCTCGCACTTTTCTCCACTACATTTCATAGCCAGGTTCTGTAGCCAATGTAGTAGCCAAGTCTCCCTCTTTTCCTCAGAGAAATCGTTGAAAATATACAGTTTTTACTTTCTATCATGCATTGGTGTGCCACATTTTACAGTAATAAAACGTATCGGACCGGACCATTAACAGTTTGTTTAGGATAAACCTTGTAGCTAACAACCTTGGGGGGCATTCAGCAGGAATCAATGTTTTGGAACGTTCTGATAGAAATATGCTATGTAAAACAAACATGCCTCTCTAACATGTTGAATAAGGAACAACTTTGGCTCTCTTCAGGGCATTTCTATCTGCAACATTCTAGAACGTTTTTCAACTGAACGTAGCCATGGTAACATTACAAATGGTCTATATGCAAACACTTGCTGAAACATAAAGATAGGAAAATGGATAGTAAACAATTTATTGACTAAATCCCTCTTGCCATTACACTATATCTGACTGGGTTAATAACTCCTCTATATCTGACTGGGTTAATAACTCCTCTATATCTGACTGGGTTAATAACTCCTCTATATCTGACTGGGTTAATAACTCCTCTATATCTGACTGGGTTAATAACTCCTCTATATCTGACTGGGTTAATAACCCCTCTATATCTGACTGGGTTAATAACTCCTCTATATCTGACTGGGTTAATAACTCCTCTATATCTGACTGGGTTAATAACTCCTCTATATCTGACTGGGTTAATAACTCCTCTATATCTGACTGGGTTAATAACTCCTCTATATCTGACTGGGTTAATAACTCCTCTATATCTGACTGGGTTAATAACTCCTCTATATCTGACTGGGTAAATAACTCCTCTATATCTGCCTGGGTTAATAACTCCTCTGACTGGGTTAATATCTCCTCTATATCTGACTGGGTTAATAACTCCTCTATATCTGACTGGGTTAATAACTCCTCTATATCTGACTGGGTTAATAACTCCTCTATATCTGACTGGGTTAATATCTCCTCTATATCTGACTGGGTTAATAACTCCTCTATATCTGACTGGGTAAATAACTCCTCTGACTGGGTTAATAACTCCTCTATATCTGACTGGGTTAATAACTCCTCTATATCTGACTGGGTAAATAACTCCTCTATATCTGACTGGGTGAATAACTCCTCTATATCTGACTGGGTTAATAACTCCTCTATATCTGACTGGGTAAATAACTCCTCTATATCTGACTGGGTAAATAACTCCTCTATATCTGACTGGGTAAATAACTCCTCTATATCTGACTGGGTTAATAACTCCTCTATATCTGACTGGGTTAATAACTCCTCTATATCTGACTGTGTTAATAACTCCTCTATATCTGACTGGGTAAATAACTCCTCTATATCTGACTGGGTGAATAACTCCTCTATATCTGACTGGGTTAATAACTCCTCTATATCTGACTGGGTTAATAACTCCTCTGACTGGGTGAATAACTCCTCTGACTGGGTTAATAACTCCTCTATATCTGACTGGGTGAATAACTCCTCTATATCAGACTGGGTTAATAACTCCTCAGACTGGGTTAATAACTCCTCTATATCTGACTGGGTAAATAACTCCTCTATATCTGCCTGGGTTAATAACCCCTCTGACTGAGTTGATAACTCCTCTATATCTGACTGGGTTAATAACTCCTCTATATCTGACTGGGTTAATAACTCCTCTATATCTGACTGGGTGAATAACTCCTCTATATCTGACTGGGTTAATAACTCCTCTGACTGGGTGAATACCTCCTCTATATCTGACTGGGTTAATAACTCCTCTATATCTGACTGGGTGAATACCTCCTCTATATCTGACTGGGTTAATAACTCCTCTATATCTGACTGGGTAAATAACTCCTCTATATCTGACTGGGTAAATAACTCCTCTATATCTGACTGGGTAAATAACTCCTCTGACTGGGTAAATAACCCCTCTATATCTGACTGGGTTAATAACTCCTCTGACTGGGTAAATAACCCCTCTATATCTGACTGGGTAAATAACTCCTCTATATCTGACTGGGTAAATAACTCCTCTATATCTGACTGGGTAAATAACTCCTCTATATCTGACTGGGTAAATAACTCCTCTATATCAGACTGGGTTAATAACTCCTCTGACTGGGTTAATAACTCCTCTATATCTGACTGGGTAAATAACTCCTCTATATCAGACTGGGTTAATAACTCCTCTATATCTGACTGGGTTAATAACTCCTCTATATCTGACTGGGTGAATAACTCCTCTATATCTGACTGGGTTAATAACTCCTCTATATCAGACTGGGTTAATAACTCCTCTGACTGGGTTAATAACTCCTCTATATCAGACTGGGTTAATAACTCCTCTATATCTGACTGGGTAAATAACTCCTCTATATCTGACTGGGTTAATAACTCCTCTATATCAGACTGGGTCAATAACCCCTCTATATCTGACTGGGTTAATAACTCCTCTATATCTGACTGGGTCAATAACCCCTCTATATCTGACTGGGTTAATAACTCCTCTATATCTGACTGGGTAAATAACTCCTCTATATCTGACTGGGTTAATAACTCCTCTATATCTGACTGGGTGAATAACTCCTCTTGTCATTACACTATATCTGACTTTTTTTTATTTAATATGTTCCCAGTGACTCAGAGCACTTGGACCAGGACTCGAGCACAGGGGCTCGGACTTCAGCCATATGGACTCGTGACTCGACTATTGATGACTCGGACTCGAGCACAGGGGACTTTTGACTCAAGGTTTCGTGACTTGACTACATCACTGGGCAGAACAGTCATCAGCTCCCATTCAAAATTAGTATTGTACTACTTCTGGACATCAGAGTGGTGTCTGTGGAACGTTGATAACAAAGACTTTGTGCCTCTCTCTCTCTCTCTCTCTCTCTCTCGTTCTCTCTAGACTAAATTGTTCTAAAGAGTGCCAAAAGGAATACTGGTGTGTGTTTCACTGTGTTCGCATGTCTATGTGAGTGAACGGTGTGGATGCTTATGCGTAAGAATCCTGTTGCCCAGGGGGACATAGAGCTGTACAACCCTCCCGATCTCATCAGCACAGCTCAAATGGTTTTCCTCCCCGTGCTTGGTCACGCTTAAGTTGAGCCTCTCTATATTTATTTTATTTATTTATTTGTTATTTTACCAGGTAAGTTGACTGAGAACACATTCTCATTTGCAGCAACGACCTGGGGAATAGTTACAGGGGATGAATGAGCCAATTGTAAACTGGGGATTATTAGGTGACCATGATGGTTTGAGGGCCAGATTGGGAATTTAGCCAGGACACCGGGGTTAACACCCCTACTCTTAAGATAAGTGCCATGGGATCTTTAATGACCTCAGAGAGTCAGGACACCCGTTTAACGTCCCATCCGAAAGACGGCACCCTACACAGGGCAGTGTCCCCAATCACTGCCCTGGGGCATTGGGATCTTTTTTAGACCAGAGGAAAGAGTTCCTCCTACTGGCCTTCCAACACCACTTCCAGCAGCATCTGGTCTCCCATCCAGGGACTGACCAGGACCAACCCTGCTTAGCTTCAGAAGCAAGCCAGCAGTGGTATGCAGGGTGGTATGCTGCTGGCATATATGGTCTATATGCTGTTTCCAAGGCCACAGTGTACTACTATATGAGGGTGGCAGGTAGCCTAGTGGTTAGAGCGTTGGACTAGTGACACAAAGGTTGCAAGATTGAATCCCTTTTTAGCTCCACAGATAAATGATTAGACTGTATTAGTAATTTAAATACTTGGATGGCTCACAACTTCATCCAGGTAAATCAAGACAAGTACTTATTGTTGGAGCCAAAGAACCAACAATTTTTCCTTTTTTACATGTTTTATTTGACCTTTATTTCACTGGGCATGTAACTGTGAAACGTGTTATGTTGCATTCATGCCTGAAATGTGCTCTATGAAGCTCGATTTGATTTGATGGAGGTCTGGATGTAATAGAGACTTTAGGTTCATATGTTATCAACGCTTACAGTGCATTCGGAGAGTATTCAGTTACAACTTTATTATAAAATGTATTAAATTGTTTTTCCCCCACATCAACCGACACACAATACCCCATACTGACAAAGCAAACGCAGGTTTACAGAATTTTGAGCAAATTTATAAAATAAAAAAATAACACATTTACATAAGTATTCAGACCCTTTGCTCAGTACTTTGTTGAAGCATCTTTGGCAGAGATTACAGCCTCGAGTCTTCTTGGGTATGACGCTCCAAGCTTGGCACACCTGTAATGTAACAACATGTGGAAAAGGGGATGGGGTCTAAATGATTTCCGAATGCTCTGTATAATCAACACTTTCCTGACCTTTCCTGATGTCTGTCACATCGTAGATTAGGAAAGTCCTATGCAATGACCTGTCTTGCCATCAAGGATGTGTGTGTGTGTGTGTGTGTGTGTGTGTGTGTGTGTGTGTGTGTGTGTGTGTGTGTGTGTGTGTGTGTGTGTGTGTGTGTGTGTGTGTGTGTGTGTGTGTGTGTGTGTGTGTGTGTGTGTGTGTGTGTCAGAGAGATAAATAACTCCAATCCAGAGGGCAGAGGACCCAGTAAGTCAGTGTTCCCCAACTGGCAGCCCACTAGTTGTATTTGGACCTTGGGTGATTTTATTTGGCCCCCTAAGTTTTCTGAGCAATTTTTTTAAATTTTTTAACGGACATTAAAAAAATAAAATTAAAAAACACTAGCCAATCAGCTCCATGTGATTTTAATCTTGGAAATGTGTTCCCAAAGTATTCCCACGCCCAATAGAGAGACGTGGTCATATAAAAATGGAAGCCAGTTTTGGAAGGATGATGTTTCAGTGAAACATTGTATCTGTTTGTTCATTGTTGCAGTCGATTTCATTTTGTAATTATGTTCCCGGGCCGCTGACCGCTCCAGAAAAAAAATCTGAATTTAGTTGATGACGCCTGCAGTAAGCGCTGCCATGATGAATGTGGATCATCCTTGTGTGTGTATGTCTAGTGTCATGCCAGTATACAGTGTTCAGTCGATGATGCCTAAGTCCTTCCAACGGCTGACTGTCCAGCCTGACTCCATATGGAATTACTTTTGATTTAATTGCCTGGGTTTTTAATTCATTTCTGCCTTTTTGAAGTTGCCTTGTTGAATATAAGCCTTTGTGGTGATCAGATCCACACTTGAGCCACACACCAAATGAGCAGCTTTTAGCATAAACGGTTCTTCTCTCTGACAGCTGAATGCAACGAAACTCCAAGGCGTCTCACTAAATCACTCCAGACATTCTATGGGTGGCCAGCAGCTTCCTTGATGTGTCGCTGAGGGGGATCATTCCTTTGGAAGGCTTTTTTTTAAATTTTATTTTATTTTTACCTTTATTTAACCAGGCAAGTCAGTTAAGAACAAATTCTTATTTTCAATGACGGCCTGGGAACAGTTGGTTAACTGCCTGTTCAGGGGCAGAACGACAGATTTGTACCTTGTCAGCTCGTGGGTTTGAACTCGCAACCTTCTGGTTACTAGTCCAACGCTCTAACCACTAGGCTACACTGACGCCCCTTTCCAGGTGGGCTGGAGGTGTAATGAGACAATGTTTGCCTTGAGGATCGATCTTGTCATCTGAGAAACCAGAAAGAAATAGCCAAGAAAGTAGTCAGGATATTCATTGGTAGTTTTGAGTGTTAGTGTTGTAGCGGGTAGTCAAGGATCCCAGTTTTGGGTTTCCTCATAGTTAATGTTGACATTTTCTGGTGGCAAGTGTGGTTTCCTCATCTGATGCAATAATGGTACTTGAAGAAGCCAATGGGCTCAACATCCACGTGAAGATGTTAGTATCTCTGTCATGTTTGTTTTTTTATCACCTCTCATAAAAAAATCCAAGGGTCAGAAAATGGATTCAATGCTGTTTAGCCACCTTAATAGAGCTTGAGGTGTGTCTAAGAGCTATTTGACCAATAAGGAGAGTGATGGAGTGCTACATCAGATGACCTGGCTTCCACAATCACCCGACCTCAACCCACTTGAGATGGTTTGGGATGATTTAGACCACAGAGTGAAGGAAAAGCAACCAACAAGTGCTCAGCATATGTGGGAAATCCTTCAAGACTGTTGGAATAGCATTCCAGGTGAAGCTGGTTGAGAGAATGCCAAGAGTGTGCAAAGCTGTCATCAAGGCAAAGGGTGGCTACTTTGAAGAATATAAAATATATTTTGATTTGTTTAATTCTTTTTGGGGTTACTACATGATTCCATATGTGTTATTTCATAGTGTTGATGTCTCCACTATTATTCTACAATGTATAAAATAGTAAAAATATAGAACAACCCTTTTGACTGGTACTGTATATAATGGCTTCACACGTGACCGCCACAATGCCATCACATCTCCAGATAATGACTTCCCTCACAATGATATCAGCCTCATAGACCCTAAGAGTGATGGATGATTCTAATCAGATGCTCTATTCTGAAGGGTTTCAAAATGGCTGCCTGCCTACCTTTTTACCCTTGCTGTTCAGTGAATGGGGAGACTGAGACACAGGGCTGGCTGTTGAGGAGTGTGTTGGCTTCAGCGGATTTATAGGTCCCAAAGTTCTCGTAGTACTCCACAGATCACCTCTGTTGGTTTTCATCCATTACCTGGTGAATATGACATGAAAATGGAGCACAGTTGATGAGGTTGTTTAGAGAGGTGGGGGTGAAAGGAGCACATTGAATATCAAATATCTTCGCTAAGTAAGATATCAAGTTTATATGTGATTTATTCAGACATGTTCATTAAAGCTCATCGTTGTTTGTGCTGTGGACTATTGAGACGAAGCCTCAAGTCGTCCTGCTTTGTCTACTTCAATTCTCTTTGACTTGTCGTGGGTGGCAGGTAGCCTAGCAGTGTGTTGGGACAGTTATCTAAAGGTTGCTAGTTCGAATCCCCAAGGTGAAAAAGATCTGTCGATGTGCCACACTTCCAATCCACACATGTATATATATAATACACACTGGTACATGTGTGAAGTAGGACAAATTTAAGTAACCACCAAATTACTATATTGTGTTGTCTGACTGGATTTGGGTCTTAATTAATTAGTCCAACTATTGGTTCCTCTGTTTTTCCTCTGTTCTCCTCTTCTGAAATTTGTCGAGCACCATATATGGCCATGTAAGGCGTCTCCGCTAGCAATAGGTTTTTCTGTTGACTCAACATGGGTCTCCTCCCCCTCTCTATCCCCCCCAGTTGCTCTCTAATTGCTCATTTGGGTGCTTCGACAAAACAATTGGAGACGTATTACCAAAGGTAGGGGTTTCAGGTGTGCAGTAATTGAAGTAGAGTCAGGTGGTAAGTGGACCGTCCTGCCTCCTCTCACACTAATCAGTTGGGCTTTACTCTGGCTGATTACACTGAGCCTTTTCAAAATGGCTCATTTCAGATCTCATAACAGTGTATGGAGCTAATAGACTGTTAAGCGAATGGGGGGGGGGGGTTATAGGATAGAAATATGACAGTCAACGATATCTCATCCATGGTATGTAGTGGATGAGCTGTTTTACTGGGTTGTAGCTGACACACTGCACGGCTGAAATAGTATGCATGTCTGTATTACTCCACAAACCCCTGGAATCATTTGATTTAGTTGGTTATTTAGCCATGAAGATACGGGTCTATTTAAACATGACTGAGCTATTTGCTCTTTGCATTTTAGAATTCTTGGTGTATTGGTTCCATTATGTCATTCTCCTGTCCAGTTGTGTGATGTCATCAGCCCTTTAGCCTCATCCTCATGTCAGTATAGTAAACATAAGATAGTCCTACAGCTGGAGCCTGAGGCATTGTGCGAACATTAGGGAAGGTTAGGGATCAGAGCTTGAGGCATCGTGGGAACGTTAGGGTTCAGGGCCTAAGGCGTTGTGGGAACATTAGGGAAGGTTAGGGATCAGAGCTTGAGGCATCGTGGGAACGTTAGGGTTCAGGGCCTGAGCCGTTGTGGGAACATTAGGGAACGTTAGGGCCTGACACGTTGTGGGAACATTAGGGAACGTTAGGGTCTGACACGTTGTGGGAACATTAGGGAACGTTAGGGTTCAGGGCCTGAGCGTTGTGGGAACATTAGGGAACATTAGGGCCTGACACATTGTGGGAACATTAGGGAACATTAGGGCCTGACACATTGTGGGAACGTTAGGGTTCAGGGCCTGAGACATTGTGGGAACGTTAGGGCCTGAGGCCACTAATTTCTCCTTCTGGTGTGGATGGGTGAGGGATGGGACCTGCTTCTGGAGAGAGGGGCGTTGCCAGTCAGGGGGATGGAAGGGGGCAGAGCTTCAGGGATATGTCCAGGAAAAAAGAGTGGTGAATGTGAGTTTGTGTGTTTCACATACTGCACGTTGCTAGAACATTCTGTTGAGTTTGTTAGATTTGGGTTATGGTGATTGTGTGTCCTCTTGATGACCTATTCCACCCATATTCTACTCAAGGCTTAGTCGGGTCTTGTCCCTCCATTGAAAGTGTCAAGGCTGCAGAGCTTGTTTCAGCTGATGTGACAATGCTAATTAGGCTTTCTCTGGGTGACTGTGCCGCCATATCTCAGTGTGTCCAGCCCTGGGTCTAATGCAGAAGGACAGACAGACAGACCGGCCTGCCTGCTTCACGCTCACAGCCATATTTTACTAGAAGACAATACTTTATTAGACAAGCAGAGCATCATAAAACATGTGCAGAGACCAAAGGGTCTTTAAAAACCACTGCCACTTTTTCCCCTGTGAAGATAAAGATTTTGTTCTTTACTCAGAACACTTGAAGATACTGTATGGTTTGTAGAATGAAGGTGACACTATATACTGTACTAGTGCAATATGTAGCCTAAATTAAATGGAAGTAGTTGTGTGTCTTCGTGTAGGCTGGTATTTATGTAACTGCGTAGGTTTGTGTTGGTGCATACATACATGTTCTAGGAACGCAATAATTGTGTGTGAATTTTTCTGTCTGTCTGGGATTCTGTGTCTCTGTCCATGACAATATTGAGAGATGGACCTTAAGAGATGGTCATGGTCATTTTGGTTGTGGTTAAAACGTGCCCGTTTTAAGCGCAATATTTTGTCACAAAAAGATGCTCGACTATGCATATAATTGACAGCTTTGGAAAGAGAACACTCTGACGTTTCCAAAACTGCAAAGATATTGTCTGTGAATGTCCCAGAACTGATGCCACAGGCGAAACCAAGATGAAACTTCAAACAGGAAATGAGCAGGATTTTTGAGGCTCTGTTTTTCATTGTCTCCTTATATGGCTTATATGGCTATATCAATTATATGCATAGTCAAGCATCTTTTCGTGACAAAATATCTTGTTTAAAACGGGAACGTTTTTCATCCAAAAATTAAAATAGCGACCCCTATATCCAAGAAGTTAACGAGTTACTGTCTCCCGACTTAAACTCTAAAGATATACAGATCTCTTACATCAATAACAGTCAATGATTAATTATTACCTCATTAATCTCATTCTGAACGTTGCATAATTGTTGGATATCTGCATGAACCCTAACCTAAGTGGTGAATCAGCAATACACAAATTGGCTTAATTATTTCTTTACAAACTAACTAAATCATCACACAGAATATGTAAACACACAGCATAGGTTATTGATTATATACATAATACAATGAAAACAGGTCCCTAGTGGACTAACAAAAGCATGACCGTTTGGTTACGCAATGGAAAGAGAGGGGTATGCAAGGAGAGGGAGAGACAAAGAGTCAACTTATCGTACATACATTTGGAAACTACGCTCACTGTCACCAGAGTACTTACACCCTAACAACCGCTCATTCGAATTAGAAATGCAATATATATTTACACATAGATGTCTTTCTCTGTCGTCTCTGTTGAAACTACTCTATGTGTCTATGGGAAGTGGTTCGATATAAGTCTCTGGTTGTCTACCAGAGGTCACAATGTCCTTCTTAGTTGTAGCCTTCTTCTGTCTTGGGGTGTTCATTATAAAAGCTATCTGTCAGCCATGTGCCGAGCTGATCTGGCACCTTTAATCCTCAGCAAGGAGAGAGAGTCATGACTCTTCATTCACATGATCGGTATGGTTCTAAAATATGTTGTGTTTTCTCTCTCTCTCTCACAGTAAAATCCAATAAGATGGACAAACCAGAGAAAGAGGAGAAGATGGACAACTTCGAGAAGTTGGACCAATTTAAGATGCTCGATAAACTAGACAAAGTGGAGAAGAAGGATACAACTGCGAAGACTGAAGCGTCAGTGAAGGTGGAGTACACAGTCCCACTGGACAAAGAGGAGAAGATAGATAAAATGGACAAGGCAGAGAAAACAGAAAAGCTGGAGCCAACAGATAAGGCAGAAAACACAGATAAAGAAGAAAAATCAGAGAAGATGGATAAAATGGACAAGAAGACTGACAAGGTAGAGAAGATGGACAAGGTGCAAAAGACCGACAAAGAAGAAAAAACTGAGAAGATGGATAAGGATGAGAAGACTGACAAGGTAGAGAAGATGGATAAGGATGAGAAGACTGACAAGGTAGAGAAGATGGATAAGGATGAGAAGACTGACAAGGTAGAGAAGATTGATAAGGTGGAAACACCTGAGAAGACAGAACAGAAAGAACAGAGTATTGAAAAAGTGAAGACCCCAGAAAAACAGGAGACATCAGTTAAGTCGAACACATTTGACAAGATGGAAACACAGTCTGACAAGGAGAAGACAGCCCATGTTGGAAAGGTAACAGTAACAGCTGAGAAAGAAACAGACAGAGCAGAGAAGCCCACAGACAAAGTGGAGGAGGAGAAGACAGAGAAAACAGACAAGGTGGAGGAGGAGAAGAAGACAGAGAAAACAGACAAGGTGGAGGAGGAGGAGAAGAAGACAGAGAAAACAGACAAGGTGGAGGAGGAGGAGAAGAAGACAGAGAAAACAGACAAGGTGGAGGAGGAGGAGAAGAAGACAGAGAAAACAGACAAGGTGGTGGAGGAGGAGAAGAAGACAGAGAAAACAGACAAGGTGGAGGACAGACAGAGAAAACAGACAAGGTGGAGGAGGAGGAGAAGAAGACAGAGAAAACAGACAGGGTGGAGGAGGAGGAGAAGAAGACAGAGAAAACAGACAAGGTGGTAGAGGAGGAGAAGAAGAAGAAGACAGAGAAAACAGACAGGGTGGAGGAGGAGAAGAAGACAGAGAAAACAGACAAGGTGGAGGAGGAGGAGGAGAAGAAGAAAAAGACAAAGAAAACAGACAAGGTGGTGGAGGAGGAGGAGGAGAAGAAGAAGACAGAGAAAACAGACAAGGTGGAGGAGGAGAAGAAGAAGACAGAGAAAACAGACAAGGTGGAGGAGGAGAAGAAGACAGAGAAAACAGACAAGGTGGAGGAGGAGAAGAAGACAGAGAAAACAGACAAGGTGGAGGAGGAGGAGAAGAAAAGACAGAGAAAACAGACAAGGTGGAGGAGGAGGAGAAGAAGAAAAAGACAAAGAAAACAGACAAGGTGGAGGAGGAGAAGAAGAAGACAGAGAAAACAGACAAGGCGATGGATGAGAAATCCGAGAAAAAAGAGCTTAAAAGTCCTGAGAGGAAAATGGACAAGATAGCAGAGGCAGCTGATAAGGCCCAAAAAACTGCAAGTAAACCTTCAACCAATGGGAGCGGTGCTGCACCAAGCAGGGACCTGCCAAGTCCAGACAAGAAGACCAAGGTAGGCCAGAGTCAAGGTGTAAAGTGGAACATTATCAAATCTTACATCATTCTTGCTGCTAACGCTGCTGCTGCTTCTTCTTTATTTGTCCATATAGTAGTGGGATAAGACTAAAAGTAGTCCATGCAACTCACTTTCATTTAAGTAATATCAGTCATAACATTATTATCAGAATAATAAAAAGATGTTCGTCCTCGTTGTTTTAGTGCAGATTTGAACTCGATGTAACTTCTTCATTGAGTGTTTGTTTTTGTCAGGCACACAGTTCCTGTTGTTGTTATTCTGTTGATTATGGTTAGGGCTGCTTCTGTTGATGTTATTCTGTTGATTATGGTTAGGGCTGCTTCTGCTTCTGTTGCTGTTATTCTGTTGATTATGGTTAGGGCTGCTTCTGCTGCTGTCATCCTGTTGATTATGGTTAGGGCTGCTTCTGCTGCTGTTATCCTGTTGATTATGGTTAGGGCTGCTTCTGCTGTTGTCATCCTGCTGCTGTTATCCTGTTGATTATGGTTAGGGCTGCTTCTGTTGCTGTTATCCTGTTGATTATGGTTAGGGCTGCTTCTGCTGTTGTCATCCTGCTGCTGTTATCCTGTTGATTATGGTTAGGGCTGCTTCTGTTGCTGTTATCCTGTTGATTATGGTTAGGGCTGCTTCTGCTGCTGTTATTCTGTTGATTATGGTTAGGGCTGCTTCTGCTGCTGTTATTCTGTTGATTATGGTTAGGGCTGCTTCTGCTGCTGTTATCCTGTTGATTATGGTTAGGGCTGCTTCTGCTGCTGTTATTCTGTTGATTATGGTTAGGGCTGCTTCTGCTGCTGTCATCCTGTTGATTATGGTTAGGGCTGCTTCTGCTGCTGTTAACCTGTTGATTATGGTTAGGGCTGCTTCTGCTGCTGTCATCCTGTTGATTATGGTTAGGGCTGCTTCTGCTGCTGTTATTCTGTTGATTATGGTTAGGGCTGCTTCTGCTGCTGTCATTCTGTTGATTATGGTTAGGGCTGCTTCTGCTGCTGTTATTCTGTTGATTATGGTTAGGGCTGCTTCTGCTGCTGTTATTCTGTTGATTATGGTTAGGGCTGCTTCTGCTGCTGTCATCCTGTTGATTATGGTTAGGGCTGCTTCTGCTGCTGTTATTCTGTTGATTATGGTTAGGGCTGCTTCTGCTGCTGTTATCCTGTTGATTATGGTTAGGGCTGCTTCTGCTGCTGTTATCCTGTTGATTATGGTTAGGGCTGCTTCTGCTGCTGTTATCCTGTTGATTATGGTTAGGGCTGCTTCTGCTGCTGTTATCCTGTTGATTATGGTTAGGGCTGCTTCTGCTGCTGTCATCCTGTTGTTGTTATCCTGTTGATTATGGTTAGGGCTGCTTCTGCTGCTGTTATCCTGTTGATTATGGTTAGGGCTGCTTCTGCTGCTGTTATCCTGCTGCTGTTATCCTGTTGATTATGGTTAGGGCTGCTTCTGCTGCTGTTATCCTGCTGCTGTTATTCTGTTGATTATGGTTAGGGCTGCTTCTGCTGCTGTTATCCTGCTGCTGTTATCCTGTTGATTATGGTTAGGGCTGCTTCTGCTGCTGTTATCCTGCTGCTGTTATCCTGTTGATTATGGTTAGGGCTGCTTCTGCTGCTGTTATCCTGCTGCTGTTATTCTGTTGATTATGGTTAGGGCTGCTTCTGCTGCTGTTATCCTGCTGCTGTTATCCTGTTGATTATGGTTAGGGCTGCTTCTGCTGTTGTCATCCTGTTGATTATGGTTAGGGCTGCTTCTGCTGCTGTTATCCTGTTGATTATGGTTAGGGCTGCTTCTGCTGCTGTTATCCTGTTGATTATGGTTAGGGCTGCTTCTGCTGCTGTTATCCTGTTGATTATGGTTAGGGCTGCTTCTGCTGTTGTCATCCTGTTGATTATGGTTAGGGCTGCTTCTGCTGCTGTTATCCTGTTGATTATGGTTAGGGCTGCTTCTGCTGCTGTTATTCTGTTGATTATGGTTAGGGCTGCTTCTGCTGCTGTCATCCTGTTGATTATGGTTAGGGCTGCTTCTGCTGCTGTTATCCTGTTGATTATGGTTAGGGCTGCTTCTGCTGCTGTCATCCTGTTGATTATGGTTAGGGCTGCTTCTGCTGCTGTTATTCTGTTGATTATGGTTAGGGCTGCTTCTGCTGCTGTCATCCTGTTGATTATGGTTAGGGCTGCTTCTGCTGCTGTCATCCTGTTGATTATGGTTAGGGCTGCTTCTGCTGCTGTTATTCTGTTGATTATGGTTAGGGCTGCTTCTGCTGCTGTCATCCTGTTGATTATGGTTAGGGCTGCTTCTGCTGCTGTTATCCTGCTGCTGTTAACCTGTTGATTATGGTTAGGGCTGCTTCTGCTGCTGTCATCCTGCTGCTGTTAACCTGCTGCTGTCATCCTGTTGTTGTCATCCTGTTGATTATGGTTAGGGCTGCTTCTGCTGCTGTTATCCTGTTGATTATGGTTAGGGCTGCTTCTGCTGCTGTCATCCTGTTGATTATGGTTAGGGCTGCTTCTGCTGCTGTTATCCTGTTGATTATGGTTAGGGCTGCTTCTGCTGCTGTTATCCTGTTGATTATGGTTAGGGCTGCTTCTGCTGCTGTTATCCTGTTGATTATGGTTAGGGCTGCTTCTGCTGTTGTCATCCTGTTGCTGTTATCCTGCTGCTGTCATCCTGTTGATTATGGTTAGGGCTGCTTCTGCTGCTGTTATCCTGTTGATTATGGTTAGGGCTGCTTCTGCTGCTGTTATCCTGTTGATTATGGTTAGGGCTGCTTCTGCTGCTGTTATCCTGCTGATTATGGTTAGGGCTGCTTCTGCTGCTGTTATTCTGTTGATTATGGGTTAGGGCTGCTTCTGCTGCTGTTATCCTGTTGATTATGGTTAGGGCTGCTTCTGCTGCTGTTATTCTGTTGATTATGGTTAGGGCTGCTTCTGCTGCTGTTATTCTGTTGATTATGGTTAGGGCTGCTTCTGCTGTTGTCATCCTGTTGATTATGGTTAGGGCTGCTTCTGCTGCTGTTATCCTGCTGCTGTTATTCTGTTGATTATGGTTAGGGCTGCTTCTGCTGCTGTTATCCTGCTGCTGTTATTCTGTTGATTATGGTTAGGGCTGCTTCTGCTGCTGTCATCCTGCTGCTGTTATTCTGTTGATTATGGTTAGGGCTGCTTCTGCTGCTGTTATCCTGTTGATTATGGTTAGGGCTGCTTCTGCTGCTGTCATCCTGTTGATTATGGTTAGGGCTGCTTCTGCTGCTGTTATTCTGTTGATTATGGTTAGGGCTGCTTCTGCTGCTGTTATTCTGTTGATTATGGTTAGGGCTGCTTCTGCTGCTGTTATTCTGTTGATTATGGTTAGGGCTGCTTCTGCTGCTGTTATTCTGTTGATTATGGTTAGGGCTGCTTCTGCTGCTGTTATTCTGTTGATTATGGTTAGGGCTGCTTCTGCTGCTGTTATTCTGTTGATTATGGTTAGGGCTGCTTCTGCTGCTGTCATCCTGTTGATTATGGTTAGGGCTGCTTCTGCTGCTGTTATCCTGCTGCTGTTAACCTGTTGATTATGGTTAGGGCTGCTTCTGCTGCTGTCATCATGCTGCTGTTAACCTGCTGCTGTCATCCTTTTGTTGTTATCCTGTTGATTATGGTTAGGGCTGCTTCTGCTGCTGTTATCCTGTTGATTATGGTTAGGGCTGCTTCTGCTGCTGTTATTCTGTTGATTATGGTTAGGGCTGCTTCTGCTGCTGTCATCCTGTTGATTATGGTTAGGGCTGCTTCTGCTGCTGTCATCCTGTTGATTATGGTTAGGGCTGCTTCTGCTGCTGTTATTCTGTTGATTATGGTTAGGGCTGCTTCTGCTGCTGTCATCCTGTTGATTATGGTTAGGGCTGCTTCTGCTGCTGTTATCCTGCTGCTGTTAACCTGTTGATTATGGTTAGGGCTGCTTCTGCTGCTGTTATCCTGTTGATTATGGTTAGGGCTGCTTCTGCTGCTGTTATCCTGTTGATTATGGTTAGGGCTGCTTCTGCTGCTGTTATCCTGTTGATTATGGTTAGGGCTGCTTCTGCTGCTGTCATCCTGTTGATTATGGTTAGGGCTGCTTCTGCTGCTGTTATCCTGCTGCTGTTAACCTGTTGATTATGGTTAGGGCTGCTTCTGCTGCTGTTATCCTGTTGATTATGGTTAGGGCTGCTTCTGCTGCTGTTATCCTGTTGATTATGGTTAGGGCTGCTTCTGCTGCTGTTATTCTGTTGATTATGGTTAGGGCTGCTTCTGCTGCTGTCATCCTGTTGATTATGGTTAGGGCTGCTTCTGCTGCTGTTATCCTGCTGCTCTTATCCTGTTGATTATGGTTAGGGCTGCTTCTGCTGCTGTTATCCTGCTGCTCTTATCCTGTTGATTATGGTTAGGGCTGCTTCTGCTGCTGTCATCCTGCTGATTATGGTTAGGGCTGCTTCTGCTGCTGTCATCCTGCTGCTGTTATCCTGTTGCTGTTATCCTGTTGCTGTTAACCTGCTGATGTTATCCTGTTGATGTTATCCTGTTTCTGGCATCCTGCTGCTGTTATCCTGTTGCTGTTATCCTGCTGCTGTTATCCTGCTGCTGTTATCCTGCTGCTGTTATCCTGTTGCTGTTATCCTGTTGCTGTTATCCTGCTGCTGTTATCCTGTTGCTGTTATCCTGCTGCTGTTATCCTGCTGCTGTTATCCTGTTGCTGTTATCCTGTTGCTGTTATCCTGTTGCTGTTATCCTGTTGCTGTTATCCTGCTGCTGTTATCCTGTTTCTGGCATCCTGTTGCTGTTATCCTGTTGCTGTTATCATGTTGATGTTATCCTGCTGCTGTTAACCTGCTGCTGTTATCCTATTGCTGTTTCTGGCATCCTGCTGCTGTTAACCTGCTGCTGTTATCCTGTTGCTGTTATCCTGTTGCTGTTAACCTGCTGATGTTATCCTGCTGCTGTTATCCTGCTGCTGTTAACCTGCTGATGTTATCCTGTTGCTGTTATCCTGTTGCTGTTATCATGTTGATGTTATCCTGCTGCTGTTAACCTGCTGCTGTTATCCTGTTGCTGTTTCTGGCATCCTGCTGCTGTTATCCTGCTGCTGTTATCCTGTTGCTGTTATCCTGTTATCCTGCTGCTGTTAACCTGCTGCTGGTGTCCTGTTGCTGTTTATGTTAACCTGCTGCTGGTGTCCTGCTGCTGTTAACCTGCTACTGGTGCCCTGTTGCTGTTATCCTTTTTATGTTATCCTGCTGCTGTTATCATGTGTTTTTTGTTATTTTCTTTCTTGCTTCCTTTTGTTCTTTCTTTTGCTCTCCATTTGTCTGGTGTGCCGTCCATCGCGCAGGCTGTTGCTGGGGCAACCAAACCGAGCGCTGCTAAGCCGCGGCCGAGCTCGGCAGCATCCGTCAGTGCTGCCGCCCCCAAACGCCCCACCCATTCCTCCACCTCAGCCACACTCAGCAAAAAAACGCCCATGCCCAAGGCCCCCACCCCCACCACTGCCCACAAGCGACCCTTGTCCGCAGCCAAACTCTCCACATCTGCCGCCGCCACCTCCACCCCTGCGCCCCGTGAGGTCAAGTCTAAGGTGAGTGCCCCTGCCCTGCTTTAGGGACAGCCGCAGTCCCCTCCACCTCAGATATCGGCACCTCCATACCTTACCACTGTGTGGTGTCGGTCTGTCTAGGCAAAACTACTACCTACTTCTACTCTCCTAGCCTGTCTTTCAATCTCCTTCTCATCATCTTGTTGATCAGAAGAATGGGCATGTTCAGTTCTGTTTAGCAGAAGTGTTAGCTTAGTTAGCTACTATGTTAATTTTTACAGGAGTTGTAAATTAGACACTGACTTCTGCTCTGCTCAGAGCATAATCTGCCTGTAAGGTATCCACCTTTTTAAGCTTGGCTCCCAGTAAGCCCCATAGGCTCCCAGTAAGTCCCGAGTGCTAAGTGGCCGTACACAGGATTACTCAGAGCAGGGTTCATAGAGGGGAGGGGGCCAGAGGGGAGGGGTCAGAGGAGAGGCCACAAGGGCAGCCTGCATTCATCACTCCTTCCCTGGCATTTACTAGAGAGACCTAAGGACAACCATCAAGGACAACCATCAGTCGCTCAAGGCTTCCCTCACCACACCTGTCTCTCACCTTCAACAGTTAGTGTATCAGATATACACTACAATGTACATGATGTACAGCCACTTCTCTAAACTGCTGGTGTAACATATTTGCCTTTAACGTCGCTAGACGTCATTACCGTACTACAACAAACATTGGTGTCATACATACAGTACCAGTCAACAGTTTGGACACACCTACTCATTCCAGGGTGTTTCTATATTTTCACTATTTTCTACATTGTAGAATAAAAGTGAAGACATCAAAACGATGAAATAATACAATATGGAATCATGTAGTAACCAAAAAAGTGGTAATCAAAATATATTTTACATTCTTCAAAGTAGCCATCTTCTTGGCATTCTCTCATCCAGCTTCATGAGGTAGTCACCTGTAAAGCATTTCAGTTAACAGGTGTGTCTTGTTAAAAGTTAATTTGTGGAATTTATTTCCTTCTTAATGCATTTGAGCCAATCAGTTGTGGTGTGAAAAGGTAGGGGTGGTATACAGAAGATAGCCCTATTTGGTAAAAGACCAAGTCCATATTATGTTACGAACAGCTCAAATAAGAAAAGAGAAATGACAGTCCATTACTTTAAAATATGAAGGTCAGTCAATCTGGAAAATTTAAAGAAAGTGCAGTCGCAAAAACCATCAAGCGCTATGATGAAACTGGCTCTCATGAGGACCGCCACAGAAAAGGAAGACCCAGATTTACCTCTGCTGCAGAGGATAAGTTCATTAGAGTTACCAGCCTCAGAAATTGCAGCCCAAATAAATGCTTCACAGAGTTCAAGTAACAGACGCATCTCAACATCAACTGTTCAGAGGAGACTGTGTGAATCAGGCCTTCATGGTCGAATTGCTGCAAAGAAACCACTACCAATAAGAAGAAGACTCACTTGCTTGGGCCAAGAAACACAAGCAATGGACATTAGATCAGTGGAAATCTGTCCTTTGGTCTGATGAGTCCAAATTTGAGATATTTGGTTCCAACCGCTGTGTCTTTGTGTGATGCAGAGTAGGTGAACGGATTATCTCCACATGTGTGGTTTCCACAATGAAGCATGGAGGAGGAGGTATGATGATGTGTGGGGGTGCTTTGCTGGTGACACTGTCAGTGATTTATTTATAATTCAAAACACACTTAAACAGCATGGCTACCACAGAATTCTGCAGAGTTAAGCCATCCCACCTGGTTTGCGCTTAGTGGGACACTCATTTCTTTTTCAACACCTTCAGGCTGTGTAAGGGCTATTTGACCAAGAAGAAGAGTGATTGAGTGCTGCATCAGATGACATGGCCTCCACCATCACCAGACCTCAACCCAATTGAGTGGTTTGGGATGAGTTGGACTGCAGAGTGAAGGAAAAGCAGCATATGTGGGAACTCCTTCAAGACTGTTGGAATAGCATTCCAGGAGAAGCTGGTTGAGAGAATGCCAAGAGTGTGCAAAGCTGTCATCAAGGCAAAAGGATGGCTACTTTGAAGATTTTTATATTATGATTTTTATATTTTACCTTTATTTAACCAGGCAAGTCAGTTAAGAACAAATTCTTATGTTCAATGAAGGCCTAGGAACAGTGGGTTAACTGCCTGTTCAGGGGCAGAACGACAGATTTGTACCTTGTCAGCTCGGGGGTTTGAACTTGCAACCTTTTGGTTCCTAGCCCAACGCTCTAACCACTTTAACCGCCAGAGGAATGAATGAGGAGGCTGTGGGTTAAACAAGGCCGGTTTCCATGTAAAGCCTCCCTCGGGCGGTGTGTCCACGCGCGGGGAAATCAGACAGGCATTGGCCTTCTTTTAATATCCCTGGTTCCCAGTGCAATCCTTACATCAGCACCAAGGCAACACACATCCTATTGTGAAACCAGACACCCTGCCAACACCCTGCCTCTCCTGTGTATTGAGGATTCCGTCGCATGCCATTCGATTCCTCCCAGTTCCGATGCGACACATTCCAGATGCTTCCGTGACAAGATTGTCTGTAGAGGAATAGGACATAAATGAGCACTTCTTTCCTGACTTCTTGACGGTATTAATCTGACCTGTGCTCTATGAGGGGATAGATGGTGTAAAGCAGGACCATCTGTTACCGTAGACCGTAGTCAGAAAAAGAAGTGTCCCATCTTCTCGACAGCGGGCCAGTGTGAGTCCAGGCTGTTGTTCCAGACAAGCCAAAGCACACCTGATTTAGTTTGACTTTTGATTAGTTGAATGAATCACGTGTGTTACTGCTTGGTTGGAGCGAAGGTCTGGACAAACACCAGCCCTCTCTGGATGATAGTGCCCGCTACTGCTGTGTATGACGGCCCATAGTTGTAACTAAGCATGAACTAGGAGTTCCACACATGCTCCAGACAGTAAGTATCTGCCATTGTCCTCTAGTGGTGGCCTGTTTAACTAGGAACAGGGACATTATCACAACTCATTTGTCTGAAAAACATCCCAGGGGCATGAAGGGTGAGGCAATTTAACGTGCCCACTGTTGTGAAAATACCCTATAGAGCAGTGCATTATGAAAATGCTTCAAAAAACACCATGGGACCTGGCCCTTGTTCTGCTCTGCTCTGATTGCAGAGGACAGAGGACAGATGGCAATAAGAGTGATATCATGAATAATCCTACAAGGTGCAATTACATTATAAGGATTTTGTTGATATTTTTGTTGTACATCAAATAGTACATATTTATGGTAAGTGTTTTTTTTACAAATATGTCATTATCCAATGGTTTTTCTGAATGTAACATGATGCCACGAGGAGGTTCTTTCCCACAGCTTAAGTTTTTTTTAGAGTGCTACGTAATACATTCAACCTTTTATTTGTAGTGAATTCTAGTACTCCATTATTTGTTACTGAAGAGTGGAGCTCCTTCCTTCCTTCCTTCCTTCCTTCCTTCCTTCCTTCCTTCCTTCCTTCCTTCCTTCCTTCCTTCCTTCCTTCCTTCCTTCCTTCCTTCCTTCCTTCCTTCCCCTCCTCCCTCCCTCCCCCTCCCTCCCTCCATTCCTTCCTTCTTTCCTTTCTTTTTTTCCTCCCTCCCTCCCTCCCTCCCTCCCTCCCCTCCCTCCCTCCCTCCCTCCCTCCCTCCCTCCCTCCCTCCCTCCCTCCCTCCCTCCCTCCATTCCTTCCTTCTTTCCTTTCTTTTTCCTCCCTCCCTCCCTCCCTCCCTCCCTCCCTCCCTCCCTCCCTCCCTCCCTTCCTTCCTCCCTCCTTCCTTCCTTCCTTCCTTCCTTCCTTCTTTCCTTTCTTTTTCCTTTTTCCTCCCTTCCTCTCTGTTTACCACACATTCCCTGTCTCTCTCTCCCTCCAGACCACAGAGAGACGTCCTCTAGTACCAAAGGCGACCACCACCTCCACGGCTCCAAATGCTGCCCCCAAAAACGTCTCTGCTACCACGGCAACCAGTAAACCAGCCATGGCACCCCGCACCGCCACAAGCACACTCGCAACCAGACGCCCCCTGGGTGAGTCTCTATACCACACACTTACACATCTTTGAACACGCATACAGTACACACCCGCGCACACCCACGGACACACACATCCGCACACACCCATGCACACCCACACACACATGCATACACACACCCGCGCGCACACACACACTGCCACCAATTATTTTGGGGACTCAAAGTCTCTGATGTCGAGCCAGCAGGGTACCAAACTGTTTCTGCATTCCACAACCTGACTTCACTGCTTTGCCAAACAAAACTTTGGCAAGTTTGTTTGGAGGACCAGGAACAGGCTGAACTCTGATCATGAACGATCTCTTCTGTTTTGCCTCTCAGCATCAAAGACTGACAGCAGGCCAGGAGAGGAAATCAAGCCCAGCACTCTGAAGTCAACAACAGGTACAGAAACACTCCTCTCTCTTCCTCTCTCTCTCTCTCTCTCTCTCTCTCTCTCTCTCTCTCTCTCTCTCTCTCTCTCTCTCTCTCTCTCTCTCTCTCTCCTCCTTTTAAAGGCAGCACGAGGTCCCTCAGCCAGACAGTACTGTAACTCCAGCTGGGGGATTAGAGGCGGCTGTTGCACAGAGTGGGACAGAAATGAAGAGTGACACAATGGTCACGCAGGAACACATAGATGACGCATGCAGGCCGTGACAAAGAGGTGGTGAAGTCTCAGAGAAAAAAAAGGAAAATGTATTTCTAAAAGCCGAAGCGAGTAAACCTCGACACAGCACTCTAGAGATTACTTTCCCCTGCTTACACTGGCACTACATCTCAACACTCTAGGGATTACTTTCCCCTGCTGACACTACATCTCAACACTCTAGGGATTACTTTCCCCTGCTGACACTACGTCTCAACACTCTAGGGATTACTTTCCCCTGCTGACACTACATCTCAACACTCTAGGGATTACTTTCCCCTGCTGACACTGACACTACATCTCAACACTCTAGGGATTACTTTCCTCCTGTCACTACATCTCAACACTCTAGGGATTACTTTCCCCTGCTGACACTACATCTCAACACTCTGGGGATTACTTTCCCCTGCTGACACTGACACTACATCTCAACACTCTAGGGATTACTTTCCTCCTGTCACTACATCTCAACACTCTAGGGATTACTTTCCCCTGCTGACACTACATCTCAACACTCTAGAGATTACTTTCCCCTGCTGACACTACATCTCAACACTCTAGGGATTACTTTCCCCTGCTGACACTGACACTACATCTCAACTCTCTAGGGATTACTTTCCCCTGCTGACACTACATCTCAACACTCTGGGGATTACTTTCCCCTGCTGACACTGACACTACATCTCAACACTCTAGGGATTACTTTCCTCCTGTCACTACATCTCAACACTCTAGGGATTACTTTCCCCTGCTGACACTACATCTCAACACTCTAGGGATTACTTTCCACTGCTGACACTGACACTACATCTCAACACTCTGGGGATTACTTTCCCCTGCTGACACTGACACTACATCTCAACACTCTAGGGATTACTTTCCCCTGCTGACACTGACACTACATCTCAACACTCTAGGGATTACTTTCCTCTGCTGACACTACATCTCAACACTCTGGGGATTACTTTCCCCTGCTGACACTGACACTACATCTCAACACTCTAGGGATTACTTTCCTCCTGTCACTACATCTCAACACTCTAGGGATTACTTTCCCCTGCTGACACTACATCTCAACACTCTAGGGATTACTTTCCTCCTGTCACTACATCTCAACACCCTAGGGATTACTTTCTTGCTGACACTACATCTCAACACTCTAGGGATTACTTTCCTGCTGACACTACATCTCAACACTCTAGGGATTACTTTCTTGCTGACACTACATCTCAACACTCTAGGTATTACTTTCCCCTGCTGACACTACATCTCAACACTCTAGGGATTACTTTCTCCTGCTGACACTACATCTCAACACTCTAGGGATTACTTTCCCCTGCTGACACTACATCTCAACACTCTAGGGATTACTTTCCCCTGCTGACACTACATCTCAACACTCTAGAGGGACACTACATCTCAACACTCTAGGGATTACTTTCCCCTGCTGACACTACATCTCAACACTCTAGAGATTACTTTCCCCTGCTGACACTGACACTACATCTCAACACTCTAGGGATTACTTTCCCCTGCTGACACTACATCTCAACACTCTAGGGATTACTTTCCCCTGCTGACACACATCTCAACACTCTGGGGATTACTTTCCCCTGCTGCTACATCTCAACACTCTAGGGATTACTTTCCTCCTGTCACTACATCTCAACACTCTAGGGATTACTTTCTTGCTGACACTACATCTCAACACTCTAGGGATTACTTTCCTGCTGACACTACATCTCAACACTCTAGGGATTACTTTCTTGCTGACACTACATCTCAACACTCTAGGGATTATGAACCGAGCATGTCTTTCTGCTCAGAAATAAGACTCTTTCAGGGAGGATGTAAGGTTTAAGTCTCGGCAGGCAGGGCAGATGTAGTTCATCATGCGATCAGTTAAATATGAAGTGGGATAATACATGTAGCAGTTCATGCTGGGGTTTACAGTGGTCCTGCCTGATTTATACTGGGGTTTACTGTGGTCCTGTCTGGTTTATATTGGGGTTTACAGTGGTCCTGGTTTATACTGGAGTTTACAGTGGTCCTGCCTGGTTTATACTGGGGTTTACTGTGGTCCTGTCTGGTTTATACTGGGGTTTACTGTGGTCCTGCCTGATTTGTCCTGGGGTTTACTGTGGTCCTGCCTGATTTATACTGGGGTTTACTGTGGTCCTGTCTTGTTTATACTGGGGTTTATGGTGGTCCTGCCTGATTTATACTGGGGTTTACAGTGGTCCTGCCTGATTTATACTGGGGTTTACAGTGGTCCTGTCTGATTTATACTGGAGTTTATGGTGGTCCTGTCTGATTTATACTGGATTTTATGGTGGTCCTGCCTGATTTATACTGGGGTTTATGGTGGTCCTGTCAGATTTATATTGGGGTTTACTGTGGTCCTGCCAGATTTATACTGGGGTTTACAGTGTCCTGTCCTGTCCTGCCTGATTTATACTGGGGTTTACAGTGGTCCTGTCTGATTTATACTGGAGTTTATGGTGGTCCTGTCTGATTTATACTGGGGTTTATGGTGGTACTGCCGGATTTATACTGGGGTTTACAGTGGTCCTGTCTGATTTATACTGGGGTTTACAGTGGTCCTGTCTGATTTATACTGGGGTTTACAGTGGTCCTGCCTGATTTATACTGGGGTTTAAGGTGGTCCTGTCTGATTTATACTGGGGTTTACAGTGGTCCTGTCTGATTTATACTGGGGTTTACTGGGGTCCTGTCTGATTTATACTGGAGTTTAAGGTGGTCCTGTCTGATTTATACTGGGGTTTACAGTGGTCCTGTCTGATTTATACTGGGGTTTACAGTGGTCCTGTCTGATTTATACTGGGGTTTACAGTGGTCCTGTCTGATTTATACTGGGGTTTACAGTGGTCCTGTCTGATTTATACTGGGGTTTATGGTGGTCCTGTCTGATTTATACTGGGGTTTACAGTGGTCCTGTCTGATTTATACTGGGGTTTAAGGTGGTCCTGCCTGATTTATACTGGGGTTTATGGTGGTCCTGTCTGATTTATACTGGGGTTTACTGTGGTCCTGTCTGATTTATACTGGGGTTTATGGTGGTCCTGCCTGATTTATACTGGGGTTTATGGTGGTCCTGTCTTGTTTATACTGGAGTTTATGGTGGTCCTGCCTGATTTATACTGGGGTTTATGGTGGTCCTGCCTGATTTATACTGGGGTTTATGGTGGTCCTGTCTTGTTTATACTGGAGTTTATGCCTGATTTGTACTGGGGTTTATGGTGGTCCTGTCTTGTTTATACTGGAGTTTTGGTGGTCCTGTCTGATTTATACTGGAGTTTATGGTGGTCCTGTCTGATTTATACTGGGGTTTATGGTGGTACTGCCAGATTTATACTGGGGTTTACAGTGGTCCTGTCTGATTTATACTGGGGTTTACAGTGGTCCTGTCTGATTTATACTGGGGTTTACAGTGGTCCTGCCTGATTTATACTGGGGTTTAAGGTGGTCCTGTCTGATTTATACTGGGGTTTACAGTGGTCCTGTCTGATTTATACTGGGGTTTACTTTGGTCCTGTCTGATTTATACTGGAGTTTAAGGTGGTCCTGTCTGATTTATACTGGGGTTTACAGTGGTCCTGTCTGATTTATACTGGGGTTTACAGTGGTCCTGTCTGATTTATACTGGGGTTTACAGTGGTCCTGTCTGATTTATACTGGGGTTTACAGTGGTCCTGTCTGATTTATACTGGGGTTTATGGTGGTCCTGTCTGATTTATACTGGGGTTTACAGTGGTCCTGTCTGATTTATACTGGGGTTTAAGGTGGTCCTGCCTGATTTATACTGGGGTTTATGGTGGTCCTGTCTGATTTATACTGGGGTTTACTGTGGTCCTGTCTGATTTATACTGGGGTTTATGGTGGTCCTGCCTGATTTATACTGGGGTTTATGGTGGTCCTGTCTTGTTTATACTGGAGTTTATGGTGGTCCTGCCTGATTTATATGGGGTTTATGGTGGTCCTGCCTGATTTATACTGGGGTTTATGGTGGTCCTGTCTTGTTTATACTGGAGTTTATGGTGGTCCTGCCTGATTTATACTGGGGTTTATGGTGGTCCTGTCTTGTTTATACTGGAGTTTATGGTGGTCCTGTCTGATTTATACTGGAGTTTATGGTGGTCCTGTCTGATTTATATGGGGTTCATGGTGGTACTGCCAGATTTATACTGGGGTTTACAGTGGTCCTGTCTGATTTATACTGGGGTTTACAGTGGTCCTGTCTGATTTATACTGGGGTTTACAGTGGTCCTGCCTGATTTATACTGGGGTTTAAGGTGGTCCTGTCTGATTTATACTGGGGTTTACAGTGGTCCTGTCTGATTTATACTGGGGTTTACTTTGGTCCTGTCTGATTTATACTGGAGTTTAAGGTGGTCCTGTCTGATTTATACTGTGGTTTACAGTGGTCCTGTCTGATTTATACTGGGGTTTACAGTGGTCCTGTCTGATTTATACTGGGGTTTACAGTGGTCCTGTCTGATTTATACTGGGGTTTACAGTGGTCCTGTCTGATTTATACTGGGGTTTATGGTGGTCCTGTCTGATTTATACTGGGGTTTACAGTGGTCCTGTCTGATTTATACTGGGGTTTAAGGTGGTCCTGCCTGATTTATACTGGGGTTTACTGTGGTCCTGTCTTGTTTATACTGGAGTTTATGGTGGTCCTGTCTGATTTATACTGGGGTTTATGGTGGTCCTGCCTGATTTATATTGGGGTTTATGGTGGTCCTGCCTGATTTATACTGGGGTTTATGGTGGTCCTGTCTTGTTTATACTGGAGTTTATGGTGGTCCTGTCTGATTTATATTGGGGTTTATGGTGGTCCTGTCTTGTTTATACTGGAGTTTATGGTGGTCCTGTCTGATTTATACTGGATTTTATGGTGGTCCTGCCTTATTTATACTGGGGTTTATGGTGGTCCTGCCTGATTTTTACTGGGGTTTATGGTGGTCCTGTCTTGTTTATACTGGAGTTTATGGTTGGTCCTGTCTGATTTATACTGGGGTTTACAGTGGTCCTGTCTGATTTATACTGGAGTTTATGGTGGTCCTGTCTGATTTATACTGGGGTTTATGGTGGTACTGCCAGATTTATACTGGGGTTTACAGTGGTCCTGTCTGATTTATACTGGGGTTTACAGTGGTCCTGTCTGATTTATACTGGGGTTTACAGTGGTCCTGCCTGATTTATACTGGGGTTTAAGGTGGTCCTGTCTGATTTATACTGGGGTTTACAGTGGTCCTGTCTGATTTATACTGGGGTTTACTGTGGTCCTGTCTGATTTATACTGGAGTTTAAGGTGGTCCTGTCTGATTTATACTGGGGTTTACAGTGGTCCTGTCTGATTTATACTGGGGTTTACAGTGGTCCTGTCTGATTTATACTGGGGTTTACAGTGGTCCTGTCTGATTTATACTGGGGTTTACAGTGGTCCTGTCTGATTTATACTGGGGTTTATGGTGGTCCTGTCTGATTTATACTGGGGTTTACAGTGGTCCTGTCTGATTTATACTGGGGTTTAAGGTGGTCCTGCCTGATTTATACTGGGGTTTATGGTGGTCCTGTCTGATTTATACTGGGGTTTACTGTGGTCCTGTCTGATTTATACTGGGGTTTATGGTGGTCCTGCCTGATTTATACTGGGGTTTATGGTGGTCCTGTCTTGTTTATACTGGAGTTTATGGCGGTCCTGCCTGATTTATACTGGGGTTTATGGTGGTCCTGCCTGATTTATACTGGGGTTTATGGTGGTCCTGTCTTGTTTATACTGGAGTTTATGGTGGTCCTGCCTGATTTATACTGGGGTTTATGGTGGTCCTGTCTTGTTTATACTGGAGTTTATGGTGGTCCTGTCTGATTTATACTGGAGTTTATGGTGGTCCTGTCTGATTTATACTGGGGTTTATGGTGGTACTGCCAGATTTATACTGGGGTTTACAGTGGTCCTGTCTGATTTATACTGGGGTTTACAGTGGTCCTGTCTGATTTATACTGGGGTTTACAGTGGTCCTGCCTGATTTATACTGGGGTTTAAGGTGGTCCTGTCTGATTTATACTGGGGTTTACAGTGGTCCTGTCTGATTTATACTGGGGTTTACTTTGGTCCTTTCTGATTTATACTGGAGTTTAAGGTGGTCCTGTCTGATTTATACCAGTGGTCCTGTCTGATTTATACTGGGGTTTAAGTGGTCCTGTCTGATTTATACTGGGGTTTACAGTGGTCCTGTCTGATTTATACTGGGGTTTACAGTGGTCCTGTCTGATTTATACTGGGGTTTATGGTGGTCCTGTCTGATTTATACTGGGGTTTACAGTGGTCCTGTCTGATTTATACTGGGGTTTAAGGTGGTCCTGCCTGATTTATACTGGGGTTTATGGTGGTCCTGTCTGATTTATACTGGGGTTTACTGTGGTCCTGTCTGATTTATACTGGGGTTTATGGTGGTCCTGCCTGATTTATACTGGGGTTTATGGTGGTCCTGTCTTGTTTATACTGGAGTTTATGGTGGTCCTGCCTGATTTATACTGGGGTTTATGGTGGTCCTGCCTGATTTATACTGGGGTTTATGGTGGTCCTGTCTTGTTTATACTGGAGTTTATGGTGGTCCTGCCTGATTTATACTGGGGTTTATGGTGGTCCTGTCTTGTTTATACTGGAGTTTATGGTGGTCCTGTCTGATTTATACTGGGGTTTATGGTGGTCCTGCCTGATTTTTACTGGGGTTTATGGTGGTCCTGCCTGATTTATACTGGGGTTTATGGTGGTCCTGTCTTGTTTATACTGGAGTTTATGGTGGTCCTGTCTGATTTATATTGGGGTTTATGGTGGTCCTGCCTGATTTATACTGGGGTTTATGGTGGTCCTGTCTTGTTTATACTGGAGTTTATGGTGGTCCTGTCTGATTTATACTGGATTTTATGGTGGTCCTGCCTGATTTATACTGGGGTTTATGGTGGTCCTGTCTTGTTTATACTGGAGTTTATGGTGGTCCTGTCTGATTTATACTGGATTTTATGGTGGTCCTGCCTGATTTATACTGGGGTTTATGGTGGTCCTGCCTGATTTATACTGGGGTTTACTGTGGTCCTGTCTGATTTATACTGGGGTTTATGGTGGTCCTGCCTGATTTATACTGGGGTTTATGGTGGTCCTGTCTTGTTTATACTGGAGTTTATGGTGGTCCTGCCTGATTTATACTGGGGTTTATGGTGGTCCTGCCTGATTTATACTGGATTTTATGGTGGTCCTGCCTGATTTATACTGGGGTTTATGGTGGTCCTGCCTGATTTATACTGGGGTTTATGGTGGTCCTGCCTTATTTATACTGTGGTTTATGGTGGTCCTGCCTGATTTTTACTGGGGTTTATGGTGGTCCTGTCTTGTTTATACTGGAGTTTATGGTGGTCCTGTCTGATTTATACTGGATTTTATGGTGGTCCTGCCTTATTTATACTGTGGTTTATGGTGGTCCTGCCTGATTTTTACTGGGGTTTATGGTGGTCCTGTCTTGTTTATACTGGAGTTTATGGTGGTCCTGTCTGATTTATACTGGGGTTTATGGTGGTCCTGCCTGATTTATACTGGAGGTTATGGTGGTCCTGTCTTGTTTATACTGGAGTTTATGGTGGTCCTGTCTGATTTATACTGGAGGTTATGGTGGTCCTGTCTGGTTTATACTCTGAGCTGACCTACAGTGCCCTCTGCAATTATTGGGCTGACAGTGACACATGTTTTCTGGTTTTCAAATGATACAATGACTATGAGGTTAAAGTGCAGACGGTCAGCTTTCATTTGAGAGTATTTTCATCCATGTCAGGTGAGCCATTTCGAAATGAAACTTATTTTCTGTACATTGTACATCCATTTTACAGGACCAAAGGTTTTGGGTCAAATTCACGTATGTGTATTAAAGTAGTCAAAAGTTTAGTAATTGGTCCCATATTCCTAGCACGCAATAATTACATTAAGCTTGAGACTCTACAAACTTGTTGGATTCATTTGCTGTTTGTTTTGGGTTATGTTTCAGATTATTTTTTGCCCAATAGAAATGAATGGTAAATAATGTTGTGTGTCATTTTGCAGTCACTTTTATTGTAAATAAGAATAGAATATGTTTCTAAACACATAAATGTGGATTCTACCATGATTTCAGATAGTGCTGGATGAATCGTGAATAATGACGAGTGAGAAAGTTACAGACACACCAATATCATACCCCCCCAGTAATGCTAACCTCCCTAGTTATTGTAATGGTGAGAGGTTAGCATGTCTTGGGGGTATGATATAAAATGCTAACCTCCCCCTGTTATTGTAATGGTGAGAGGTTAGCATGTCTTGGGGGTATGATATAAAATGCTAGCCTCCCCCCTGTTATTGTAATGGTGAGAGGTTAGCATGTCTTGGGGGTATGATATAAAATGCTAACCTCCCCTGTTATTGTAATGGTGAGAGGTTAGCATGTCTTGGGGGTATGATATAAAATGCTAACCTCCCCTGTTATTGTAATGGTGAGACGTTAGCATGTCTTGGGGGTATGATATAAAATGCTAACCTCCCCTATTATTGTAATGGTGAGAGGTTAGCATGTCTTGGAGGTATGATATAACATGCTAACCTCCCCTGTTATTGTAATGGTGAGAGGTTAGCATGTCTTAGGGGTATGATATAAAATGCTAGCCTCCCCAGTTATTGTAATGGTGAGAGGTTAGCATGTCTTGGGGGTATGATATTTGTGTGTCTGTAACTGTAAAAAGTGCTGAAGTACAGAGCCAAAACAACAAACGTGTTGCTGTTCCAATAATTACGGAGGGCACTGTATATAATTTGTCTGTTTACTTTTTACAGCTTCATGACCTGTTTTATTACTGTCCTCCTCCTCCCTCCTCCTCTTCCTCCTCCTCTCCCTGCTCCTCTTCCTCTTTCACCTTCTCTCCCTCCTCCTCTTCCTCCTCCTCCTCCCTCCTCCTCTTCCTCCTCCTCTTCCTCCTCCGCCTCTTCCTCCTCTTCCTCCGCTGCCTCTTCCTCCTCCTCCTCCTCTTGCTCCTCCTCTCCCTCCTCCTCTTGCTCCTCCTCTCCCTCCGCCTCTTCCTCCTCTTCCTCCGCCGCCTCTTCCTCCTCCTCCTTTTCCTCCTCCTGCTCCTCCTCCTTCCTCCGCAATTCCCTCCGCCTCTTCCTCATCCTCTCTCTCCCCCTCCTCCCTCCTCTTCCTCCTCCTCCTCTTCCTCATCCTCTAGCTGACTCCACCCGGCCCCGTGTCCGCCCCACCACCACCAAACCAGCCCCCGCCCCCTCCTCCACAGTACCAGAGAAGAAGCACCCTGGGCCCCGTGTCCCCCGTCCCACCTCTAACACCACCTTGGGCAATGTCAGCGCCTCGGGGACCACCTCCCACCCAAGCACAGCCCCCGCACCTGACATCCGCAACGTGCGCTCCAAGATCGGCTCCACGGACAACATGAAGTACCAGCCCGGAGGGGGGAAGGTAGGGAGTCGTGCATCAGTGATGGAGGGGGTGCTTTTGGGGATTGGGGGGGGGGGATACCATGTTGATGAGCCAGGTTGGGTTTTATACATTAGGTATTCTGTTTCACAGATGGCCTTGCTTTACAGACACTGTTGTTCTAACATTCTGTAGGGTTTTCCATGTTGAGTCTCATTGTTGACCATCTAATGACTTTACCTCCTACAGCCAGCTTATGTTCAGTAGATGATGCTCCAGTTAACACACAATTTTCCCTTAGTACCCTGCTCCTAACGCCACGTCCCGCATTCCCAGTTAACAACCCCCTCCTGCTGGTTTCTTCTCCCAGCTAGTAACTGGTCCCATCTAGTAACTGGTCCCATCTAGTAACTGGTCCCATCTAGTAACTGGTCCCATCTAGTAACTGGTCCCACCTAGTAACTGGTTTGTCTTCTATTAACTGGTTCTATTAACCTAGTAACTGGTTTGTCTTCTAACAAGCTTGTCTTCTATTTTAATTCAAAATGTTTCCCAGTTAACCTCAGTTAACTCTGTGACTTCTGCCATAAATCTCCATTTGATTCCATTGACCATCTTGCATCCATCCTGACATCTCACCCCATTCTCTGAATCTAACCTCTGTACAACTTCACCTCTCACTTTCTTTTTCCTGTCTGTCCCCTTATACTATACCTTTCACTTCGACTGTCACGTGTCAACATGATGGAATGACCAAGTCCAATGTTGGACTAACCAATAACCAACGTTGATAGAAATATGGTTCCACATGTTGAACGATGGACCCCAAACTGCATGTGCCCAGTAACACAGGCATGCACATTCTCTGAAATAAACATAGCCCTGCTGTTTTGGATACATCCTCAAAGAGGAGGTAGTCCTGCAGCCCCCTCTCCTCCCTCCCTCCCTTCCTCTCTCCACCCCTCCGTTGGTTTTCCTGTGTGTAGTATTGACCCAAGGTGGGCCTTGTCTCCCCAGGTCTCTGGCAGGAGCGACGCCCTGGGCCAAGGCTCCTCCTCCAAAGAGACCAGACAGGCCAAAGTGAGTTCACCCCATCTCTCACCCCCATCTCTCTTACCCTCTGTTTATGACTCTCTGTTTACTACTCTCTGTTTACTACTACTCTCTGTTTACTACGACTCTCTGTTTACTACGACTCTCTGTTTACTACGACTCTCTGTTAGTACACTCTGTTTACTACGACTCTCTGTTTACTACTCTCTGTTTACTACGACTCTCTGTTTACTACGACTCTCTGTTTATTACTCTCTGTTTGCTACGACTCTCTGTTTACTACGACTCTCTGTTTTCCACGACTACGACTCTGTTTGCTACGACTCTCTGTTTGCTACGACTCTCTGTTTACTACGACTCTCTGTTTACTACGACTCTCTGTTTGCTACGACTCCTAGTTTACTACGACTCTCTGTTTTACGACTCTCTGTTTACTACGACTCTCTGTTTACTACGACTCTCTGTTTACTACGACTCTCTGTTTACTACGACTCTCTGTTTGCTACGACTCTCTGTTTACTACGACTCTCTGTTTACTACGACTCTCTGTTTACTACGACTCTCTGTTTGCTACGACTCTGTTTGCTACGACTCTGTTTACTACGACTCTCTGTTTGCTACGACTCTCTGTTTACTACGACTCTCTGTTTGCTACGACTCTCTGTTTGCTACGACTCTCTGTTTATTACGACTCTGTTTGCTACGACTCCTAGTTTACTACGACTCTGTTTGCTACGACTCTGTTTGCTACAACTCTCTGTTTATTACGACTCTCTGTTTGCTACGACTCTCTGTTTACTACGACTCTCTGTTTACTACATCTCTGTTTGCTACTCTCTGTTTTACTCTCTGTTTACTGACTCTCTGTTTCCTACGACTCTCTGTTTACTACGACTCTCTGTTTACTTACTCTCTGTTTACTGACTCTGTTTCTGTTTTTGCTACTCTCTGTTTACGACTCTCTGTTTACTACTCTCTGGTTACTACCCTCTGTTTACTTCTCTCTGTTTATGACTCTCTGTTTACGACTCTCTGTTTACTACTCTCTCTCTTACTCTTGTTTAATATTCTCTCTCTTTCTCACTGTTTACTACTCTCTGTTTACTTCTCTCTGTTTATGACTCTGTTTACTACTCTCTGTTTACTACTCTCTGGTTACTACCCTCTGTTTACTTCTCTCTGTTTATGACTCTCTGTTTATGACTCTCTGTTTACGACTCTCTGTTTACTACGACTCTCTCTTACTCTTGTTTAATATTCTCTCTCTTACTCACTGTTTACTACTCTCTGTTTACTTCTCTCTGTTTACTACTCTGTTTACTACTCTCTGTCTTTCTCTCTGTTTACTACCCTCTGTTTACTACTCTCTGTCTTACTCTCTGTTTACTACCCTCTGTTTACTTCTCTCTGTTTATGACTCTCTGTTTACGACTCTCTGTTTACTACGACTCTCTGTTTATTACTCTCTGTTTACTACGACTCTCTGTTTACTACTCTCTGTTTACTACGACTCTCTGTTTACTACGACTCTCTGTTTATTACTCTCTGTTTGCTATGAATCTCTGTTTGCTACGACTCTGTTTGCTACGACTCTGTTTGCTACAACTCTCTGTTAACTACGACTCTCTGTTTACTACGACTCTCTGTTTGCTACGACTCTCTGTTTACTACGACTCTCTGTTTGCTACGACTCTCTGTTTACTACGACTCTGTTTGCTACGACTCTGTTTGCTACAACTCTCTGTTTACTATGACTCTCTGTTTGCTACGACTCTCTGTTTACTACGACTCTCTGTTTGCTATGACTCTGTTTGCTACGACTCTCTGTTTACTACGACTCTCTGTTTACTACGACTCTCTGTTTGCTACGACTCTCTGTTTACTACGACTCTCTGTTTGCTACGACTCTCTGTTTACTACGACTCTCTGTTTACTACGACTCTCTCTTACTCTTGTTTAATATTCTCTCTCTTACTCACTGTTTACTACTCTCTGTTTACTACTCTGTTTACTACTCTCTGTCTTTCTCTCTGTTTACTACCCTCTGTTTACTACTCTCTGTCTTACTCTCTGTTTACTACCCTCTGTTTACTTCTCTCTGTTTATGACTCTCTGTTTACTACTCTCTGTTTTACTACTCTCTTATCCTCTGTTTATTACTCTCTGTTTACTACGACTCTCTGTTTATCTCTCTGTTTACTACGACTCTCTGTTTACTACTCTCTGTTTACTATCGACTCTGTTTACTCCTCTCTGTTTACTACTCTGTTTCTTATCCTCTGTTTACTACAACTCTCTGTTTACGACTCTCTGTTTACTACGATCTCTCTGTTTACTACTCTCTGTTTACTACTCTCTGTTTACTACTCTATGTTTCTAGTTTATCTTACGACTCTGTTTACTACGACTCTGTTTTACAACTCTCTGTTTACTATGACTCTCTGTTTGCTTACTCTCTGTTTACTACTCTCTGTTTGCTATGACTCTGTTTCTTACTCTCTGTTTACTACTCTCTGTTTACTACTCTCTGTTTACTCTCTGTTTACTACTCTCTGTTTTACTACTCTCTGTTTACTTATTCTCTGTTTACTACTCTCTGTTTACTCTCTGTTTACTACTCTCTCTCTTACTCTCTGTTTACTACTCTCTGTTTACTACTCTCTCTCTTACTCTCTGTTTACTACCCTCTGTTCACTACTCTCTGTTTACTACCCTCTTTTTACTACTCTCTGTTTACTACTCTCTCTTATCCTCTGTTTACTACTCTCTGTTTACTACTCTCTCTCTTATCCTCTGTTTACTACTCTCTGTTTACTATCCTCTGTTTACTCCTCTCTGTTTACTACTCTTTCTCTTATCCTCTGTTTACTACCCTCTGTTTACTACTCTCTGTTTACTACTCTCTCTCTTATCCTCTGTATCCGACTCTCTGTTTACTACAACTCTCTGTTTGCTACGACTCTCTGTTTACTACAACTCTCTGTTTGCTACGACTCTGTTTGCTACGACTCTCTGTTTGCTACGACTCTCTGTTTGCTATGACTCTCTGTTTACTACGACTCTCTGTTTGCTACGACTCTGTTTGCTACGACTCTCTGTTTGCTACGACTCTCTGTTTGCTACGACTCCTAGTTTACTACGACTCTGTTTGCTACGACTCTGTTTGCTACAACTCTCTGTTTACTATGACTCTCTGTTTGCTACGACTCTCTGTTTACTACGACTCTGTTTGCTACGACTCTCTGTTTGCTACGACTCTCTGTTTACTATGACTCTCTGTTTGCTACGACTCTCTGTTTACTACGACTCTCTGTTTACTACAACTCTGTTTGCTACGACTCTCTGTTTACTACAACTCTCTGTTTACTATGACTCTGTTTCCTACGACTCTCTGTTTACTACGACTCTCTGTTTACTACGACTCTGTTTACTACGACTCTCTGTTTGCTACGACTCTGTTTGCTACGACTCTGTTTACTACGACTCTCTGTTTACTACTCTCTGTTTACTACTCTCTGTTTACTTCTCTCTGTTTACTTCTCTCTGTTTATGACTCTCTGTTTACTACTCTCTGTTTACTCTTACTCTCTGTTTACTGACTCTCTGTTTACTGACTCTCTGTTTACTACGACTCTGTTTACTACGACTCTCTGTTTCTCTTACTCTTGTTTAATATTCTCTCTCTTTCTCACTGTTTACTTCTCTCTGTTTACTACTCTCTGTTTACTTCTCTCTGTTTATGACTCTCTGTTTACGACTCTCTGTTTACTACTCCCTCTCTTACTCTCTGTTTATGACTCTCTGTTTATGACTCTGTTTACGACTCTCTGTTTACTACGACTCTCTCTTACTCTTGTTTAATATTCTCTCTCTTACTCACTGTTTACTACTCTCTGTTTACTACTCTCTGTTTACTACTCTGTTTAATATTCTCTCTCTTACTCACTGTTTACTACTCTCTGTTTACTACTCTCTGTTTACTACTCTCTGTCTTACTCTCTGTTTACTACCCTCTGTTTACTTCTCTCTGTTTATGACTCTCTGTTTACGACTCTCTGTTTACTACTCTCTCTCTTACTCTCTGTTTATGACTCTGTTTACGACTCTCTGTTTACTACGACTCTCTGTTTATTACTCTCTGTTTACTACGACTCTCTGTTTACTACTCTCTGTTTACTACGACTCTGTTTACTACGACTCCCTGTTTACTACGACTCTCTGTTTATTACTCTCTGTTTGCTATGAATCTCTGTTTACTACTCTCTGTTTACCACTCTCTGTTTGCTGACTCTCTGTTTACGACTCTCTGTTTACTACTCTCTGTTTACTCTCTGTTTACTACTCTCTGTTTAATATTCTCTGTTTACACTGTTTATGTTTCTCTACTTACTCTCTGTTTTACTACTCTCTGTTTTATTCTCTCTCTTAGTCTCTGTTTACTACTCTCTGTTTTACGACTCTGTTTGCTACTCTCTGTTTACTACTCTCTGTTTTACTACTTACTCTCTGTTTACTACTCTCTGTTTACTAATACTCTCTGTCTCTATGACTCTGTTTTACTCTCTGTTTACTACTCTCTGTTTACTACGACTCTCTGTTTGCTACGACTCTCTGTTTACTACTCTGTTTACTACTCTCTCTCTTACTCTCTGTTTACTACTCTCTGTTTACTACTCTCTCTCTTACCCTCTGTTTACTACCCTCTGTTTACTACTCTCTCTCTTACCCTCTGTTTACTACCCTCTGTTTACTACTCTCTGTTTACTACCCTCTTTTTACTACTCTCTGTTTACTACTCTCTCTCTTATCCTCTGTTTACTACTCTCTGTTTACTACCCTCTCTCTTATCCTCTGTTTACTCCTCTCTGTTTACTACTCTCTGTTTACTATCCTCTGTTTACTCCTCTCTGTTTACTACTCTTTCTCTTATCCTCTGTTTACTACCCTCTGTTTACTACTCTCTGTTTACTATCCTCTGTTTACTACTCTCTGTTTACTACTATCTGTTTACTACTCTATGTTTAATAGTCTCTATCTTACTCTCTGTTTTACTACTCTCTGTTTACTCTCTGTTTACTACTCTCTGTTTAATATTATCTCTCTTACTCTCTGTTTACTACTCTCTATTTACTACTCTCTCTCTTACTCTCTGTTTACTACTCTCTGTTTACTACTCTCTCTTACTCTCTGTTTACTACTCTCTGTTTACTACTCTCTGTCTTATTCTCTGTTTACTACTCTCTGTTTACTACTCTGTTTACTACTCTCTCTCTTACTCTCTGTTTACTATCTCTTTTACTCCTCCATTCTTACTCTCTGTTTATATCTACCCTCTGTTCTTCCTCTCTGTTTACTATCTCTTTTTACTACTCTCTCCATTTTCCCCTTATCCTCTGTTTATATCTCTGTTTACTACTCCATCTCTTATCCTCTGTTTACTATCTCTTTTACTATCCTCTGTTTCTTCCCCAAGCTGTTTATATCTCTTATATCTTATCCTCTGTTTACTACCCTCTGTTTATATCTCTTTTACTACTCCAACCTTATCCTCTGTTTACTATCTCTTTTACTCCTCCATTCTTATCCTCTGTTTATATCTCTTTTACTATCCATTCTCTTATCCCCTGTTTTACTACCCTCTGTTTACTTCTCTCTGTTTACTACTCTCTCTCTTATCCTCTGTTTACTACCCTCTGTTTACTACTCTCTGTTTAATACCCTCTGTTTACTACTCTCTGTTTACTACCCTCTGTTTACTACCCTCTGTTTACTACCCTCTGTTTACTACCCCCTGTTTACTACTCTCTCTCTTTATTTGTCTCTATCCTCTTGTCATTGTCTTCTAAAGTGTCTCTTCATATTTCCTCCAACCTTCCCCAAGCTGTTTATATCTCTTATATCTCCTCCATTCTTCCCCAAGCTGTTTATATCTCTTATATCTCCTCCATTCTTCCCCAAGCTGTTTATATCTCTTATATCTCCTCCATTCTTCCCCAAGCTGTTTATATCTCTTATATCTCCTCCAACCTTCCCCAAGCTGTTTATATCTCTTATATCTCTCCAGTGGACTTACACCAAGCTGTTTATATCTCTTATATCTCCTCCATTCTTCCCCAAGCTGTTTATATCTCTTATATCTCCTCCAACCTTCCCCAAGCTGTTTATATCTCTTATATCTCCTCCATTCTTCCCCAAGCTGTTTATATCTCTTATATCTCCTCCATTCTTCCCCAAGCTGTTTATATCTCTTATATCTCCTCCATTCACCAGTGTTGTTTATATCTCCTCCAACCTTCCCCAAGCTGTTTGTATGTCTTATATCTCCTCCATTCTACACACCAGTGTGTTTATAGCTCTTATATCTCCTCCATTCTTCCCCAAGCTGTTTATATCTCTTATATCTCATCCATTGTTTATAGCCCAAGCTGAACTGCACACCAGTGTGTTTATCTCCGCCTCGGTTTTAGTTTTTGTGCCAGACATTTCATTGAACTGCACACAGTGTGTTTACAGAAACACATGCACTCACTCATTCTCTGATTGTCCCTCATTCACTGCATGGACTGACAGACTGCTGTCTAAAAGTAGATGAACAAGTGACTGACCGACCGACTGACACTGTTCCTGACTTTTCCATTGTGAGAATGAAGCCTGAAAAGAGAGTCGTGATTCACTGGTGTGACCTCACAGTGGACTGTACACCAGTGTGTTTACAGCCAGACAGCTCTCACAGTGGACTACACACCAGTGTGTTTATAGCCAGACAGCTCTCACAGTGGACTGTACACCAGTGTGTTTATAGCCAGACAGCTCTCACAGTGGACTACACACCAGTGTGTTTACAGCCAGACAGCGCTCACAGTGGACTACACACCAGTGTGTTTACAGCCAGACAGCGCTCACAGTGGACTACACACCAGTGTGTTTACAGCCAGACAGCTCTCACAGTGGACTACACACCAGTGTGTTTACAGCCAGACAGCTCTCACAGTGAACTGCACACCAGTGTGTTTATAGCCAGACAGCGCTCACAGTGGACTACACACCAGTGTGTTTATAGCCAGACAGTGCTCACAGTGGACTACACACCAGTGTGTTTACAGTCAGACAGCTCTCACCTCTCTGGAGTTTACCATCAATGTGAGATTTCGTGGCAGCGGACCACAGAAAAGAAACAAGCGTTTAAAATACAACCGTTCTGATTCATGTTTTATTTCAGGTTTCACCTCAAAAACACAGTGATTATTGAGATATGGACGAATGGTAAATGGGATACCAGATCAGATGGCGTACTCCTCTCAGAACTCCTCACAGGACTTCATACAGTAACACAAACCAGAGCCAGAGAAACGGGAGTCCATATTGACAATGTTGCTTGACAGCAGTACAAATATATACAGTATATGGTTTTTAACATGGTTTTAAACATGGTTTTTAACATGGGCCTGCCTGCCTTACCGCATAGTGTTAAATGCCCTGAGACAGAGTCGTTGCTGAGGGCTGTTCTCAGTCATTAAGTCATTATGTGTTTCTGAGTTCTGCTCAGTCACACTCTACTAAATCTCTATAATTACCACATTGACACCCACCAGTCTCCTATGGCTGTCAAGGATCTGAGCTTAAAATGTTAGGTTTAGAGTTAGGTTTAGGGTTAGGGTTAGAATCAAGATTAGGGCGAGGAGTTACAGTAAGGTATAGTTTTAGGGTTACAATTAAGGTTTGGGTTATAATTAAGGTTCGGGTTAGATTTAGGGTTACGGGTTAGATTTAGGGTTACGGGTTAGATTTAGGGGTTAGGGAAAATAGGATTTTGGATGGGAATCAATTATTTGGTTCCCACAAGGATAGCTGTGTGTGTGTGTGTGTGTGTGTGTGTGTGTGTGTGTGTGTGTGTGTGTGTGTGTGTGTGTGTGTGTGTGTGTGTGTGTGTGTGTGTGTGTGTGTGTGTGTGTGTGTGTGTGTGTGTGTGTGTGTGTGTGTGTGTGTGTGTTTCCTTTACTTTAACTGTCAGCACAAGGGTGGGTGCAGTGATTTCTAACAAAAATGTCTCGTGAACAGTATGACGTTTTGTCACGTTCCTGTCAAAATCCAAGTAGTGGGTTTGTGGGTTCGTAGCACTAATTTCATATTGTCACACTGTGATTATCGGTCTATGTGCTAACAAGTACGAATGTCTCAATATGGCTGGATATCATCAGAGTGACTATTAAACTAACAGTGACTTATGCCATCCACTTAAGACCATTAAAAGGGCATATCAAATCAAATTGTATATACATATATATACGTAGCAATATGCATAGCAATATGCATAGCAATATACATAGCAATATGCATAGCAATATACATAGCAATATACATAGCAATATACATAGCAATATACATAGCAATATCCATAGCAATATCCATAGCAATATACATAGCAATATACATAGCAATATACATAGCAATATGCATAGCAATATACATAGCAATATACATAGCAATATACATAGCAATATACATAGCAATATGCATAGCAATATACATAGCAATATACATAGCAATATACATAGCAATATACATAGCAATATGCATAGCAATATACATAGCAATATACATAGCAATATACATAGCAATATACATAGCAATATACATAGCAATATACATAGCAATATGCATAGCAATATACATAGCAATATACATAGCAATATACATAGCAATATACATAGCAATATACATAGCAATATACATAGCAATATCACCACAGTTCTTGTAATTTGCACTCGTAACAACACAGGTATATTAGCAACAACATACAATACACAACAGGAGGAAGCATCACTATCATAATACAACCCCATTTAAAGAGGGGCCTGTTTCAATACGGCAGCAATTGAGCGTCCTCAAAGGGCAGGTGTGGATGTGGGACCCGCATGTGTGACTTAATACACCTCTCTGTCTGTGGCCTCTCGATGTTTCTGCACACTTCTCTTCCTTCCTCGTCACAGCACTATCCCGACCTTCCCTCTAACCTTAACCCCCACGGTGACCCTACTCTTCCTCTCTGCCTGCTATGCTGTGTTTGTAGGTTCAGATAGTCTCCAAAAAGCTGGACTTCAGCCACGTCACCTCACGCTTGGGTTCCAAGGACAATATCAAGCATGTTCCTGGTGGAGGGAAGGTTAGTACCGGATTGCAGCTTAGCTTCAATGGCCCCCAACCCCATACGACCGACCGCACGTCATGACCAATAAATCCCACGGGAGGGTTTTATTTATTCGTTCTACTGAAGCCTCCACTGGAACAGGTTTGAGACAGGCTGAACTAGACTGATACACACAATAATAACCCGTTTATTGTAGACTTTTCGGTTGGAGACCTTTTTCAAGAACCTGACTCAAATGATCTGAGTCACTGTCCTGCAATTGACATTTATTTTCAGGATTCTGTTCCAGTCTAGGAAATTCTACAGTGGTGCCCCCTTTTGGCACTGGCACGTCATTGCCTGAACGCAATTATATATTTATTTTTTTCAATTAAATTTATATATACAGTGGGGCAAAAAAGTATTTAGTCAGCCACCAATTGTGCAAGTTCTCCCACTTAAAGAGATGAGAGAGGCCTGTAATTTTCATCATAGGTACACTTCAACTATGACAGACAAAATGAGGAAAAAAAATCCAGAAAATCACATTGTAGGATTTTTAATGAATTTATTTGCAAATTATGGTGGAAAATAAGTATTTGGTCAATAACAAAAGTGTATCTCAATACTTTGTTATATACCCTTTGTTGGCAATAACAGAGGTCAAACGTTTTCTGTTAGTCTTCACAAGGTTTTCACACACTGTTGCTGGTATTTTGGGCCATTCCTCCATGCAGATCTCCTCTAGAGCAGTGATGTTTTGGGGCTGTTGCTGGGCAACACAGACTTTCAACTCCCTCCAAAGATTTTCTATGGGGTTGAGATCTGGAGACTGGCTAGGCCACTCCAGGACCCACTTTTTGCCCCACTGTAATTTGGTGGCCACAATTTTCAATCTTTCCTCATCGCTGCAACTCCCCAACGGGCTCGGGAGAGGCGAAGGTGGGGTCATGCGTCCTCCAAAACATGACCCATCTAACCACGCCCCTTAACATCCGCCAGCTTAACCTAGAAGCCAGCCGCACCAATGTGTCGGAGGAAACACTGTTCAACTGGCGACCCTCCCTAACCCGAACAACGCTGGGCCAATTGTGCTCCGTCCTACGGGACTCCCAGCCACGGACGGTTGTGGCACAGCCCCGGAATGAACCCGGGTCTGTAGTAACGCCTGAGACTGCTGCTCCACGCAAGAGGCCCAGAGACACGTCACTCAATCACAGTTTTTTTCTTTCTGTTGTTTTTGGACCTTGGCGACAAGAGGCTGTTGTGTGATATATTTTTTTCTGCCAGCATGGTAGCTCTAGATAACCCTCCTCCGTAGTGCCTGCTACTGCCCTTGGCTTAGACTTTCCCTGTCTCTGTCTCTCTAACTCACTCAACACCAAACACCACCCTTCCCTGTCTGACCTCTGACCTGCACAGACACTCAACTCTGATTGGCTCTCCATGTATACTTCCTCCTTTGATTGGTTGTGCTCTTATTGCTACTGTATGCGCTGGACACATTGGTAGAAGGGGCAGTACAGAACAGATGGCTGATGATAAAGGTAAATAGATTCAACTGCACGGCGAAGAAGATGGCTGCCATGGTTCTTTGACCGATTTTCATGAAGGACCTCTTCAATGTGTGTAACTGGGTCTGTTGTACGGTTTGCAGGTTCAGATACTCAACAAAAAGGTGGACTTAAGCAAAGTGACATCAAAGTGTGGCTCCAAGGCCAACATCAAACACAAGCCTGGTAAGGTTTTCTTGGGTAGACCTGTTGAGTTGTCATCCTGTATGTACACAGTAATTCATGTATCTCTATGGGTTTGATTGACCACAGCACCTTACTGTCGTTATATTCTCAACTCTATACAAGTATTGATAGATGAAATCCAAAAGTAATCAAGGAACATTCAAACATGACTCCCAAAGATGATTATAAAGATTAAACAAAACATCCATAATCACCAACTGATATATTCCTCAGACCTATGCAGTGACTGTGTGTGTCCTGCAGGGGGCGGCGATGTGAAGATCGAGTCCCAGAAAGTGAACTTCAAGGATAAGGCTAAGTCCAAAGTGGGTTCAATGGACAACCTGTGTCACGGGCCCGGCGGTGGCAACATCGAGGTGAGGTCACCAGACAAAGGAGCCTCATACTGAGTAACTTTGTACTCCTACTTACATACACATTACAGTTTAGTCTGCTGCATGTCAGATGTTCAGCCTGGTTTCGTCTCGTATGTCTGATATGTTCAGCCTGGATTAATCTCGTACGTTTGGTATGTTCAGCCTGGATTAATCTCGTACGTTTGGTATGTTCAGCCTGGATTAATCTCGTACGTTTGGTATGTTCAGCCTGGATTAATCTCGTACGTTTGGTATGTTCTTATATGTTCAGCCTGGTTTAGTCTCGTTCGTCTGATATGTTCAGCCTGGTTTAGTCTCGTACTTCTGATATGTTCAGCCTGGTTTAGTCTCGTACTTCTGATATGTTCAGCCTGGTTTATTCTCGTTCGTCTGATATGTTCAGCCTGGTTTAGTCTCGTTCCTCTGATATGTTCAGCCTGGTTTAGTCTCGTACTTCTGATATGTTCAGCCTGGTTTAGTCTCGTTCCTCTGATATGTTCAGCCTGGTTTAGTCTCGTTCCTCTGATATGTTCAGCCTGGTTTAGTCTCGTTCCTCTGATATGTTCAGCCTGGTTTAGTCTGATATGTTCTGGTTTACTTCTGATATGTTCAGCCTGGTTTAGTCTCTGATATGTTCAGCCTGGTTTAGTCTGTTCCTCTGATATGTTCAGATGTTCAGCCTGGTTTATCAAATGTTCAGCCTGGTTTAGTCGAGATAACAACTTGGAAATGTGATCAACACAATGATAGCATTCTGAAAAACATTTAAGGGAAGATAGCCAAGATAGCCAATGGCACAGGTACGGTAAGTATTACCTGTATTTTGGCCCTGTTTACTGACCAATGGTCAAGTCACGTTATTACACTGTGGACAATATCGGCTGTGGAATGTGTCGCTCCCCAATATTTTGCCTGTTTGTGTGTGTGTGTGTGTGTGTGTGTGTGTGTGTGTGTCTGTCTGTCTGTCTGTCTGTCTGTCTGTCTGTCTGTCTGTCTGTCTGTCTGTCTGTCTGTCTGTCTGTCTGTCTGTCTGTCTGTCTGTCTGTCTGTCTGTCTGTCTGTCTGTCTGTCAATCTTTTGCTGTTGTCTGTTTGTGTGTGTGTGTGTGTGTGTGTGTGTGTGTGTGTGTGTGTGTGTGTGTGTGTGTGTGTGTGTGTGTGTGTGTGTGTGTGTGTGTGTGTGTGTGTGTGTGTGTGTGTGTGTGTGTGTGTGTGTGTGTGATAGAGAGAGACAGAAAGACAAAGAGAGAGAGAGAAAGAGACAGAAAGAGAGAGAGAGTGAGAGAGAGAGAGAGATGAAGTGAGAGAGACAGAGAGAGAGAGAGAGAGAGAGAGAGAGAGAAAGTGAGAGAGAGACAGAGAGAGAGAGAAAGAGACAGAGGGAGGGAGAGATATAAAGTAAAAGAGACAGTTACAGAGAGAGAGAGACAGAGGGTGGAGTGAGATACAGAGAGAGAGAGACAGAGGGAGGAGAGAGAGATAAAGAGAGAGAGAGACAGAGAGGGAGAGAGAGATAAAGTGAGAGACAGAGAGAGAGAGACAGAGAGAGAGCGAGAGAGAGAGATAAAGTGAGAGATACAGTGAGAGAGACAGAGAGGGACAGAGAGAGATAAAGTGAGAGATACAGTGAGAGAGACAGAGAGGGCGAGAGAGATAAAGTGAGAGAGAGACATAAAGTGAGAGAGATACAGTGAGAGACAGTCAGAGAGAGAGAGAGATAAAGTGAGAGAGACAGAGAGAGAGACATTGCTTTGGCAATGTTAACACATGTTTCCCATGCCAATAAAGCCCCTTGAATTGAATTGAATTGGGAGAGAGAGAAATAAAAATAAGCAATGGGGGGGAAGCATTGTGTTTATTTTCTCTGTACTCTTTCCTCACTGTGTTCATAACAACAATTGAAGATGCTGGGAGGTGTTTTGCTAATGACTGTTGACAGCATGGTTCTCTCTTCATGTGGCACCTGAAGAATCTGCCTCCTTCCTCCCCCGTTTCTCCTCCTTGGAGATGTGGGAAGACTGGACCTTCAGGCATAGCAGTTCGAGTCTGAGCAACAAGAGAAAGACCGGGTGATGGAAGGAGGGAGTTGGGGTGGAGGAGAGAGAGAAGAGGAGGGGAATGTGCACCCTTACAGTGGGGAGATGAGGGGGAGGGGTGATGTCCCCCATAAGAGGACATGTGTGAGGGGAGTGAGGATAACCAAGAGGAGAGGCTGGTAATACAGGAAGGAACTACTATGGCTCCTCTCCTAGGGACCCTCCATCTTTTTTTACAACCATCTAGGTGGGTGGGGGATGTCTGTGCATCAGCCAGTCCTATCTAGTGTGATGTCGCCTGTCCCCTCAGCCTATCACAGTCCATAATATCTGTCACATGACCACCATATCAATGGCTGCACCATTCATCTCCTCTGGCACTGGGAATGAACGTGATCTTTCTACAATGCATAGAGAGTACATAGTTGATAATAAACACACACGACGGGACATGTTCTCAGTTGGTCCTCCATCACATCCTTTAGGATTTCATCTCATCAATACTTGCATACAGTTGAGAATATAATGACAGTAAGGTGTTATAGGTCTGTTTCAGAGATGTTGTAGTATGCCTACACATACTTATCATCTTACACAACACTTGACCAGTCCATGTTTACATCATAGTTGTTCTGGCACTCTCTGTGGTTTCGGCAGGAACATTTCCTTTGAATGAAAATGGTCCCCAAAAAAAACAAGGGTTTAAATGGGTTTGAAATATATTGAAATACAAACTATCTAAATTCCCCTGGATTTTGTCATTGATCCCTTCCATTGTAGTCTTTTTGTGAGATAGAGCCATGATTTCCGGACCCTGACATACCGTACTCCTAAACCCCAGTCTAAAGATTCAGATTATTATTACTCCGATTGTTAATATAGCTGAAGGTTATATTCCTCATCTAATATTTTTGATTTAATATAAGCTCTTTTATTTTCCACTTGATTTGATGCCGTTAAACCACTAACCCTGGTACTGTAATAGGTTTAATGAGTTTCTTACCATTTGAAGACAACGTCAGCGCCTGTTTTCTTTGAGTACTCTTTTTGTTATTATCCCACTTGTCCTACTGTACACACACTGAAACCCTTGTTCCATTGCCCCAACTGACACCCTGCCACTGTGTTTGTTTCTAGGCTGAGGGGGCCCAGGAGATAGCAGAGGGGAATGAGGTTCCCCCCAGTGATACCCCAGTTCCAGCCACGGCGCCAGGACAGGCAAGCAGCCCCTCCCGGGAGAATGGGGTAAAGGAGGATGCCCCCTGCCGGGGCCTCCATGACCCCCAGGGCCTGGACTCAAGTATCCCTGAGACAAGTAAGTAGAGAGGGGATGTCTGGTCTGGAGAGGTGCCTTTTGAAGTTGGGATACAAAGTCCCTGACCTCTACATTACCTTTGACTTCTTATTCTACAGGCTTCTAATTCTTCTTTGTGTTATCCCTCTACCCTCTTCATCTCAACATATCCTGTCCAACACTCCTCTCTCCTTCTCTCCCCTCTTCTTCTCCTCTCCTCTCTCCTTCTCTCCTCTCTCACCTTCTCTCCTCTCTCTCTTCTCTCACTCCTCTCTCCTTCTCTCCTCTCTCACCTTCTCTCCCCTCTTCTTCTCCTCTCCTCTCTCCTTCTCTCCTGTCTCATCTTCTCTCCTCTCTCTCTTCTCTCACTCTTCTCTCCTTCTCTCCCCTCTTCTTCTCTTCTCCTCTCTCCTTCTCTCCTCTCTCATCTTCTCTCCTCTCTCTCTTCTCTCACTACTCTCTCCTTCTCTCCTCTCACCTTCTCTCCTCTCTCTCTTCTCTCACTCCTCTCTCCTTCTCTCCTCTCTTCTTCTCCTCTTCTCTCTCCTTCTCTCCTCTCTCACCTTCTCTCCTCTCTCTTCTCTCCTCTCTTCTTCTCCTCTCTATCCTTCTCTCCCCTTCTCTCCTTCTCCTCTCTATCCTTCTCTCCCCTTCTCTCCTTCTCTCCTCTCTTCTTCTCCTCTCCTCTCCTTCTCTCCTCTCTCATCTTCTCTCCTCTCTCTCTTCTCTCACTCCTCTCTCCTTCTCTCCTTTCTCACTTTCTCCCCTCTCTCTCTCTTCTCTCTCTCCTTCTCTCTCTCCTCTCTCTCCTTCTCTCCTCTCTATCCTTCTCTCCCCTTCTCTCCTCCCTCTCCTCCTCTCTTCTTCTCTCCTCTCTCCTCTCTTCTTCTCCTCTCTATCTTTCTCTCCTCTCCATTTCTCTCCTTCTCTCCTCTCTCCTTCTCTCCTCTTTCCTTTTCTTCCTGCTACAGATTGAGTCTTTCAAGCTCAACTTCTGCTAGATCGCCTGCTCTCGCACGGATCACGGCGCCGACATCATAACCTGGCCAGCCCCAGACAACAGCCCCTCACACCTGCAACCCAGTGTCTCTCTCAATGACTTCCTGGCCTCTGCCGGCTACCCCCAGCCCCCTCCCTCTTCCCCCTCAACGGCACACTAGCAGGACTCGGATCATGACCCTCAACCCCACACCCCAGTTCCAAACACCTCACCCTTCCTATGATCTAATTCATGTATCATGTTATTACGCCTACCCTGTGCTACCGACCTACCGCTGTCCTGTTCCCATTGGCTGAGCTGACATTGTACATACAGTAGACCAAGCTTCGGGCAGGGTGGGATATCAATGGGAGGGTAACGGAGGCTTGCCATGTTCTCTCTGATTTGTCTGGTTGTGCTAATCTTGTATTAATGTGCTCGGAGGACTTTCCTAGGATCATGGTTTTCCGTTGGTCCCTCTGATCAGGTGATGGGAGGGGCGATGGGCTGTGTTGTATATGAACCTTTTCCTTCCTGGCTTTCTGACAACAGCGCTCATTTTAGATCATGTTTCCTGGTCTCTACAAGAGCAGAACATGGCAGTCGCAGCACACAGTAGCAGACGCCAGTCATGTCCAGTATTACAGTACGTACTAGTGCCGTTTTAGTGAGAGCGTAATCTACCAGGCAACAGCGGCCTTGAACAAACCTGTTTGCTTCGTACAGACACCCCCATAGACACTACCCAATGGGAAACCCCCCTAGACTCACCTGTGGGTTACGTACGGAGAGTAATATGTGTGTAGCACCCCTTTACTTGTGAGCATGTAGGGCTGCCGTGTGTTCCCAGTAACCATTGATTATTCACTCAGTATTCACTAACCATCGACTCACTCACTGGTTCACCTCCCTCCTCTCTTCACTGTCCATCATCAGAGCATTTGAAACTAGTAGACTGCTTGAACAGTAGGCTATTTAACTCTCTTTAATCTATGTGTTTGTGATGGTGTGTTTGAGTGAATTCTGCTGTAACAATGAGCTGTGGTGTTCTGTTCCGTTTACTCTCTCTCTCTCTCTCTCTCTCTCTCTCTCTCTCTCTCTCTCTCTCTGTCTCTCTCTCTGTGTGTCTCTCTGTCTCTCTCTCTGTGTGTCTCTCTGTCTCTCTCTCCTGTGTCTCTCTCTGTCTCTCTCTCTGTCTCTCTGTCTCTGTGTCTCTCTCTCTCTCTCCCTGTCTCTCTCTCTCTCTCTCTCTCTCTCTGTCTCTCTCTCTCTCTCTCTGTCTCTCTCTTTCTCTCTCTCTGTCTCTCTCTCTCTGTCTCTCTCTCTCTCTCCCTCTCTCTCTCCCCTCCCCTCTCTCTCTCTCTCTCTCTCTCTCTCTCTCTCTCTCTCTCTCTCTCTCTCTCTCCTCTCTCTCTCTCTGTCTCTCTGTCTGTCTCTCTCTCTCTCTCTCTCTCGACTTTGGTTTATTTTCCTCATCTGTTTTGGTAGAAGGTTTTTCTCATCGTTTCCTTCTTTATTAGTATTCTTTCTCGTACAAGCAATACGCTGGATGGTCTATTCACCATTAGGACTCAGAGAGCTTCTTGAATACACGCAACCATTATTTTTTTTCTTCTTGAAACAAAGGCACACAATCATGAAGACGCAACTCTGTTTAGGGCTTTGAGACCGAGGAAGCATGTTGGGAATGTGAGGAGGGAGTTAAAGACGGATAAGAACAGAGAGACAACGAACACTGAGGCGTAGTGAAAGACGTGTCCACTTAAGCGGGTTAAAATAACAATGTGATGTGGCAGTGGAACATTCGGATGTTCAAAACAGTTTGCGTATATAATATGTACAAACTGTTCTGAACGTTGAATGTTCCACTGTCAGAATAGTAGTCTGGGAAAAGTTGAAGAAAGTAGAGTTTGGAAGCTTTAATTTTGAATACAGTACAAGGGACTTGTGTGAAGATTAGTTATTTGAAGGGAAGGGTCTTGGAAATTGGTGGAGCTGTGTGTCTTGTACGTGCCTCATGTCCTGTTTACCTGAAACTGGGATGGAACTCGGGCTGGAAGCTCAAGCTGATGGGCCCTTGTCCCTGGAGAGTAACAGACCCGTCAAGCCGCCTGGTGGCTCTGTAGTCGGATTAGGATTTACAATAATTCTATTTTGTAACTAATCCTTGTTGTTGTTCTATTTCAGCTCTTTTCTGAGGGTTCTGGTCAGATGTTTTTTGACGGTTATAAGTGGACTAGCTGAAGGACTTCTCTCGTCAGGCTATTTATTGGCAGTGGAACATTCGATGTGGCTTATTGTACATGTAGTAATGTATCCAACGATTGCCTCCAATTGCTTTATTTTAGTGCATGGCCAGGTAATATCATGCCCAGAGCAGAAAGCCTATGTGCATTAAGACTTGCAGTGTTGTGGTTCAGTATATTTGTCCTTGGGGGCAAATCATAGTCAGTGGTTTATCTTTCCTTATTATTGCGTTCTTTGCTTTGGACAGTGGGCAGGAAGAGAGTCAGAGGCTGTCATTTTGCCTGGAAATTATATTGCAGTTTGGTATATAAATCAGCTATACGTTCATCGGGTTTATTTGTGTTGTACTCAAAATGAGGACAGTACATCAAGTCATTTTTTTGAGTAAAGATTTATTTTTTCCCCCCACGCCCCGCTAATTCAAGTCAAAATGTAGACCTCCTAAAAGTAGCACCAACACTCCAAAATGTGCAAGAATGATACAACTGACATTTTTAATATCCTCTTAAATCAGAGGTATGGGAACTATTAAAAGCACCTTAAAGGCTTGAATATATCAAAGAGGGTTCACCGTGATGGAAATGTGTATTTGATTGAAGGTAGAGCTATCCATGGATATGTCTGCAATGCATAGGGGCCACTTAACAAACACTGTTAAGGAGCTTAGCACACTCCTGTACAGCATAGAACTGTGTTTCATCTTGATGGCCTCCCATTTTGCTCCTAGGACCACCATGAAATATTGTTTGTGTAACAACGTTCTTCGTTTGTCGAAAGAGAGTCGGACCGAAATGCAGCGTGTTGGTTACTCATGTTTATTAATAGAACAAACGACGATACATGAAAAAACAAAACAACAAACGGAACGTGAAAAACCTATACAGCCTGTCTGGTGAACACTAACACAGAGACAGGAACAATCACCCACGAAATACAAAGTGAAACCCAGGCTACCTAAATACGGTTCCCAATCAGAGACAACGAGAATCACCTGACTCTGATTGAGAACCGCCTCAGGCAGCCAAACCTATGTAACACACACCCCTAATCAGCTACAATCCCAATAACTAAAAAACCCCACTAAGAATACAACAAACAATAAACCCATGTCACACCCTGGCCTGACCAACTAATTAATAAAACACAAAATACTAAGACCAAGGCGTGACAGTTTGAGGGTAACAATCTTTTGAGATGTGTGGAATAATCCCCAGAGCCAAATGTTTTAAGAAAATAGATTTTATTGTTATCAACAATATTTTATTTTGAAATTGTATAGGTTTGTAGATATTGATATTTGAGAGGTTTGTCGTGCATCAGAGGAGCGCCTGCTGAGCTGGATTGTAGTATGGCCTCTGGTGCCACGTTCCTCGTCTGATGGGGACATGTCCTCCTTGTGCCTGTCCACAACCACTTTTACTATCACTTTCACCCCTGGTCTTCATGTTCTCTTTGAGATTGCATGCGTTTTTTCTTTTAGAAATATAGATTTTGTCTGTTTATACACTATTTCGCCACAGCAACGACAACAATTGTGTGTGTGTGTGTGTGTGTGTGTGTGTGGGGGGGTGTAATAAGGATGTTAAGTATAGCTTTTATGTTCATCTACCTTTAACAGATTTAATGGTGATGAGTAATATTAATTATTATTATTATTGAGCAAGTCTACCTTTTTTCCGAGAAAAGGGCTGCTGAAGTAAAAGAATGTTCTGGAGATTTAGTGTACTAAAGAAACAACACTTTTTCTATGTGTATTTATCTTGTGTATTTATCTTGTGTTCCCATTGGTGCGTGGTGGTTGGGGGAGTGTTAGAGGGCTTATGGAAGGCATAGTGGGTCTGGTCCAGTTTTTGCATTGCTGTCTATTGAACAGCCTTTCTTTCACAAATTGTAAGAGTTTTGTTAACTTTCACATAACATTTGTCCATCCCCACAACCCCAGTCTTAAGAAACTTAAACACTGTTATTTACAGGAAGACCATTTTAGATGTGATTTTGACATTGTAGGATACAGTGGACGACCTTGCGTTGATTTGAAAACAAGATACATGTAACACGAAAGGGATTGAAACTAATATGTATGAATTTCACTGTATAACATACAAAATGTGTGGAAGAGGGATTTGAAATCAGAGTTTGTATCGGGTCATTTAGTAACATTGTTCTGCCCTGGAGTATCATGGGAAGCTCCACGTCCTAACACACCTTTGTGTAAGACTAACAGCAGCTGTCAGGTTTGGCTTGTGTTATACTTAGAGCTCTCCGGTGATGCAACAATGAGCTCCATAGATCTGCTTCTAGCTGTTAGCTCACACAAAGTGTACTGATAGAAAACACCTACTCAAGAGCAGAAACAAATGGGATGTGTTAGGATGACTTATGTCAATTTATTTTGTTTTGATTTTTTTTTTTTTCATTTAGAATGTATTTTTTCGGGTTTTGAAAGAAGTGTTTGTTGTGGTTAATTGTTCATGTGATGTGATTATTAAAAATGTAATAAAATACAAATGTTTAAGATATTGTGCTTGCCTTTTGATGAATTACGTAATCCTCTCTGCCACAGATGAGCCATACGTACAAGATGTATATTTACATTCCAAATAGAAAGCAGGAAACATGATGGCACATTCCCTTTGGAGAATTACTTAATGAGGCACGATAACATTGTTGATTATTTTTTATTTTACCTTCATTTTACTAGGCAAGTCAGTTAAGAACAAATTCTTATTTTCAATGATGGCCTGGGAACAGTGGGTTAACTGCCTGTTCAGGGGCAGAATGACAGATTTGTACCTTGTCAGCTTGGGGATTTGAACTTGCAACCTTTCGGTTACTAACACTCTAACCACTAGGCTACACTGCTGCCCCGAATGATTATGACTGCAATTGATTAGTGAAGAGCAGCAAAACGGTATTGTAGAAGTGAGTCCTATCTGTCGGAAGACAATCTCACATTAACTATTTGGGGGCTTGGTGCTGAGGAGTATTTTCCATGTTAATACAGGAGTAATAAAGGCCTAGTTCACAAATCACTATTACTTTTTTTTTAATCAGGGTGCTCAGCACCGCAACTTCCCGCGGCTATGCATAAGAGGAATCAATTCAAGTCACATTGTGACAGTGAACTGTAGATTTAAACAAGCTACACACATGTCATCACTTCCTGGTCCACTTCCTGATATTTACTGATCCTGGCTATGACCCCTGGGGGTCTCAGGGGGAGTTGGGATATGCAACAAAATACATTTCCAATTAAAATGTGTATAATACACACTTGTACAAGTGTGAAATAGGACAAATGTTTGCACCCACCAAATTATTATTAGGTCAAATAGTTTGTTCAGAAGTCAAAGCATTGTCCATTCAGGGTGGAAATGGGGAAATCTGCTTATTTAAAAAGAAATTGGACAGGCATTTTATAATCCCCATTGAGTGTATGCTAGTGCATGACAGAAATATTTGGAGTTGACTGGATCAATCTTATTTTTGTGTGTCCGCAAAGAAACATTATTGGCTTTGGGGGAAACTGTTGGCCTATAATCGGCCAATAAATCTCAGCTATAATCTCATATAGTCTACTCTTGTATTTTTGACAAGCAAATCTCCCTATGAGACAATAAATTATTAATTCACTCCTCCACCAAGCAACCTGGATGGCAACGAGGATGATGGGACTAGGCCTCACATGAGAAAAGTCTACCCTCTATTTCCTTTCATAAATATCTGTCTGGTGCACATATAATAAGTCCTTTGTAGTTTTTCGCTTCAGTGTAAGCCTAACCCATACGGAAAAAATATTGGAATATATTTAAATACAATTGAAACATATGTAAATATATTTGGTAATGTATTTATCAAAAACATAAAGAAATTAACATTAAAATATGTGTGTAAAATACACAGTCACATCTTATAACCTTCTCTAACCTGATGGTAATGCTATTGACCTTTGGCATTAGGTTCACAAAGTGGGCGTTGCATGCAAAAGTTGGATCAGAAAGTGAATTACGTAGCTAGCCTATTATCATATTCCTTGAGGTATATCTGCTACTTATTAAACATAATAAGATGAAAGAGACATGTGAATCTATAACATATCTGTAAATATATTTTTGAGTGAGCTGTCAATCACAATTTCAAATTTTCCCAAGCCCTATGGAGTGAGACAAATTTCACGTAAACGTGAAATTTGTGAACATACTCACACCATGTTACAACAGTGGTAGTCCTGATCACCGACAACGAGACAGCCTATAGGGAGGAAGTCAGAGACCTAGCCGGGTGGTGCCAGGACGACAACCTCTCCCTCAACGACGAGACAGCCTATAGGGAGGAAGTCAGAGACCTGGCCGGGTGGTGCCAGAGCCTATAAGTCAGAGACCTGGCCGGGTGGTGCCAGAATAACAACCTATCCCTAAACATAACCAAGACTAAAGAGATTATTGTGGACTACAGGAAAAGGAGGATCGAGCACCTACCTATTGTTCACCTAGTACCTTTTTTGCGCTATTGGTTAGAGCCTTTAAGTAGGCATTTCACTGTAAGGTCTACACCTGTTATATTCAGCGCACGTGACAAATAAACTTTGATTTGATTTTTTTTATCTTCCAGGAATAATTCATCATAACCAGTAGTATCTACCTTTGATAATGAATCATAACCAGTATTATCTACCAGGTAGCCTAGTGGTTAGGGTGTTGGACTAGTAACCAAAAAGTTGCAATATCAAATCCCCGAGCTGTCAAGGTAAAAATCTGTCCTTTGTCCCTGAACAAGGCCATTAACCCACTGTTCGTAGGCCGTAATTAAAATAAGAATTTGTTCTTAAACTGACTTGCCGAGTTAAATAAATGTTTAAAAAATCATGAATCATAATCAGTAGTATCTATCAGGAATAATGAAACAGAATAATAATACTTATTTTGTGAATCTATTAATTATGACCACTTTTGTGTAGAATATTTAGATATTTCATTCCTCAAAATCTGGCCAATGCACATTCTGTAGGTTAATATGAATTTAAAATTATTTTACATGATTTATATGATTCGGGTCATGAACATATTGACTTTGGAATTAACAAGGGAGAGGTTAAACGTCGGCTAAGTCTGGCATAAGCTCATTCCCACTCTTTACAATAACTCTGTTGCAGTGGTCTGAGGTAGTCTCCGTGTAGGCTTTTCCCTCCATCACGACACTGCTGCCCAGTTGAAGAGCTTGTGATCTCCATGCAGCACCGCGCATCTTCGGAAAAGCAGCCCTCAGAAGATGCCATTCTGGAGGCATGCAGCCATATAGAGTCTTTATACCCTAATGTAGGCCTATTTGCCTACTAGCCAAATAAAGTGCAAGGCATGCATGTCGCATGCAACTCGTCATTCCAACATATTTGAACATTTAATTCATCATTCATTCAGTTCAGTCAGTCAGTATGTCATCCATTCAATATTTTGTCTGAGTTACAATAGAAACTAAATAAAATACAATAGAACAGTCTTATCTATTTGTTTATTTAAATCCATGTGTGTATTCAAAATTATCTAAACTCTCCAAAGTTCTTTAGCCTATCACTTGAATAATTCTGTGTTTAATTTAGGCCTATCCAAATTTTTAACAATAGGCCTTCAACTTGTAGGCATTGCAATTTAGACCATCATTTTGGGGACTGGTGTCTTAAGGAATAATTTAAAATTAAATGTAATTGTGTTTTATAACTGTTTTTATTATAGGGCTCCCCTTAAAAAGAGACCCTAGCTCATAGTGCTCTAAATATCTTCTCTAAATAAATGTTAAACAAAATAGTTGTATTTGTATTAATTATGGATCCCCATTAGCTGCTGAAAAGGTAGCTTCACAGTCCCCTCTGTTCCCTAAGGTGTTTATCTAATTTTACTGATGGCATCGGTTTCTTCATGTGGAATAGAGTTCCATGTAGTCATGGCTCTATATAGTACTGTGTGCCTCCCATAGTCTGTTCTGGACTTGTCATCTGCAATTCTCCTCAGTAATTTTCCATCCAGATTGTCAGACCCCGGTGGCTTGTCATTGTTGATAGACAACAATCAAATTATGCAATTTTATGGTGATTAAATTACACACAACAGCATGGCATTTGTAGATGGCGGAATAGGCCTAGCCTAAATCATATTTACTTTCTATTTTGCAGCTCAGGTGGCTATTCTAGACAAGACTCTTCTGTGTCTTTATCATTCTCACACAAGTCATTTGCTGAAGGCCCAAGCCTATACTAAGCCATCTACTGGTGTAATATTCTAAAATAAGCTCTAGACTTTTATTTTGGAAATTAAACCAGAAGCTGCAAAAATGTCTCTAATATCTGGGCTAGAGTTGCTTGATTGACTAGCTAACTCCAACTAGCTACATTTGGTTCATGTCCACTGCAATGTGCCACATTACCTACAAAAGTTTGTAGGTATAAAAAATATCTATAACCGAGTAAAGGGTAAAGTAAAAAAAAAATATCTCTCTCTCTATATATATATATATGTATACCCCAAAAATTTAAATGACAAAAAATGGTACTTGTAAATGTTAATTTGTAGTCGTAATATAGTACATTTACAGATCTAATTTAAAATGTACATTTCACGTTTCACATGGCTTCTCTTATGATCCTAACAATTTACATATGGATTTTATTACAATCCTGACGATAAGTACATTCAACCTTTTGGCAGCTATCTCCCTCCATAGAGGATCCCCATTAACTGACAGAGCGACCGTTACTATTTAAAAAAAAAAAAAAAACTACACCTGTCGAAGGAGAAGACCAGTCATTGCCAAAAGCTTTCTCATGGAAAATTGCATTTTATTTAATTACATATGTATAACATTGATTTAAAATATATTTCCACCTGGGTTGACAAGAGGAAGAAAATAAATAAATTCGGAACTGCTTGCAAGCAAGAGTTTTCATCGAGCTGGTAACGTTAATGTTAGTTAAAACAGCTAACGTTAGCTTTAGCTTGCCAGTTGCCACCAACTGCCACTTACTGACCAAGGTAAGAATAATTGTTCTGGAAATGTATGTGTTTAGTTAATATGATATAGGTAATAAATACAATGTAATTGTCAAAGCTAGCTAGTTCATGTTAAATGTTCTTGGTTAGCTAGTTAGTTAGGGTTAGATAACATACTGGTACGATTATATTTCTTGATAAACTGGGTGGATAGGAGCGTTGGGCCAGTAACGTTACCGAAAGATTGCTAAATCAAATCCACGAGTTGACAAGGTAAAAATCTGTCTTTCTGCCTCTCTGATTCAGAGGGGTTGGGTTAAATGCGGAAGACACATTTAAAAACATGTTTTCGCTTTGTCATTATGGGCTATTGTGTGTAGATTGATGAGGATTATTTGTTTATTTTTTTAATATATTTTAAGAATGAGGCTGTAAGGTAACAAACTGGAAATAGTCAAGGGTGACTTAGTACTTTCAGAAAGCACTGTATACGTTAATGAAGCAATTGTACAATCATACAATCATTTTTATTTTTTTTTTTTTTAATCTAACGCCATAACAACATAATGGTAATCAATTATTTGAATGGTATATATCTTGATAAACTGGGTAAATCAAGATGTAGCCTAGGCCTATTAACCGTACAGGTGAATGCATATGTGACCAGATGCCTCCATTCGGTTTTATGTAGCAAAATTTTAAATTGTGTTTTTTACATTCAATAAAAGTAGAGACCCAGAACTAGAAAATGGTATATATGGTATACACTGCGGTTGAGGAACAATGGGAAAGTGATTCTGCATTAAAGGTTTATTAACTTGTAACCCCACAGAAGAGCTACTGGAGAGCATTTGTGTGTCTACACCCATTCAGAATCAAAAACAGAAAGTGTCCAGATAAAAATATTTTATAAATATTTTATTATTATTAGATGATTCTTACCCAGACACACTTGTATGGGTAAATGTATGGGTCATGTGAAGGAAAATGTCACTTTTTTTCTAGACATGTACACATGATCATGAAATAAAATAGATGGCCTTAATCACTCTCAGACACACCAGGCTAACTTGATGGGTCATGTAATCATCAGGGATGGAAACTAGTCACCTTTCGGTGAAATTCGCCGTTTTGATTTCAAAATAGGTGACCTAGGTGATTGGTGTAGCTCCGATGAGAAAAGTTTAGGCGGGGGGTGTTCGGATCACTACTGGTTGTATGCAAACAAGACAGCATTAGCGCGTGTTGCAAGGGCGGAGAGTGGAATGGCATGGCAGTTGACACCTACAGCAGCGCGTCCTCTGAACAATAACGAAGAGGTAGGTGAGAAGCCTGACCACGGAGACAGGAGTGAGGAAGCGTATCATGAGCTGTAACCGAAAAACAACTGGCATTTGGAAAGTTTGAGGTGAGGGAGAAAGTGTGGTGGAACAAGTATTGTTAGCATTGTTAAGTATCTTGCCACAGTAGCTGGGTCCAATTCTCCGATAGCTAGCCAGAGGAATGTTGAGCAACATTAGCCAATTTAACTGATCGAATAATTGAGTTTATGGTGTGAAAATTAGCAAACAGCTAACGTTACAACATCAGATGAGCTAACGTTAGTGAACTAACCATTCTCTATAGTATTAATTAACTGGTATACGACTCCTTGCCGTTCCTCAAGTTATGACGCGTTAGTTGCTTACTTGATCTGTGTAAAATGTTAAGAAGTTAACAAACTAACTAGAGTACTGTCGGTGAACTAATGTTTTCCCTCTACAGTATGTGGTTAATTTTCGGAATGAGAGAATTAGGTGAAAATGAGGCGTTGCTTGGTTAAACAAGTGGATTCAGGGATGAAGTGTAGTTGGAGCTGGGCCTGGCTTAAACTGGATGCCAGCATAGAGTTGAAAGGAACACCACACACTTTCCTTCCTTCTCACTTTTTCAATACAGTGGATAAAAAGGGGTTTGCCAGGTGTACTCTCTGCCTGAAAGAGATCAATTATGCCAACAAAGGGTTTCATGCCCTGCTGGCACATTGTAGAACAGATGTCCACAGGCAGAACGTGAACGATGTAATAATGTGCAAAGTAGCCCAAGTATATTGTTTTTGTTAGGTTGAACTTGACAGTAACATGTGAGTGAGAGGGGATTATTTAATGTTTTACTCAGTGAATGTTATTTTTGCACACATGTAGTCTTGCACTTGATCTACATCTACTATAGTGGCCACTATAATAGAGCAAAAATAGAATGCCTGTTTGTTTCATTCTATTTCTACTTTAAGATGTTTATTTCACAAGTGCAATATTTAGATGTGTGTGGTCACAAGCGTTCTATTATAAAGACTGTCATGGCTAACTGCAATATTAGTGTATTGTTTTTTCTCACGACTTGAGTGTCGTTTGCAGGAAAGTCTAGGCAACAATTGGATTGCTTTCTTTACATTTTCTTTTGCTATGAGTTAGGTTCACATTAACCACTATTTTACACATAGAGACTGATCATGTAGATCACATTCTTTGTTGTTTAATTAGTTACGACCTGCATTTCCCCCTAGCGGGGATTTTTATTTGCATGTTTCAGTGCGAAAAAAAGTGTCACTTTTTTGGGCCTTCACAAATTTGCATCCCTGAATCATCTGGCGAAGTGGAGTCTTTTGTTTAGCCTTGTACCTATCCAGCAAAACAATGAACTGGCATAATCCCAACTCATACTACTACCAGTACAAACATTGTCATAGCTGTAATATGAATCTGCAGATAGCTAAAGCTAACAACTTGGTCCAGTGTTAGCTAACTAACATTAGGCTATAACTAGCAATGCAAATGGACTTCTGATTCATACACATAAATGTTAGCTAGCGAGCCAGCAAGCTAACGTTCGCTAGCTAGTGAACAGTGTGCTTTGACTTGCAATGAAAAGGACTTTCTGACCAAATTAGAAACTTATAATATCTGAAAATGTAGTTAGACTCTTACCCGTACACATGGATGAACACTTCACAGCAGACTGAAACCATTTAACTCATTTTTTTTTGTAGCCAGATTTAATTGTAGCCAATTATTACATCTTTTTTGGCCAGCATTGTGTCAAGTCATCTGGTTCACACTGACCGTGGCTAGTGCAGAAAGTAGCCTGTCACTTTTTCCAACTGATCTAATGATAGCTCCTGATAATTTCAGGTTATCAATGTTGTTGAGAAAAGTAGCAAAACTTTTGTAGTTCTTGGTGGCTAATTTTATCTCTTTCAAAAACGGCGAGGTAGAAAGGTCTATCAACACATAATGAGCAAGCTCACGTTATAGACAGATGCTACAGACCAATCCAAATTCATCTCCCAACAAATCCAGCCCACCCATTATCTCACCCAATCATGGCTAGCAGGAAAAATCCTGGTTTTTGGTTCCTGGTTCCTGGTGTCTAAACCAACTAGGCTCATAATCTATTTTATTTGTATTTACAGATGGAATATAAGGTTGTTATTAAGGGACATGAAAGTCCACATGTTCCAGAAGGCATTTCTCCCCCAAAAATGATTTTTGATAAAAAAAAAAAATGAAATGCCTCTCCTGTGTGAAGTAGTGACGTGTGACATATGCCTAGTTATCTGAAGCGAGTCACATATTCAATAGAAGTGCATGCATGCATTGAGTTATTGAGCTTGTTTTGCTGATTTCACAGGGCAAAAGATGACAACAACATTTGCATTAAAGTAGCTTATTTGATTAAGAAGTGCGCTGTCTCTTGAACCTTTTCAGGATAGGGGGCAGCATTTTCACTTTTGGATGAATAGCGTGCCCAGTGAACTGCCTCCTACTCTGTCCCAGATGCTAATATATGCATATTAGGCGAAAACCTGAAAAAAAAACAACCAGGATGTGGGATATCTGAGGTTTGTAGTTTTTCAAAGCTTGGCCTGCCAAATACACAGTGTCCACGGAGTCAAGTTTCACTTCCTACGGCTTCCACTAGATGTCAACCGTCTTGAGAAACTGGTTTGAGGATTCTACTATAAAGGAGGGGCTCATGAGACCTGTTTGAGTCAGTGGTCTGGCAGAGTGTCTCAGGCTCTTGACGCGTGCCCCCGACAGAGTTAGCTCTTGTTCCAGTGCTTTTCTTCAGACATAGGAATTCTCCGGTTGGAAGCTTATTGATGTTTTATGTTAAAAACATCCTAAATATTGATTTCATACATCGTTTGACTTGTTTCTACGACTTGTAACGGAACTTTTCAAGTTTTTGTCTGGACGAAGTGCTCGCTCCTCATGAAGATGGATTACTGGGCTGAACACGCTAACAGCAAGTGGCTATTTGGACATAAATTATGGACTTTATGGAACAAATCAGTAATTTATTGTCGAACTGGGATTCCTGGGAGTGCATTCTGATGAAGATCATCAAAGGTAAGTGAATATTTATAGTGTTATTTCTAACTTCTGTTGACTCCAAAATGGCGGATATTTCTCTGGCTGGATTGGGCTCTGAGCGCCGTTCTCAGATTGCTTTTTCCGTAAAAATTTTGGAAATCTGACTCAGCGGTTGCATTAAGGAGAAGTCTATCTTTAATTCTGTGAATAACAGTTGTATCTTTTATCAATGTTTATTATGAGTATTTCTGCAAAATCACTGGATGTTTTGGAATCAAAACTGATTTTTAAATTGATTTTATTGATCTATTATATTAAGTTAAAATAAGTGTTCATTCAGTATTGTTGTAATTGTCATTATTACAAATAAATAAATAAATAAAAATCGTCCGATTAATCGGTATCGGCTTCTTTGACCCTCCAATAATCGGTATCGGCGTTGAAAAATCATAATCGGTCGACCTCTAATGTGTAGTAGGAAACACTGTACACCAGGCGACCGTGTCAGTGTGCATGCGTCCGAGTCACTAGAACGCGATGGGACAAGGACATCCCTGCCTGGCCAAACAAAAAGTGTGGTTGAGAGAATGCCATGAGTGTGCAAAGCTAGCATCAAGGCAAAGGGTGGCTACTTTGAAGAATCTCAAATATAATACATTTGGATTTGTTTACACTTTTTTGGTTACTACATGATTCCATATGTGTTATTTCATAGTTTTGATGTCTTCACTATTATTCCACAATGTAAAACATAGTAAAAAATAAAGAAAAACCCTGGAATGAGTAGGTGTGTCCAAACTTTTGTTTGGTACTGTATGTCAATAGATAGATAAACCATTTTTATATAATGTGAGTGCTAGTGGGAAAGTCACTTTCTGTCCAGCATGCCACTGGGCCATGTGATTAGAAGTCAATTTGAATTAAACAACCACATTAGATTATAGAACATACCAGAAATATTGAAATGGAATCAACACCAACCCTGACAGATGTCTATACCAGTGTCACGACTTCCACCGAAGTCGGCTCCTCTCCTTGTTTGGGCGGCGTTCGGCTATCGCTGTCACCGGCTTTCTAGTCATCGCCGCTCCATTTCTCATATTCCATTGGTTTTGTCTTGTTCCATTACACACCTGGTTTTCATTCTATAATTACTGCATGTATTTATCCTCTGTTTTCCCTCCATGTCTTTGTGTGTATTGTTTGTTTGTGATGTGGATTATTGTCGGGCGCTTTACTTTTGCCATGTTCCGTGTTTGTATTATATGCTGTATTTTGTGGAATGGAATTAAAGTGTGCATGTTCACTATACTCTGCTCTCCTGCACCTGACTTCACCTCCCGTACACACCTTCGACAACCAGATATGTAAAAACGTTGTCATACAGGTAACATGTTACAAGGAATACACAGAGGGGCTATTTTAAATTTAGTTTATTCTTTATTCCGCTCATGTTACATGGAGAATATAGAAAACTAAAGCACTACAGTCAGGACATTTTCAGAAAGGTCCATCTGAGAGCTTCACTCTTCATCATGTTCTTTCTGTGACAAAGAAGATAGATAAAGGTTGAGAAAATGTGCTTCTGAAAACGTTATTATTAAATACTGTTCTTCATTTATGTTTAAATCTTACAATAAAATCTTATAAATAATTTACAAAAACAGTTTTGCTTGCTATTGCACAGAAAGTGACCACTGAAACCATTATGCTTTAGAAATAATGTTGAAAAATTGGTTAAAAGTAAACAATAATCCAATTCATATTTGATTCTGTTTTATAATGAGTGTACATAACATTAGGAATACTTCATAATATTTAGTTGCAACCCCCTTTGCCCTCAGAAAAGCCTCAATTAATCTCATTCCAGGGATGCTGGACCATGTTGACTCCAATGCTTCCCACAGTTGTGACAAGTTGGCTCGATGTCCTTTGGGTGGTGGACAATTCTCAATACACACAGGAAACTGTTGAGCGTGAAAAACCCAGCGTCGTTGCAGTTCTTGACAAACTCAAACTGGTGCGCCTGGCACCTACTACCATACCCCGTTCAAAGGTACTTACATTTTTGTCTTGCCCATTCACCCTCTGAATGGCACACATACACAATCCATGTCTCAACTGTCTCAAGGCTTTAAAATTATTATTTAACTGGGCTCCTCCCCTTCCTCTACACTGATTGAAGTGGATTTAACAAGTGACATAAATAAGGGATCATAGCTTTCACCTGGATTCACCTGCTTAGTCTATGTCATGGAAAGCGCTGGTGTTCCTAATGTTTTGTACACTCAGTGAGTATAAAAATATGTCATGTGAATGATAGTATAGCTGTTTGACATCAAATACTTACAAAGCTATTGAGGTAGAAGCTGTCGACATGAGGGAATTTGAAAATGATAATCAATATAATTATTTTGATGGAAAGAACTGACCTGACAGCTGGCATCACAACTCTTGGACTCACTCTTCATCCTTTCCTTTCTGTGACAGAGAAGATGGATTGATCATGAGCATTTTTTTTTTTTTAATATTACTGTGTGAAGCAAAACATTTTATACTGCCATATACTGTGTCCTTAAAATTATATGTTTGGAAACTTCAACAGGTATGTACAGTATGTATATTATGGTAAATGGTTTGTGTTAGTTTTTAGAAATCTGTATTTTCAAAACCATCAGACCATCAAAAAAAAAATGTACCCATTTAGTTTTGCGTTTTATATCGAAAGTCCATAGGTTTCCTTTGCTTCAATAGAGTGATCAGGGGCATGCAACTATAGTTTTCCTTTCCTACACATTCAGCAGAAAAAAGCTTAATTTTCAAGCTCCCGAGTGGCACAGGGGTCTAAGGCTCTGCATCTCAGTGCTAGAATTGTCACTACATACGCTGGTTCGATTCCAGGCTGTATCACAACCGGCCGTGTTTGGGAGTCCCATAGGGTGGCGCACAATTGGCCCAGTGTTGTTAGGGTTTGGCTTGTGTAGGCCATCATTGTAAATAAGAATGTGTTAACTGATTTACCAAGCTAAATAAAGGTTAAACATTTTTTTAGTGATGACAACAGACGTGCAATGCTATTTTGGGTAGCAGCTAAACAAGTAAATTTGGATTTTTTGCAACAATGATGAATGGTCATCATATTTCTCATGTTTATCATAGAAAGAATGTAGCCAACTGTATTTCCTAATGTTTTGTTAATCTTGTGTTTTACCAGAGTAAAGTACACAGAGAATTGGAGAAAAGTAGCTACACATCAGTCAGAGTGCTATCTGCTGATAGAATGCCTGTTAGTGAATGCAGGAATTTGATTGGTCTAACCACATGAGCAAGGATTTCTTATCTGAGTGGGGAAGTGCAACTGAAGCATAACATTAGTCAGAAGCCGAGCAGAAATGACAATAAGAAACATTTTAGATCTACAGTACATTTACAAAAGTGTTTTATACTTTTTTTTCTGTGTGTAGACGCAGAATTCTGCATTAATGCAACCCCTCCTGGTATGGAATACACTATGAACTTCATGCTGTCCCTATACAGATACTAAACAAGTACCTGATTCACCTTACTGTGTAATACACTCAAGAGTATACAAAACATTTATTAGAGCCATTATGTGCAATTAAAGACTTCAATGGTCACAAAAAAATAATAAGTTAGGGCCCTATGAAATCTGTTACATTTTTTGCAATAATTCAGTTATTTTCCAAATTAATTTTTTTCTGTTTTGTCAATCCAGGTTTCTGTTTTTTTGCCCTCAAAATTGCACATTTTTAATAGAAAAACAACTAAATTGGATGTTCTAAGTCCACAACAATGGTTTAACTGCATCAGGAGACCACTTTTGAGGTCTGGGAAAAATCTAATACATTTTCATTTTTGGGTGTAGATACCATTTAATTCAACTGGGCACCAGCAAGAGACTTGTTTGGTTAGTGGTGTTTCTGTACCACACATGTAATTACGGAGTTTGCAACAAAAAAAGATTGCCACTGGATAGATGCAAATTATCATGATACCAGGTAGGCTTACTTTGTAGTTAACATTTAAATTGAGAATGCTTTTGGGAAACCCTTTCCATCTACCAGATGACGGTTATCATTATTAGCATCATCACTAACAGCTATACAAAGTGGTAGACAAGCACGCACACAAAGAAAGGGCATTCCTGCGTTGCCTCTTCAGAAAGTTTAAGGAAAATACAAATCCCTGATGGACTTTGTTAATGTATTATGATAATCTTGGGCAATACATTTATTTGATTTCCTACTAAGTTCAATAGATTGCTGCTCTTCAACTACAGGATGTACTGCAGAAAATTGTTAAACCTGTTTGTGGCACAAATTCAAGGAGTAATCTAAAATAATTTTAGGATGAGACACAATTAAATTAAAGGGAAACAGGAATATAAATAACGATAATGCGAATAGCTATTTGATGAAATATGCCTTAAAGCTATTCCAAGTTTCGTTTTTTGCCATCTACAGTACATGGGATGTTTGCAAATGATCCTTTCAGACTCTTGAAAGAGTAACTTTACTGACCTTGGAGCCAGAATCACGACTCTTGGCTCTCATCTTGTTAACCTGAGACTCAGCAATATCAGCCCTCTCCTCTGCCTCATCCAGTTCATGCTGAATCTTGCGGAACTTGCCCAAATTAGAATTGGCTTGTTCTTCCTGTGAAATGTTTTAAGCATGATTTAAGTTTTTAGAAAACACAACAATTTGAGAATTACAGATGTATTAGTTGGATGATGGAACATTTTCTACTTACAGCCTCCTCTGAAGTTCTCTTGTAGGATTTGACCTTCAGCTGCAGTTTGTCCACCAGGTCTTGAAGACGGGACATATTCTTACGGTCTTCCTCAGTCTGTACCCAAAACGAAAGGAAAAAAATTGTCATTGGTGTGTCTTACATTTGATTCTTAGCGTGTTAATAATGCACTGTCAAATTAAAATATATGATGTACCTGGTAGGTGAGCTCCTTGATGCGTCTCTCATATTTACGGACACCTTTCACAGAATCACTGCTCCTCCTTTGCTCCATTTCCACTTCACTCTCTAGCTCCCTCACCTAGAAAGAAATTATGAACGTTAACACATTAATTCCATTTACGTTGTTAGTTACCACTGCTTTTAATATTAAAGCTAGAAATATGACTATAAATATGAAAAAATGATTTAGAATTAATAGAATATTATGTAGCTGGGCCTCAGACACTTACTCTGGACTCCAGCTTCTGGATCTGCTTCTTGCCACCTTTCATGGCAATTTGTTCAGCTTCATCCAGGCGGTGCTGCAGGTCCTTGATGGTCTGCTCCATGTTCTTTTTCATGCGCTCCAGATGAGAACTGGTGTCCTGCTCCTTCTTCAGCTCCTCTGCCATCATGGCAGCATCAGTAATGGCCTTTTTGGCCTTTTCTTCAGCATTTCTGCACTCCTGCACAGCCTCCTCCACTTCATTCTGAAGCTGGGATGTGTCACCCTCTAGCTTCTTCTTCTGGCTCAACAGGCTGGTGTTCTACACATATATATGACAAATTCCTTTTAATATAACCTCAACAAATCTCAAATCGCAGACATTTTAAGGAGAACACGAATTGTTATCTATTACCGTCTTACCTGTGAGTGCAGCAGCTGAACTCTCTCACTAACATCCAGCAGTTCCTGCTCAGCCAGTTTGCGGCCTCTCTCAGTCTGCTCCACCATGGCTCTCAGCTCATCCAGTTCAGCCTGCATCAGATTGTTGCGTCTCTCTACAATAGCAATGTTCTCCTTCAGATCATCATTGCCACGAAGAGCATCATCCAGCTGCATTTGAGAATCCTGTAGAGAGAATTTATGATTTTACTATATTTTGTGTCACAGTGTGGTTTGGCTTTTTGTGAAGGCACAAGCAATGTTTTTAATTCACAATGGTGTGGAGGTGTTACCTTCAGATGGGAATGAAGACCCTTAAGTTGCTTCTGGGCCTCTGCTGCCTGCCTGTTGGCCTGGCTGAGCTGGATCTCCATCTCATTGAGATCTCCCTCCATCTTCTTCTTCAGCCTGAGAGCTTCATTCCTGCTGCGAGTCTCTGACTCCAGGGAACTTTGCAGGGTATCCACCACTCTCTGCTGGTTCCTCTTATTCATCTCCATCTCCTCATCCTTCTCCACCAGCTTCCGTTCAATGTCAGCTTTGACCTGATTGAACTCCAGCTGTGCTCTCAGGATCTTGCCCTCCTCATGCTCTAGGGAGCCCTATGAGACCACAGCCACCCATAGTTTAGAAGATTTTACAATTCAATTCTGGTACTTTCACTATCAGTAAATGTTTTCTATTCTTACCTCAGCTTCCTCTAGAGCAGACTGTATCTCAGCCTTCTCCTGCTCCAGCTGTTTACGGATTTTCTCCAGCTCATGGATGCTCTTTCCTCCCTCACCAAGTTGCTCAGTCAGGTCAGAAATTTCCTCTGTGGAAAAATGTAATTGTTCATCAGAATATTTGTTATCTCTGATGTTGTTGTATTTTCCATCTTTAATTGTCTAGGTTATGCTATTTAGTGATAAGAAGAAGGAGAAGAAGACAAAGGATAATAATAATAAAGAAGGATAATAAATTGACCCAATTTCCCCAAGTGTTATTCCGCGACCAAATATGTTTTATTATGATAATTTATATAAACTCAATTTAATTATACATATTCTCTTTTATAGAAAGTGAATAGATTTGATAGTGACAGAGTCACACATTGTATAAGATACAGGGATGCAAACTAGTCACCTTTAGGCAAAATTAGTTTTGAATCCAAAATAGGTAACATACTTGATTCGTATAGATTCAATGATAATTTTTTATAAATGTTTTTGTCTAATATGGACGTTTTGATCACTACTGACTAGAGGTCGACCGATTATGATTTTTCAACGCCGATACCGATTATTGGAGGACCAAAAGGGCCGATACCGATTAATCGACCAATTTTTATTTATTTATTTATTTGTAGTAATGACAATTACAAGAATACTGAATGAACACTTTTATTTTAACTTAATATAATATATCAATAAAATCTATGTAGCCTCAAATAAATAATGATACATGTTCAATTTGGTTTAAATAATGCAAAATCAAAGTGTTGGAGAAGAAAGTAAAAGTGCAATATGTGCCATGTAAAAAAGCTAACGTTTAAGTTCCTTGCTCAGAACATGAGAACATACGAAAGCTGGTGGTTCCTTTTAACATGAGTCTTCAATATTCCCAGGTAAGAAGTTTTAGGTTGCAGTTATTATAGGAATTATAGGACTATTTATCTCTTTACCATTTGTATTTCATATACCTTTGACTTTTGGATGTTCTTAGAGGCACTTTAGTATTGCCAGTGTAACAGTATAGCTTCCGTCCCTCTCCTGCCCCTACCTGGGCTCGAACCAGGAACACATCGAAAACAGCCACCCTCGAAGCATTGTTATCCATTGCTCCACAAATGCCACGGCCCTTGCAGAGCAAGGGGAACAACTACTTCAAGGTCTCAGAGCGAGTGCCGTCACCGATTGAAACGTTATTAGCATGCACCCCACTAACTAGCTAGCCATTTCACATCGGTTACACCAGCCTAATCTCGGGAGTTGATAGGCTTGAAGTCATAAACAGCTCGATGCTTGAAGCACAGCGAAGAGCTGCTGGCAAATGCACGAAAGTGCTGTTTGAATGAACGCTTACGAGCCTGATGCTGCCTACCACCGCTCAGTCAGACTGCTCTATCAAATATCAAATCATAGACTTAATTATAACATAATAACACACAGAAATACAAGCGTTGGGTCATTTATATGGTCAAATCCGGAAACTATAATTTCGAAAACAAAAGGTTTATTCTTTTAGTGAAATACGGAACCGTTCTGTATTTTATCTAACGGGTGGCATCCCCAAGTCTAAATATTGCTTTTACATTGTACAACCTTCAATGTTATGTCATAATTATGTACAATTCTGGCAAATGAATTACGGTCTTTGTTAGGAATAAATGGTTTTCACACACTTCGCAATGAGCCAGGTGGCCCAAACTGCTTGCACGGAACACAATTTGACACATTTCCCTAGTTAAAAGAAAGTCATGTTAGCAGGCAATATTAACTAAATATGCAGGTATAAAAACTTATACTTGTGTATTTATTTTAAAGAAAGGCATTGATGTTTATGGTTAGGTACACATTGGTGCAACGACAGAGCTTTTTTCACGAATGCGCTTGTTAAATCATCACCCATTTGGAGAAGTAGGCTGTGAATCGATGAGAAGTGAACAGGCATCGCATCTATTATATGCTACTCAGGACACGCTAGATAAACTAGTAATACCATCAACCATGTGTAGTTAACTAGTGATTATGTTAAGGTTGATTGTTTTTTATAAGATAAGTTTAATGCTAGCTAGCAACTTTCCTTAGCTTCTTGCTGCACTCGCGTAACAGGTAGTCAGCCTGCCATGGCCTCATGGAGTGCAATGTAAGGCAGGTGGTTAGAGCGTTGGACTAGTAACCGGAAGGTTGCAATATTGAATCCTCGAGCTGACAAGGTAAAAATCTGTCGTTCTGCCCCTAAACAAGCAGTTAACGCACAGTTCCTAGGCCGTCATTGAAAATAAGAATGTGTTCTTTAACTGACTTGCCTAGTTAAATATAGGTTAAAAAAAATAATACATTTGGCCACAATCGGTGTCCAAAAAAAGATATAGATATAAACTAATGTTTTCCCTCTATGTGGTTAATTTTCAGAATGAGAGAATTTGGTGAAAATGAGGCGTTGCTTGTTAAACAAGTGGTTTCAGGAATCAAGTGTAGCTAGAGCTTGGCCTGGCTTAAGTTGGATGCCACTATAGTGGTGAAAGGAACACCATACACTTTCCCTTTTTCTCACATTTTGTTGTGTTGAACTTCGCATACTGTAACATTTTGTGAGTATTTTACTTTTTACTCAGTGAATGTTATATATTTCTTTTGTTTTGACTTTTTACCCCTTTTTCGTGATATCCAATTGGTAGTTAGAGTACTGTCCCAACGCTGCAACTCCCATACGGACTCGGGAGAGGCGAAGGTCGAGAGCCATGCGTCCTCAAGCAGTACGAAACTGCACTGCTTCTTGACACACTGCTCGCTTAACCCGGAAGCTAGCCTCTCCAATGTGTCAGAGGAAACACCATACAACTGGCGACCAAAGTCAGCATGCATGTACCCAGCCCGCAACAAGGAGTCCCTCGAGCGCGATGGGACAAGGACATCCCGGCTAGCCAAACCCTCCCATAAACCCAGACGACGCAGGGCCAATTGTGAGCCGCATCATGGGTCTCCCTGTCGCGGCTGGCTACGACACAGCCTGGGATCAAACCAGGGTCTTTAGTGACACCTCTAGCACTGCGATGCAGTACCTTAGGCCACTGCGACTATAATCGTAGTCACTGTAATAGAGCAGAAATAGAATGTATGTTTGTTTGTACTTTACAATGTTTTTTTCCCAGGTGCAATATTTAGTGTGTGTTTGTGGTCACATGCATTCTATTATAAAGGCTGTCATGGCTAACTGCAGTATCAGTTGTTTATTCTGTGGACTTGAGTGTCATTTGCAGTAAAGCCTAGGCAACAAATAACATTTGATAGCTTTCCTTAACATTTTTAGCTATGAGTTAGGTTCACATTAACCACTTTTTAGTTTACACAGAGACTGATCATGTCAATAATAATCTTTGTGGTTTAATTAGTACACAGTTTAAACCTGCATTTCAATAAGGGATCAAGCCTGAAAGTCACTAGAAATGTTCACTTTAAAGCAGCAAGTTTCTGTGCAAAAAAAAAACGTGTCACCTTTTTGGGCCCTCACTGAAGATGACTTCCCAAACGAAGTACAATTTTTTTAACTCCTCGACTTTAGAAGGTCATGGCTCAGCTTCTGAATGTCATAGAGACAACCAAATACATTCCCATATGCATCAGAGTTGTGCCTTTCTCTGGCAGTTTGCTGCTTGTTTTCTATCCTAAAGCATCGCGGATGTATGCATTGTTTTAGATCAGTGTAACAATTGTGAATTGTGCCCTTGAAATCAAGGAAAGTCCCGTGTCCCCCCATGAAACGTGGGCTCCCCCTGTGCCGTGCATCTAATAATGCATATCCTCTGACCTTGAAGGTTCTTGTTCTCTCTCTTCATCGTCTCCAGATGATCCAGAGATTCCTCATAAGAGTTCTTGAGTTTGAAGAGTTCAGTGCTGAGAGATCTGGCCTCTTTCTGGGAGCTCTCTAGCTCAGTCTGAGCCTCTTCAAACTTCTGCTTCCACTCAGCCAGGACCTGGAAAGATACGTGGTTTCAGTACAGTATATGATTAGGATAAGATGTACTTTATTGTCCATTAACTTACAGAGGAAAGACGGTCACAACCCAAGCCCCGAGACACACAGTTGCAGGAAGCAATGGGTCATCCGCAGTTCTGTGACCCTGAAGCAATTATAGGGGGTTAAGTGCCTTGCTCAAGGGCACAACTGCAGGCGATGGTAGGATGATGTCAGCAAACCTCCGGTTACCTGCTCACTCCGCACCAGGTTTTCCAGTCTGAAGTTGCTGGCCTACTTCTCTAACCACTAGGCTACCTGCTGCTTCTATCATGTACTATAATGAAGGCTAATTGGACTTGTCTACAATTAATTGTCTTACCTTGTCGAAGTTCCTTTGCTTTTTGTCCAGAGCGGCAGCAGCTGCATTGGATCTCTCCACATCCACCATGAGATCTTCAATCTCATTCTGGAGTCTGTGTTTAGTTTTCTCCAGGGAGGAGCATTTAGCATTAACAGCTTCCACGGCCTCCTCTGCATCCTGCAGACGCTGAGCCAGCTTCTTCCTGGATTAACATAGATGAGAAATATTTAAGACATCTGCCTTTTTTGTACGGTGCATTCGGAAAGTATTCAGACCACTTGACTTTTTCTACTTATTCAAAAATGTATTCAATTATATATTTTTCTCATCAATCTACACAATACACAATAATCAAATCCACACAATAACCCATAACGACAAAACAAAAACAAGTTTTTATCAATTTTAGCAAATTTCTTAAAAAAAAAAAAGAAATACCTTATTTACATAAGTATTCAGACCCTTTGCTATGAGACTCGAAATTGAGCTCAGGTGCGTCCTGTTTCCATTGATCATCCTTGAGATGTTTCTACAACTTGACTGGAGTCCACTTGTGGTAAATTCAATTGTTTGGACGTAATTTGGAAAGACACACACCTGTCTATATAAGGTCCAACAGTTGACAGTGCATGTCAGAGCTGAAACCAAGCCATGAGGTCGAAGGAATTGTTTGTAGAGCCCTGAGAGAGGATTGTGTCGAGGGACAGATCTGGGGAAGGATACCAAAAAAATATCTGCAGCATTGAAGGATGCCAAGAACACTGTAGCCTCCATCATTCTTAAATGAAAGACGTTTGGAACCACCAAGACTCTTCCTAGAGCTGGCCGTCCGGCCAAACTGAGCAATCGGGGGAGAAGGGCCTTTTGTAGGGAGGTAACCAATAACCCTGTGGTCACTCTGACAGAGCTCCAGAGTTCCTCTGTGGAGATGGGAGAACCTTCCAGAAGGACAACAATCTCTGCAGCACTCCACCAACCAGGCCTTTATGGTAGAATTTCCAGACGGATGCCACTCCTCAGTAAAAGGCACATGACAGCCTGCTTGGAGTTTGCCAAGAGGCACCTAAATGACTCTCAGACCATGAGTATAAGATCCTCTGGTCTGATGAAACCAAGATTGAACTCTTTGGCCTGAATGCCAAGCGTCATGTCTGGAGAAAACCTGGCACCATCCCTACGGTGAAGCATCGTGGTGGGATGTTTTTCAGCGGCAGGGACTAGGAGACTAGTCAGGATTTAGGGATAGATGAACGGAGCAAAGTACAGTGAGATCCTTGATGAAAACCTGCTCAAGAGCACTCTGATCTAAAACTGGTGCAAAGGTTCACCTTCCAACAGGACAATGACCCTAAGCACACAGCCTAGACAACACAGGAGTTGCTTCGGGACAAGTCTCTGAATGTCCTTGATTTGCCCAGCCAGAGCCCGGACTTGAACCTGATCGAACATTTCTGGAGAGACCTGAATATAACTGTGCAGCGACGCTCCCCACCCAAGCTTGAGAGGATCTACAGAGAAGAATGGGAGACACTTCCCAAATGCAGGTGTGTTAAGCTTGTAGCGTCATACCAAAGAATACTCAAGGCTGTAATCGCTGCCAAAGGTGTTTCAACAAAGTACTGAGTAAAGGGTCTGAATATTAATGTAAATCGGATGATTCAGTAATTTTTTTGCATTAATTTCTAAAAACCTGTTTTTGCTTTGTCGTTATGGGGTATTGTGTGTAAATTGATTAGGGAAAAATACAATTTAATCCATCTTATAGAATAAGGCTGTAACGTAACAAAATGTGGAAAAAGTCAAGGGGTCTGAATAATTTCCGAATGCGCTCTATGTCAGGTAATACAATATAATTCATTTATGTACTTTTGTGTGTCACTAATTCAGCCAAGGTTGAATAGCCTTAAAAGTAAGAAAACGTCCTTACTTTGCCTCTTCAAGCTCCTCGGTCTTCTGGATGGCATCAGTTTCATACTTGGTTCTCCACTGAGCCACTTCAGCATTAGCCTTGGACATGCCACGCTGCAGCTCAGACTTGGCCTCCTGCTCCTCCTCATACTGCTCCCTCAGCAGATCTGAGTCATGGCGAGCAGACTGCACTGCATGGGCAAGTGCGTTCTTTGCCTGGTAAGGACATTTTGTAAATAATCAAATAATGCCGGAGGTTAGATGAAGTTGATTATTGACACTGCATTTTTAGTATAAATACCTTGACTTCCTCCTCCAGTTGTCTCTTGAGGTCTTCAATCTGCTGAACGTTGGACTGCTTACCTCTGGTCAGTTGGGAGACCAGAGAGTCCTTCTCCTCCAGCTGTCTGGCAAGTTCACCTGTTTTAATGCAATTCTAATTATTTCAAATTATATTACTTATTTGGTTATTTGTTGTTGCTGTTCCTGTGAATGTCCAGATTTTTAGTTAATATACCATTCTCAGTTTGAAGCTTTGCTTTCTGCATGGTGAAATCATTGATGGATCGCTGTCCTTCCTCAGCTTTCGTCCTGTATTCACTCATCTGGTCCTCGAGAGTGCGGCACATTTTCTCCAAGTTTGTCTAAAAACAGATTTGTTGTTTGAATGACAGAACACAGTTACTAGATTGCATCATTTAAAAGCATGTGCAGATAACACGTTTTGATTGCTTAGTGATACCACATACTTTAGACTTGACAATCTGCTCCATGTTGGAGGCCACATCATCCAGCTCCAGCCTGAGCTCACTCTTCTCCTTCTCCAGCTTCTGCTTCACTCTCTGAAGGTTGTCAATCTGCTCTCCCAGGTCAGCCACACTGTCAGCATTTTTCTTCCTCAGAGTGGCAGCTGTAGCCTCATGCTGCAGAGTAGCCTCTTCAAGGTCTCTGCGCACCTTCTGAAACTCAGCCTCCCTCTTCTTGTTCATCTCAATCTGGGCAGCAGTGGCTCCACCTGCTTCCTCCAGTCTCTCACTGATCTCTTCCAGCTCTCTGGCCAAGTCTGCCCTCTGTTTCTCCACCTTGGCACGGGCAGCTCTCTCAGCCTCAAGCTCTTCCTCCAACTCCTCAATGCGGGCCTGCAATGGAGGGAATTACGATTTACAGAACAAGTGTCAAGTGTACAATGGTGGAAAGAGTACTGAAATATCCTTCTCAAGTAAACGTAAACGGTAGATAATTTAAAAAGTACTCTGGGTACTTAATTAAGCTTGATAACCTTAGCAAAATGAGCTAATTATCTGAATGTTGTTACACATATTTTCCATACATTAAATTGAAAAAGTACTCTAGGAAATGAATGTACAGTAGGATCTAAGTTAGTTTATTTTATGAATTTCAACAAGGCAATATTTAAAAAATAAATTAAACATTCAAAGCAATTAAAATCGGGTGCAAGGATTACTGAAATATTTTCCTTAAGTAGAATACTGTTACAAAACATTTTCCTCAACTCGAATAAAATGACTGACTTTGAAAAATACCCGGAAAAGCTACTAAATTACATTAACGAGAGTAGTTGTAATTTGTTACTTTAAAACTCTGCAAGTGTAACAGAAAGATTCCCTTTTCAATAATGCTATTGAAATACCTGCAGCTCCTTCAGTTTTTTCTGGAGTTGGGCACCCATGGCCTGCTCATCCTCAATCTTGCTGTTGAGTTGGCTCATCTCAAAGTCCTTCCTATTGAGAAGAACATGCTTATTGAGAAAGCATGTTCTACTGAATAATATTCTATAAGCATTTTTTGATTTGTGATCTTACTTCTTCATTCTCTCCTCCATTTGCTGCTTGTCATTCTCCAGGTCCATTAGGCTCTCCTGGGTCAACTTCAAGTCTCCTTCCAGCTTTCTTTTGGCTCTCTCAAGGTCCATCCTGACCTTCTTTTCTTGCTCCAGAGACCCTTCAAGCTGATAAAGGATGAATTAAACAATATTGTGCTGTAGGCTATTTCAGGATTTTACTTATTTTGCTGTAGTTTTTTATTTCCTATTTGGTACTCACATCATCAACTTGCTGTTCCAGTTTGGCTTTGGCCTTGGTCAGCGTGTTGACCTTGTCCTCCTCACTCTGCAGGTCATCCAACGTTTGCTGATGAGCCTCCTGCAGAGCCTTCTTCTCCTTGGTCAGCTTAGCAATGATTTCATCCAGAGCTGCCATCTCTTCAGTCAGGTTTTTAACCTAAGGAAACAATGTCATTACGTTTTCATCCAAAACAATCAATTGGAGTTTTAACAATACAATAATGAAGAACAACTTTTACCTTGTTCTCTGTGGCATGCTTCTCCTTCTCCACTTTAGCCAGAGTGAGCTCCAGATCATCAATGTCCTTCTTGAGTTCTGAGCACTCATCTTCCAGCTTCCTCTTCTTAGCAGTCAGCTCTGAATTCATCTCCTCTTCATCCTCCAGTCTTTCTGTCAGCTCTTTGGATTTGGCCTCAAGCTGGATTTTGCTCTTGATCAGACCCTCGCATCTCTCTTCAGCATCACCAATAGTGTCTTCTGACTGTCAATGTGTCAATATATTGTAAGTATATCAAATTCTCCAAAGCTCAGAAATTTGTTTGGTGGCAAAATATTTGGAGACTACAAATGCTCCACTGATTGTACTTACCTATTTAGCAAATCATGTATCCTCTTTCTCTGTTTTTACATTTCTCTAGTTAGCTAAGGCAATTTTGACAAAGGATTTGAGTGCAGCAATGTAACGGTAGTTCAGTTAAAGTTACTCACAGTTTGGACAGCGATCTGCAGGTCATTCTTCTCTTGGATAAGGGAGACCATCTTCTCTTCCAGCTCCTTTCTACGGGCTTCACTTTTAGCATAAGCCTCTTTAAGCTTCAGGAATTCTTCCTTCATGTTCGCCATCTCCTTCTCAGTCTCTGCTGACTTCAGCAGAGGTTTAATCTTGAAGTACATCTTCATCCAGGGCCAATTCTTGACACCCATGAAGGCACGAATGTTCCATTGGATCACAAGCAAGGCGTCCCTGTGAAATGGAACAGAAGTAGCTTTTTATACACCCTTTTCCACCTCCACCATATTGTCTGCAGAAGTTTTATCTACTCTTATTCCAACCTGCGTTCAACAATTTTCTGGAACTCAATTCTGGCAAGTAGTCCACGTGATCGGGCCTGCATTCCAGTGATGATAAGAGCGAGACGGTCATCTCTCATCTCCTCAAGGGTACCCAGGAGACCAGCCTTGAAGAACACCTAATGAGACAAAAGGCCATAATGTGGTGGTTGGATCATCTTGTATTCGGTAGGATTGTATTTTTCTGCCAAATAACTTGAATGTGTTATCCCCCATGTTTATAGTCATGTTTAGATTGTTGATGTCTTGCCTCTGTGCGAAAAAGGCACACATTGACCACAAGGTGGCCTTAGAATGAGAAATTGATTTTACAGCCAGCATGTTGACCAAGATTTAAAACATTTGGCACGGTCTATCTCAAACAGTATGTGCACAATGCTTTTAATATCTTATATGTAGCCAGATCTGGATTTACTACATGGTGGCGCTACACCAAGTATATATTTGTATCTCTTGACTTGATCCATTTGGCCTAGAGACAGATGATATGTAGTAAGCATGATCAGTGGTATATCAGCATTGCGCCGGTCGACCTGATGGTGTTGTATTCTTAATGTCATGCTTGGACCCCATAATTGCTGCTGTTGTTTTTCATCTATTTAGAGAACGTACCTTTGTGTGTCCTAATCTGTACTGGGTGTGGTCAATGTCCAGAGAGCCTAGCAGTTTTTCTGCTGCCTTCATGTTGTCCATGAACTGACCCTCAGGGATAGCATTTGGATTGAGGATGCGGTATCTGAATTTAAATCAGAAAGCAATTATCTTCAAAAATGGAACACTTGAATAGGTAACAGTTGAATTTATTTTGGACAGGAAATGCATAATGATTTGTACCTTTGTTTGAAGTCAGCATACAGGATCCTGTTGGGGAAGCCCTTTCTGCAGATCCTGATGCCTTCCAGCACACCGTTACAGCGCAGCTGGTGCATGACCAGAGGATTCTCCATGGCCCCAGGAGTCTTGGTCTCGTTGGGGATGAGGCAACGCACAAAGTGAGGGTGAGTAGACCTCAAGTTGGTCATGAGTTTACCCAAGTTCTCCTGTAAGTATGAAAAATGTAGAATTTTCCATAAATTACTCCCAGTACCTCACGAGTCATAACGGCATTTAATGCTAACCTGCCAATCCACAACAAACTGACATGTCAAATTTAGCACAAATATAATACATTTGTTATTTTCTGCCATTTGAAAACATCAGAAGTATATTGATTTAAAGTCAGATCTACCCTGTGCAATGCAGACACAGTCTGGAAGGAAGAGCCTTTCTTCTTCTTTCCTCCAGCCGCTTTTTCTTCAGGTGCTGTATGATAATGACATCAATTAAATATATTATTGTCATGTACATTTGTATTTATTTCTGTGGTTTGTAGTCTTTGCCGATTAAAAACACATAGTACCTCCTTCTGCACCAGCATAGCCCACAAAGAGGTTGGCCAGGAACTTAAGACTTGACTTCTGGAACAGTCCGACCACAGTCTCATTCAGCGGGTCCTTGTTCTTCACCAGCCAGTTACCAATGTTGTAATCAACAGTGCCAGCATAGTGAACCAGGGAGAAATGTGCCTCTGGTCTACCCTTAATAATCCTAGGCTTCTGGAAGCATGCATTTTTCCCCAGATGGGTGTCATACAGCTTAGCTTTGAATGTAGAATCACTGGCCTTGGGGAACATGCACTCCTCTTCAAGGATGGACATGATACCCATGGGCTGAAAGGGGAAAATGAATGAAAATAAATGAATTTTAAGGCAAAAGCATAAATATGAGAAAAATTTGTTGTTGAAGCACATTTATGAAGATTGCCCGTGTAATGTTTGAAATCCTAAAGATTCAATCATATAAATTAAACTACTGCGACACTGAAGACACCAACCCTTTCAATGAGGTCAATGCAGGCAGCCAAGTCCATGCCGAAGTCAATGAACTCCCAGACAATGCCCTCTTTTTTATATTCTTCCTGCTCCAGCACAAACATGTGGTGGTTGAAGAACTGTTGCAGCTTCTCATTAGTGAAGTTGATGCACAGCTGCTCAAAGGTGTTGAACTGAAATAGAAGTTTGCAGTTACTTTATTTTGTCAGCTGTAATGTTTTAGATGAATCGTTTCATGACGTGGCCTTTTATCAAATCACTCACATCAAAGATCTCAAAGCCAGCAATGTCCAGCACACCAATGAAGTGCTGGCGAGCGTTCTTCGTGTCCAGTGAAAGGTTGATTCTTATCACCATCCAGAGGAACATGTTCTCGTAAATTTTCTTTGCCAATGCACCAATGGAGTAGTTAACCTACAAAATATTGAGAAAATAATTTACCAAAACATAGACTCCACATAAACGCCTAGGGACAGTTACCCAGACACATATCAGGCCTTGGACTAAAAGGCATCATCAATGGGGAATCCCAGGCATGAACATTTTAGCAACTCTAGACAGAAGTGTTATGCTCAAAATTATTATCTCCTGGACGTGTACAACTTTTTTGAGACTCACCTGGTCGACACTCTGACCTTTGGTGACCCACTCATTTCCTACTTTGACCCTTGGGTGACACAGCCCCTTGACCAGGTCAGCAGAGTTCAGGCCCATCAGATATGCAGCTTTGTCAATATCTGGAAAGGCAAAGTTTTATGGTTGGAGGAGGCACTCTGAGCGTCAGATTTTTGAAATATTACTTTATGTTAAAGTGAGAGGTTTTTAATCAGTGCTCACCCTCAGTGCCATCTGCCTCTGCTTGCTCCTCCCGCTGCTTATTCTTGAACTTCAGGTTGCCGTAGTGCATGATGGCCCCAGTCAGTTTATATATGCCATTAATCTCTTCTTGGGAGAATCCAAGCACATTAAAGGCATCCTAGTTTTGATATAAAAGCCATTGTTTTGTATTGGAGAGAGAGTTGGAAACAACTGGATTATTACCACATACAGTGAGTGTACAAAACATTAGGAGCACCTGCTCTTTCCATGAAATAGACTGACCAGGTGAGTTCAGTGAAAGATTTCATCCCTGATTAATGTCACCTTCAATCGGTGTAGATGAAGGGGAGGGGATAGGTTAAACAAGGATTTTTAAGCCTTGAAACAATTGAGGCATGGATTGTGTATGTGTGCCATTCAGAGGTTGAATGGGCAATACAAAAGATTTAAGTGCGTTTAGAATGGGGTATGGTAGTAGGTGCCAGGCGCTGGTTTGAGTGTCAAGAACTTCAACTGCTGCTGGGTTTTTCACGCTCAGCAGTATTCCGTGTTTGTCAAGAATACCCAAAGGACATCCAGCCAATTTGACACAATTTTCAGAAGCATTGGATTCAACATGGGCCAGCATCCCTGTGGAATGCTTTTGACACCTTGTTGAGTCCATCCTCCAATGAATTGTAGGCTGTTCTGAAGGCAAAAGGGGATGCAACTCAATATTTGGAAGGTATTCCTAAGGGTTTGACGCTCAGTGTATACAGTATGTTTTACTCACATCAGTAGCCATTAGCTCATCTGCATCATTAATGGAAGTTACAGCAATCTCTCCTTGGGAGATGAAGGCGTAGTCATAAGGATTGCTGGTGATGAGTAGCATCTCTGAAAATATTTGAACAGCACAGTTTAATTGTGTTCAGGCTGTGGAATAGACCATGACATACTATTAGGAAAATTGGCATTGTATAAAAGTAACAAAACAACAGTAATATTAGAAATAGACAGGACGGCAAATTAGTCTTAATCAAGGTTAGAAAAACTGCACCTGGAGATTGTTTTTCGTGCATCAAAATGTCAATGTTGTGTGCTTAAATGGCATTTAAATAATTGCAACTTTCTCATGGACATAGGAAATATGAAGGCATAAATCACAATACATTATGTTGTGAGTTTTACGGTTGGGAATGGGGGGTAGCACCCTGCATGCGCGGCTGCACCATAAGAATTTAATTGGAATTCATCAGAAATGTTCAGTTTAATTCAGAATGGACCTCAAGCCTGCTCAGTACACAGTTTGATGATTTAATACTCACCCAGCAATTCTGGTTTCTTTTGGGACAGGATCTGGTAGAAGATGTGATAATCTCTCTCAGCCTTGAGCTGGAAAGTTACACGTGACTTCTCCAGTAGATCTGATCGGGAAGGAAAAGTGCTTTTGGTATTAATGTGTTTCCTGTCAAAGAGATCTTCAATTCTGAACAAATATACTATTGTACTCACAAGTCTCAATGTCAGCAGACGAAAGCTTCCCACTGACTCCAAAATGAATTCGGATGAATTTACCCTGTAAGTTATTGTCAAAAGCAGAAATGAATGAGCACACCAGATCTGGGTTCAAGTAGTAGTAGTAGTTTTCTTTTTGAATACCTTCGGTGTGCTTGATTGAGCTTGAATGGGTTTAAATCCCACCTATCTGGTAGGCTCAATTAAACACTGAAAGTATTTGAAATAAAACAAATAGTATTTAAACCCAGGTCTGTTGCACACAGTCCCAAAAGGAAAGATTAGCTGATGGACCCGAGGAAGATTAGCTGACGTCATGACATCAACTAATGGGGGATCCTAATGAAATTCTTATCCTTATGAAATTCAAATCGAGAAGATAACAGATAAGATTAAAATATAGGATAAGATTTGAATGGTCTTTGACTGCAAACAAAGACCAAACTTACGAATCGAGAGGAGTTGTCATTCCTGATGGTCTTGGCATTACCAAAAGCCTCCAGGGCAGGATTGGCCTGGATGATTTGATCCTCCAGTGTCCCCTAGAAACCAACATCCATACAGTGTGAAAATGCTGCAATGAACACCAATACTACACTAATCAAATGGCTTTTTTTGCATTGCCCCTTTTACAACCCTACTACTCTCTGTTGTTATCATCTATGTATAGTCACTAATAACTACCTACATGTACATATTACCACAACTAACCGGTGCCCCCGCTAATTGACTCGGTACCGGTAACCACTGTATATAGTCTCGCTATTGTTATTCTACAGCTGCTTGTTACCTTTATTTCTTATTTTTATCTGTATTTTTTTTTAACTGCATTGTTTGTTATGGGGCTCGTAAGTAAGCATTTCACTGTAAAGTGTTGGATTCTGCGCATGTGACTAATAAAATTTGATTTGATTTGATATGCTCAACCAGCCATGAAAAAATGTTTACTTTAGGATAGATATTGATGATCACAGGGCTCGACATTAGCATTTGGACAAGAAGAATATAGATTTAAGTTGTCCGACTGGACAAGTAAAAAGAATCACAGAATAACCACAATGTGTGTCATCAGTGGATCAGTGTCCTCTGGATGCAATGTGTTGCACACTAATTATTATTGACAGGCATGAGTGGTCTTTCAATCATGCAGTCGCAAGAAAGCCACATTGCTAGTTAGTGAGTTATTTCCGCAATTATAACAACATTTTGATCAGCAATGAAAATCCTGGAAAAGTCATGTTGTTCTCTTGAGTAAGACAGGTCCAAATTGTTTCAACCTAGCTCAGTGCTTCCTGTGGTGGAGGGCAGCCAGCGAAAGCACAGAGCGTAGACGTTGGTAATTTTCTCTAGTTGCGCTGTGATTGGCTGTGTTCTGTCACTCATGGGGACACTAGCTCATCGCAGAATCTTCAGGGAGAGCTAGGTAGTTCAAGCTCCCTAGGGTGCTGCCATAGATTTACATTAGATGTGCCTGTCCAAGAAGGCTCAAGGTCAAGATAAAATTATGTCAAATCACGTTATATCTACAGTAGCTTTGATTGGACTGTTGTCAACATCATACTTTCAAAATCTTAGCTAGCTAGCTAGGCAAGCAGTCATCATCATGAATCACGTCGACAATCTTTTCAATCTCTGTCATATGAAGATAAATTATACACAAAACGTATTGGTGCTCATCGGTCATTGGACATAAACATTACACAAAAGTCATACATCGCAAATTCAACAATGGAAGGAATTATTTCGAAGGAATGAGTGGCTAATTGCGATGCAAAACAATAACTATTTTGCTTCCCCTGCCTGCAATTCGGGGGAGAGGGTGTGTGGTCCAAGTCTGGGTTTAAGGGTTGAAAACATCTGTCTGAAATGGTCTCTTTTCTGAGCTTAAAAGGATAAACATTCACAAGCAACACCATGGGCCAGAAATGGTTGAATACATTGGCCACTCTGTCAATCCATCATGGATTCTGCCTGGTTCAAAACAACTCGGAACTCAGAACTGGGAAATCTCTGACTTCAGTGTGTTCAAGACAACTGGGAACTCTGGGGGAAAAAATGAATTCTGACTGGGAAATTGTGTTTTGAACGGTCGTCAAACTCGGAATTCCAGTCAGGAACTTGGATCTCTTTCTAGAGCTCTGACTTCCAGACCTAAAGATCCCTGATATCATGATTCAACCCTGTTTTTTCAGAGTTCCCAGTTGTCTTGAAAGCACCGTAAATCCAGAGAATGACAGTCTTTGATGACAATCTACAGAACAAAACTGTAATAATGTTCAATAATGGCTAAAAAGTCAAAACGGCATTTGTCATTATTGAAGAAGAATGCTTTTTATCGAGTTACACAAATCCACAAGGAGTCAGTAGAAACCACATTTATTTATCAGCAATGTTTTTTTTAAATGAGGCTAAATGTAAGAAACCTCCGCTCTCGGGACAGCTTTATGTAGGCCCTAACAGTTTGTGGGCACTGTTTGTCACCGTTTTAGTGCAATTAATGTATTGTGTTGTGTAGTGGCTTTGTTTGGAATATATCCCAAAAAATGTTATAGAGTTTGCCCACCAAGATTTACATGCTAACTAGATAACCAGCCAAACTACACAATATGTTTTGAATTGGCTATCTCGCTAGTTAACTATTTAGCAGGTATTAATGACATTGTCATGTCCGATGTCCTAAAATAACATTCCACCGGCATTCCTGTGTCACCGCAACTGGCTCGGCAGGTCATAACCTGTACCCGCGCACATTGACTCGGTACTGGTACACCCTGTATATAGCCTCGTTATAGTTATTTTATTGTTACTCTTTTCAAGGACAAGTGACTTGAGCTTTCGGACAAGTAAAACAAAAGTTTTACTTGCATTCTATTTTCTGTTTACCTTTTTTTCTTCAGCAGCGCTTTTCTTTCCACTGACAGCAGCAATGCTGGCAAAATACTGGATGACCCTCTTGGTGTTCACAGTCTTTCCAGCACCGGATTCTCCGCTGGGATTGAAAATACAAACGTCTCAGAATTTATCTTAATTTTAAATAGCCTCAAATCAATGTAACCTTTGGTTGATGTACTTACGTGATAAGAACAGACTGGTTTTCCCTGTCTGTTGAAAGAGAAGTATCAGTAAATGTGTCATTACACAAAAATTATTTGATATACCAATGTAGATGAAAAGGAAAAGTGATATTTTACCTGACAACATGTACTGGTAGGCATTGTCAGAGATGGAGAAGATGTGAGGAGGAGCTTCTGTCCTCTTCTTGCCTCTGTATGCATTGACAACAGACTGATCATACACTGGCAGCCACTTGTAGGGGTTGACAGTGACACAGAACAGCCCTGAGTAGGTCTGTGGAAGACGAGGGAGATGCAGATTTAGTTTCATTCATTTGAATGAATGTTTGATTTAATGGAGATATTAGCAGTCAGGCTTGACTTACGTAGATCATCCAGGCTGCGTAACGCTCTTTGAGGTTAAACAGCACAGCAGGCTCGTGCAGGAAGGTGAACATCGCCATGTCCTCAATTTTATCAAACTTTGGCGGGTTCTGGGGGTGAACGTCATCCTCCTTCACAGTAACAGTCTGAAAGATGAGCAAATTAAATGATTTTGTTTCATTTTCAAGGTGTAGAGATATTCACTTTTGAGACAAATCCTATCTTGATTTTTCACAAGTTATCAATTGACATGTAATGCGTGATTTGCATGAAAGTTAAAGATCTCAAGTCAGGATTCTGCTCTTAATTTTATATATATATAGTGTACAACCATGTGGACACCCCTTCAAATTAGTGGATTCAGCTATTTCAGCCATACCCGTTGCAAACAGGTATATAAAATCAAGCAAACAGCCATGCAATCTCCAGTAGAGCTCTGTGACTTTAAACGTGGCACTGTCGTAGGGGATGCCACATTTCCAACAAGTCACATTTTTACCCTGCTAAAGCAGCCCTGGTCAACTGTAAGTGCTGTTATTGGGAAGTGGAAACATTTAGGAGCAACAGCAGCTCATCGCGGAGTGGTAGGCCACACAAGCTTACGGGACCGGCGAATGCTGATGAGGGTAGCTCGTAAAAATGGTCTGTCCTCGGTTGCAACACTCACTACCGAGTTCCAATCTGCCTCTGGAAGCAACGTCGGCACAAGAACTGTTCGTCGGGAACTTCATGAGATAGGTTTCCATGGCTGAGCAGCTGCACACAAGCCTAAGATCACTATGCATCGCCAAGTGTCAGCTGTAATGGTGTAAAGCTTGCCGCCATTGGACTCTGGAGTGGAAACACATTCTCTGGAGTGATAAATCAGGATTCACCACCTGGCAGTCCAACTGACGAATCTGGATACCAGGAGAACGCATTGTGCCAACTGTATTTGGTGGAGGAGGAATAATGGCCCGGGGCTGTTTTTCATGGTTCGGGGTAGGCCCCTTAGTTCTAGTGACTGGAAAACTTAACGGTACAGCAAACAATGTCATTCTAGACAATTCTGACTGACTGCAAACCAGGCCTAATCGCCCAATATCAGTGCCCGATTTCACTAATGAGTGCCCGACCTCACTAATGCTCTTGTGACTGAATGGAAGCATGTCTCCGCAGCAATGTTTCTAGTGGAATGCCTTCCCAGTGGACTGGAGGCTGTTATAGCAGCAAAGGGGGGACCAACTCCATATTAATGCCAATGATTTTGGAATGAGATGTTCGACAAGCAGGTGCCCACATACACTACATGACCAAAAGTATATTTTAAGAAGATTTTTAATTGTGAAATATTTACCTTTCCAAACTCAGTATCAACGGTGACTTTAGCCCCATCTCTGCTGGTGATTGTGGCCTTAACGTACTCAACCTCAGGGTCTGGCACATAGCACTCTCTCTTTATGTCAAAGGGTCTTGTCTGGCATTCCATACGCTCTTTGTCTGACTTACGCAGATAGGAAGCTGCGGCACCAAACTCTGCCATCAAACTGTCCCCCATTCTTAAACCTGTGCAGACAGAAACAGAGCATTGAATGCAGTATGGATATTATTTACACACAGTACCAGGTTGAAATTAATGCCAACCCCAAACTCTGCCATCAACATGTCACACATTCTTAAATTTGTGAAACAGCTTTGAATGCAGTGGGGTTCAAAATTATTGACACCCTTGACTGTAGAAAATAAATTGTATTATTTTATACTAATACAATTGCATAGAGGAAGATATTTTTGTTTAACAAGTCATGCTTTTTTCCTCAAAAAGGTAGGGATCAAAATGATTGACACCTGAAGATTCTTATAAATGAAGTAGTCAAAAGTTTAGTAATTGGTCCCATATTCCTAGCATGCAATGATTAAATCAAGCTTGTGACTCTACAAACTTGCTGGATGCATTTGCAGTTCGTTTTGGTTTTGTTTCAGATATTTTTTTGCCCAACAGAAATTAATGGTAAATAATGTATTGTGTCATTTTGGAGTCACTTTTATTGTAAATAAGAATCGAATATGTTTCTAAACACTTCAACGTGAATGTGGATGTTTTACAGCCCTTTGATTTTGCCTTAATACTTCACTAAATTAATTTTAAAAAGTTGGTCCCAAACATTTCCCCCAAAGTCCTAAATTAATTGGAATATTGGATATTAGTATCACTTTATGTCTGTTTTGTATATGAACAGTATACTGTACCAGCATGGCAGACCAATATTACTTTAAAATATATGGAGTGGCTGTGGATCTGACTTATTCTGGATTTTTTTGTCCGCTGTGCTAAAACATCCGGAGCTTCCCGAAGCCTCTGCGCATGTGCAGATCACGTGCTGCGTGTGTGCATATTCTCACCTTTAGATGCAGTGAACAGGCTACTCAGGCGAATGGGCACGGTGCTTGTTATGTGATCTTGCAGACACTGATTCAGCTTTGATCTAACTTTATTATTAAACAAGCGACATTCGCTTGAGTAGCCTGTTCTCTGCTCATAAAGTAGAGAATATAGACTTTCGCAGAACGGGATCTGCACATAAGCTTCGGAAAGCTCTGCATCTTTGAGTGAGGCCGAAAAAGTTGGATTCGCAGCCACGGCCCAAAATAATAGCCTAAAAAAGACATGAGGGTCGAGGCAGAACCCCGGTGGGCTACCAGATTTACAACCCTAGATTGATAAGACTATCTGAACAATATGAAGGTCAGCAAACCAATAGCACATTGAAAATAAACCAAAACGTGTGAGATTCACAGCAGACCAAAAGTAGCTAAGTCCACTGTAGCTCAAATCTACAGCTTGTGTTAGTATAACACTGACTACATGTAATTACTATACGGGAAAGACGTATTGTGCATCATATACAAGTTGACTAGGTCGATGAGTACAGACCAAAATAAAACATTAGTATAGTAATGTATAGTTTTCATGGAACACATTGAAAGTCTTCATGCAATCCACTAAGAGGCGGGTTGTAAAACCTATATTTAAAAACCTATATACCTATATACTAATAGAAGACTATAAGTCTTACCTGTTCTTGGTCACACCTTGAATACGTTTGGTGGAAAGGATCTCGACTGAGAATGAAATAGACAAATACAAAGACAATATCAATCAACTGAACACATATGTGTGGTAATGACAATTGTTTGGTCCTGTGATGATTATCTTTGCCCTCAGCAGACTGCCTCTATATGCTTACCTTCAGGATGTCCAGTGCCTTGTGTCTCCCCCTAGTCTGTCTCCCCTGGTCTCCATCACTCTATATAAAGAGTGTTGCTCAGCCCTATATGGAGATGGGCCATCTATTGTAATAAATGAGTCTGATTATTTTAGAAGATCTGTATTTGGAAGTAGAGGGTGTGTTTCTCAGACCAATGAGGAGGGGAGCAAAATCCCAAGGTGCATGTACAGCATCACCCTTTGCTGTAACTCCTTTTTTGGATTGTCACTTTATGAGATGGCTACATGACGACGTTAGGACATTTCAGAGACTATTTTAGCACCCTCCTTTATAGAGCAGTTTCAGGCACCATGTATATCCAACACTTATCAATCTGGTATGTTTGAGCTTTGGAAATCCCTTGCATTTAGTGTTTTGGTGCAATATGTCAGCAATGCCAGTAAGGGGGAGTAGTCATTTTTTGAGTTTTGCATTTTATGTTCTAGTAAATGTTTGGCAACAAACTTGGATGTCTCTTATGAACACCTTTGTTGTTTGCGTGTTGTGATCGCTTAAGGTCATTGAGATGACATGATAGTCTTCTTGCATGGTGTGAAATCATTGCAAGACAACTGCAGCTGTCCTCATTTGTTCACAAAGGCAAGGTCACTGTCCTATGCATTGTCGCCGAGATTCCCATCTACTGTAAGCATAACCCTAGGCCCCATCTTGTTGACGTGGCATTGTCTACTTTTTATCCTTGAGGACAAATATAAACCTGTGAAATTCTTATTGGATTCCTTCTCCTGTGGCCCTCACCATGTGACATTGTAATAGCTGCAACCTTTTCATGTAAATATTTCCAGGCCACAAATGGAAGAACACAAGTCACCTTCCTCAAGCAACTCATGTTGGGGGACTCAACATCAAATAAAATTGTATTTATCACATGCTTCGTAAACAACAGGTGTGGACTAACAGTGAAATACTTACTTACATGAGTTGTTAACAAAACTTACACCCAGGGCGTCATACCTAAGTTTGAAAGAAAGAAAGATATATTTTTATTTTACAAATAATTATTTAGTGCTCCTTCAAGAAAAAATGTGTCCAACAGGCCAGATACTCGTAAAGCTTTCACTTTCAAAGACAATATCACATTTAAACGTTGGAAAATAGCCTTTTATAGTTCTACCCCCTTATTTATTAACATCTTTCGTGTAAATTATGGATCAACTCAGTCTTAATACAATTCTATTCTCACAAAAAAACATTTCATTCTATTCCACTCTCCCTTTAAATTTCCATTAGACTAAGTGGATATCTGATAAGGTGCTGAGACAAGGGGCACGGGGTCTTATATTCGTAAGTGCCACACTGTTAAAGCTCAAGATAGCTGTCAGGGCATCATGTACAATATGGGGAAAGTCAAGCTGTTAAGGTGATGATGTAGGGGTGACATAGCTGGAAAGTGTGTTACCTCCTTCAAGACCTGTGCATTATAGTATACTGGAGGCCTTTAGACTCTCTGTCAACGTCACACCTTGTGCCTCACTTCAGCCTTGAGGTTCCGCAATAGCTTCCAAAGCTGAACATACCATCTCCCGCCCTTCAATGACTTGCTAAGGGTCCCATACCCAGCTGTCGTGTGTTTGTGTGGAGGGGAGAAGGGGTGGCTGTGCCCTCCACTGCCGTCTCAGTGTGTGTGGTGTGGGGCCTGGTGGCTGGGTAAGTGTGTGTGTGTGTGTGGACTCGCTATATGGTGTCAATTCCTGAATGGGTTTTAAGGGGGTTATTTGAGTCTTGCTTGATGTACTTGAACATATGAACTCACCTTAACCTATTCTCCTGTCATCCTTTTTCTCCATAGAATGACAGATTGCCAGTCCATCTCCATGGCTCCCCCAGGCTGAGACCATCTCTTTCCTCACCAAGACACGTGGGCTCCCTGACAGGGAGTGAGTGAATGAGGTAGGCTAGTAATGCAGGAGCAGCCTCCAAAAACATTCCTCTAGCAAGATAATCAGCACTGACCAAGGTAAGTCATAATGACATTATCTGTAACTCATACATAACTGTCAGTATGTAAATGTAAATGTATTCAATGTGTAGGTGCAGTGATTTCATCTTTTAAGAAATAAGTGTGGCTATTATTATCAAATTGGAAATTAGTGAGTGACATGGTCTGTATCCCAAAGACAGAACGAAAAGCCTTTATTTTACAGGACCTTACTCCCATTTCGTTTTTGGTGTAGATAATTTGTTGTGAGTTCTGATAACCTACCAGTAGTGGCATTAGAAGCCAGTAAAGAGTTGGATAATAGTTCAGTTTATTTTCTACCTTCCCCAAGTGGACAAAATTCGAAGTACAGGGAGAACTGCAGCCCAGGAGGTCACTTCACAGTCCCTGTACTTTCACCCTTACTGTAGGAAGGGTAACAGATGAAATATGACCTTCTTTTTGTTCAAGTATTAGTTATTGTTCTTTAAAGATTTTTTATTAAAGGTAAGTATAACACTTTTCAAAACTATACTGAACAAGAATATAAACGCAACATGCAACGATGTCAATGGTTTTGTTGAGTTAAAGTTCATATAAGGAAATCAGTCAATTTAAATCAATTCATTAGACCCTAATCTATGGATTTCACATGACTGGGCATGGGTACAGCCCACCCAGTGGGGAGCCAGGCCCAGCCAACCAGAATGAGTTTTCTCCAAACAAACAAAAGGGCTTTATTACAGACGGAAATACTCCTTTGTTTTATCAGCTATCCGGATGGCTGGTTTCAGATGATCCCGCAGGTGAAAAAGCCGGATGTGGAGGTCCTGGGCTGGTGTGGTTACATGTGGTCTGCGGTTGTGAGGCCAGTTGGACATACTACCAAATTCTCTAAAACGATGTTGGAGGTGGCTTATGGTAGAGAAATTAACATCAAATGATCTGTCAACAGCTCTGGTGGACATTCCTGCAATCAGCATACCAATGGTACGCTCCCTCAAAACTTGAGACATCTGTAGCATAGTGTTGTGTTACACAAGTACACATTTTAGGGTTGCTACCAAAACTGTTTTCAGTGAGAAGTTAGGGCTGGTCAAAAGCCAAAAAAGCCAGGAAATTAAAATAAACATCACAGCTCAACCTCACCCATGCAATACCAAGGTTTTCCAGCACACAGCTGTGATACTTGCTACATTAAAGTGTAGAATACTACTACTAAACTATTAGAGAAGGGGTATTCAAATCCATCCTTCACCGGATGTCTGCTGGTTTTATGTTGTACCTGATAATTAATTGCACCCACCTGATATATATATATATGTATATATATATATATATATATATATTTTTTTTTAAGTAGAGGATCTGGTTATGAAGTCCAGATTTGAATTAGAATGTACTAGAGCATACTACATAAAGAAGGAATATTAAATTAATAGACATGCATAATAAGTTTAAAGGTCCAATGCAGACCTTTTTATATCGCAATATCAAGTCATTTCTTGAAGGAGAGGACCAAAGCGCAGGGTGGTTAGTGTTCATCTTATTTAATAATAAATTCAAACTGAACACTTCAAGTTACAAAAACAACAAATGTGTTAATCGAAACAGTACCGTGTGGTGTAAAACACAGACTCGGAAACAATCACCCACAAAAACACAGTGAAACCCAGGCTACCTAAGTCTGATTCTCAATCAGAGACAACTAACGACACCTGCCTCTGATTGAGAACCATACAAGGCCGAACACAGAAAAACAACCTAGACACACAAAACATAGAATGCCCACCTAAAACAAGGAAAACACAAAATAACTATGGTCAGAATGTGACAGTTAAACACCTTTTGATTGTTTTCAATTAAAATGGTAAAAAAATAGACAAATAAAGCTTCTTAGAAAATAAAATTTAAAGCAAGAATTTAGCTTGGACTGTCTGGGAGTGGTCTGAGTGGGAAGGGGAAAACTGAAAACTAGCTGTTATTGGCAGAGGTTTGGAACTCTCTTTCTTATTGGTCTATCAACTAATTTACTGTTGCCAATGTCAACAGGCAGGCCAAAACTCCATCCCACCAATACACACTGACATTTCAGCTTTTACACTGAAAGGGCATAATAATTGTAACAATTGTACAGTATAATTCCAACCTCATAGTGTGGAAATATATATAAAACACAGGAAAATATAGTTTTTGACTGCACTGGGATTGAAGAGTAAATACTATTATTGTGAGTAGTGTAGGCCTATAGGATTTGCATCTTCAAATCAAATTTTATTGGTCACATACACATGGTTGGCAAAAGTTAATGCGAGTGTAGCGAAATGCTTGTGCTTCTAGTTCCGACCGTGCAGTAATATCTAACAAGTAATCTAACAATTTCACAACAACTACCTTATACACACAAGTGTAAAGGAATGATTAAGAATATGTACATATAAATATATGGATGACCGATGGCCGAATGGCATAGGCAAGATGCAGTAGAAGGTATAGAGTACAGTATATACATATGAGATGAGTAATGTAGGTTATGTAAACATTATATAAAGTGGCATTGTTTAAAGTGACTAGTGATACATGTATTACATCCAATTTTTAATGATTAAAGTGGCTAGAGATTTGAGTCTGTATGTTGGCAGCAGCCACTCAATGTTAGTGATGGCTGTTTAACAGTCTGATGGCCTTGAGATAGAAGCTGTTTTGCAGTCTCTCGGTCCCAGCTTTGATGCACCTGTACTGACCTCGCCTTCTGGATGATAGCGGGGTGAACAGGCAGTGGCTCGGGTGGTTGTTGTCCTTACTGATCTTTTTGGCCTTCCTGTGACATCAGGTGGTGTAGGTGTCCTGGAGGGCAGGTAGTTTGCCCCCAGTGATGCGTTGTGCAGACCTCACTACCCTCTGGAGAGCCTTACGGTTGTGGGCGGAGCAGTTGCCGTACCAGGCGGTGATACAACCCGACAGGATGCTCTCGATTGTGCATCTGTAAAAGTTTGAGTATTTTTGGTGACAAGCCACATTTCTTCAGCCTGCTGAGGTTGAAGAGGCGCTGTTGCGCCTTCTTCACCACGCTGTCTGTGTGGGTGGACCATTTCAGTTTATCCGTGATGTGTACGCCGAGGTACTTTAAAACTTTCCACCTTCTCTACGACTGTCCCGTCGATGTGGATAGGGGGGTCTCCGTATGCGCTTTCCTGAAGTCCACGATCATCTCATTTGTTTTGTTGACGTTGAGTGTGAGGTTATTTTCCTGACACCACACTCCGAGGGCCCTCACCTCCTCCCTGTAGGCCGTCTCGTCGTCGTTAGTAATCAAGCCTACCACTGTAGTGTCGTCTGCAAACTTGATGATTGAGTTGGAGGCGTGCATGGCCACGCAGTCATGGGTGAACAGGGAGTACAGGAGAGGGCTGAGAATGCACCCTTGTGGGGCCCCAATGTTGAGGATCAGCAGGGTTGAGATGTTGTTTCCTACCCTCACCACCTGGGGGCGGCCCGTCAGAAAGTCCAGGACCCAGTTGCACAGGGCGATGTCGAGACCCAGGGTCTCGAGCTTAATGACGAGTTTGGAGGGTAGAAAGCATTGTTTCAGCTAGAAAGCATTGTTTAACGACTAATTACCAAAAAAAACATTAAACAATGATATTACTCATAGTTACATTTTAATTAGTGTCTTTCAAAAGTACAATGAAGAAATGAATAGAGAAGCTTTAACAGAAGCAGAATACAGGTATGGTTGTGATTGAATTATAACCCTTAATATAGGAGGTGTCTTTAATAATGGGAGTGTAGCTGTTGCTGTCTCTCAAGTTGCTGGTTTGTGTGGTGTTGGTTTGGTTCACTATATTTAAGCCAAATCTCTAATTTTCATGTAAATGGCATGTTATAGAAAGGTCCAGACATTTTTTTTGCGATTTCACTTGGTTTCGAGAAACTTACCACTATGATGCGCAGGCTACTGGGAGAAACAGCACGGCTGATAGGGGAAATCGCACAAAACGGAATATAACGTTGCTGAGTGCTTTTCTCTGATTGAGATGGACAGATTCTGAGGTACATTGTTATCTGAGATAAATAAAGCAATTTAAGATCATTACTAATAACAATTGCTACAATGTTCGTCCTTGAACGAAAGCATCACTAAAGGTGAATGGAGGGAATGTATTCATTATTTCAAGTTTACTATAACCAATGCATGCTTGTCAAGGCCATAGAGAGTAAACATTTCTGAGAAGCATTCACTTGGAGAACCAGCTGGTGCGTGTGATTGAACCGTAGTTGAGGATGGGAATGCGGATGCTATGCTTGAGAGCAGGAGGCTACAACAGCAAGCAAATAGTTAAGTTTTAGGTCAGGGGTCAATAGCTGCATTGCCACCTTTTAGCACCATCTAAAAGGAGGGGCTGCTCCAAAGTAAGTTGTTGAAGCCTTAGAAAGGGAAAGGGGGATACCTTGTCAGTTGTACAACTGAATGCCTTCAACTGAAATGTGTCTTCAGCATTTAACCCAACCCCTCTGAATCAGAATGACACATTTTTACCTTGTCAGCTCGGGGATTTGATCCAGCAATCTTTCGGTGACTGGCCCAACACTCTAACCACTAAAAGACCTCTTCACTGAGTAAATGTGGTTGTTTAAAAACAAAAACAACTTGGTCTTGTAATGTACGAAAAAGAGACTGTAGTTTCAATGTGACCCCTGCTTGAATAAAGGTTCAATGAGGTCCCTTGCCTTGTTTGAACCTACTGTAAGAATGTCTTAATATATCTTAAGTCGTTAATGGTGCTGTCTAAAGTGTTCACGCAACCGTAGTATGCGGCTTAGGGAATTGGGAACAGCCCCCAGCTGTTCAGATCAGACTCGTCTTCCAATCAACCTGCCTTACCACACACACTAGTCACACTCTGTTGCAGCGCTCCGTAACTTCATGCTTGTGTGGCCTTATTCATCTGTGCTTCCTTTATTGAAGGAGCAAGATGGCCTGCTGCCCCACTCTCGCCTTTCTTTTAATGAATATGTCTGATCTGATTCCATTCCTGTAGGTGCAGCTCCACTGAGGACCGGAATTCTTATTGAAATCCTTATCATGAGGTGGGTCAACTTTACAAATCCTGTATTAGCCTGTTAATATGGATAGTAATACATAATGTGTGTTATTCCCTTTTTTGCTCATAAAGAAGGCACTAAACATGGTATCCGACATTAACATTTTTATTGAATTCTGGGTGGGGTTCATTCGGATTGCTTTGGCTGGACTGACAGAATTATTAAAGTACCCTTTTCCATTACTTCCATGCTTCTCTCTACTAGTGTTACACTGTATACTGGTAGCATGGTAATATCACGGTACCAAAACGTCATACTTCAAACATTGCAGAATACCTTAGTACCGTTTCATATTTTTCAGCCCTACCGATCTAAAGAACATGCCTGGCGCCTTTTATAAAATATTTATAAAGTCAGTTTTGTTTATAAATTCTGTTGAATTTAAGCAATAGCCACTAGTCCCCCGCATATTGACTCGGTACCGGTAACCCCTGTATATAGCCTCGCTATTGTTATTTTACAGCTGCTCTTTAATTATTTGCTACTTTTATTTCTTATTTTTTTACTTATCTGTTTTTTACTTAGCACATGTTTTTCTCAAAACTGCATCATTGGTTAAGGGAATTTATTTATTTATTGGTTAAGTAACTATTTCATTGTAAGGGCCACACCTGTTGTATTCGGCGCATGTGACAAATAACATTTTATTTGATGGTCTCTTGTATGCGCAGGTCGCATTCCCTACCAGCCCTCACTCACCTGCTTCTCTCCACTCTTCGTGTGCATTTATTCCTCCGTCAGTTAAAAAAATATTTAATTTAGCAGCGGGGATGCAGACCCAGACTCTGCTGAGTCTTCTGCTGTTAGATTTGTACATGTGTTACATTGGAGCAGCGTGCAAAGCAAGCAATGTTGATACATTGTATAAATTTCATCACTGAATACTTATGTAATACTCACTGTCGTGCAGCCTCTGAGTGTCAGAGAAGGACAATGGAGCACTGCTTCACAACAGTCATGCTTCCATGGCTTGTTTCTAGTCTAAACGGTTAAAGAAATATGACCCATATGACAAAAATATGCCCCATAATAGCGGAGATGACTTTAAAAAAAAAAAAAAATCTAGCGGCATTTGCACGCATTTATGAACATTTCACAAACCATGTTGCGGGCCGTTTTAAACTAATCCCAGGTAGATAATTATGTGCTTAATAAAAAACAACGTTGTTCAGTCATTTTACCTAGCTAACAACCTGGTAACTTGTTGGTTGACACAGGAAGAAAGGAAAAGTGTCTGCTAGTCATGAAATGTGCTTCAAAGGTAGGATTCATATACAGTGCATTTGGAAAGTATTCAGACCCCTTGACTTTTTCTCCAAACAATTATATTACAGCCTTATTCTCAAATTGATTAAATACATTATTTTACTCATTAATCTACACACAATACCCCATAATGACAATGCAAAAAAGGATTTTAGACAACAGAAATGCCTTATTTACATAAGTATTCAGACCCTTTGCTATGAAACTCTAAAATGAGCTCAGGTGCATCCTGTTGCCATTGATCATCCTTGAGATGTTTCTACAACTTGAAAGGCACACACCTGTCTATATAAGGTCCCATATAAGAGGATCTGCAGAGAAGAATTGGAGAAACTCCCCAAATACAGGTATGCCAAGCTTGTAGCCCAAGAAGACTTGAGGCTGTAATTGCTGCCAAAAGTGCTTCAACAAAGTACTAAGTAAAGGATCTGAATACTTATGTAAATGTAATATTTTAATACGATTGCAAAAACTTTTAGAAATCTGGTTTTGCTTTGTCTTTATGGGGTATTGTGTGTAGATTGAGGGGAAAAAATATTGAATCCATTTTAGAATATGGCTGTAACATAACAAAATGTGGAAAAGATCAAGGGGTCTGAATACTTTACGAATGCACTATAGGCCTAATGTAAGCCTAAACAAAATAACAATTATAAATATATACATTTGTTTCTTGTGCTCCTTAAATTCTGTTTGTTGCTTAATGTTTTAAAAGTTTGGAGTTGAGTAATGTCATTGTTGTGTGTGAGAGAGAGAGAGAGTGGTGTGGGTGTTTGAGAGGGAGGGAGGGAGACAGAGAGTGGTGTGTGTTTGGGAGGGGGAGAGAGAGAGAGAGAGAGAGAGAGAGAAAGTGGTGTGTGTGTGTTTATGAGAGGGAGGGAGGAAGAGAGAGTGGTGTGTGTGTTTATAAGAGGGAGAGAGAGAGTGGTGTGTGTTTATAAGAGGGAGAGAGAGAGAGAGAGAGAGAGAGAGAGTGTGTGTGTGTGTGTTTATAAGAGGGAGAGAGAGAGTGTGTGTGTGTTTATAAGAGGGAGAGAGAGAGAGGTGTGTGTGTGTGTGTTTATAAGAGGGAGAGAGAGAGAGTGGTGTGTGTGTTTATGAGAGGGAGGGAGAGAGAGAGTGGTGTGTGTGTGTGTTTATGAGAGGGAGAGAGAGTGTGTGTGTGTTTATGAGAGGGAGAGAGAGTGGTGTGTGTGTTTATGAGAGGGAGGGTGGTGTGTGTGTTTATGAGAGGGAGAGAGAGTGGTGTGTGTGTTTATGAGAGGGAGGGTGGTGTGTGTGTTTATGAGAGAGGAGAGTGGTGTGTGTGTTTATGAGAGGGAGAGAGAGTGGTGTGTGTGTTTATGAGAGGGAGAGAGAGTGGTGTGTGTGTTTATGAGAGGGAGAGAGAGTGGTTGTAGGTGTAAGTTTATGAGAGGAGAGAGAGTGGTGTGTGATTATGAGAGGGAGAGAGAGTGGTGTGTGTGATTATGAGAGGGAGAGAGAGTGGTGTGTGTGATTATGAGGGGGAGGGAGAGAGAGTGGTGTGTGTGATTATGAGGGGGAGGGAGAGAGAGTGGTGTGTGTGTTTATGAGGGGGAGGGAGAGAGTGCGTAAGGTAAGGAGGGAAAGTGTGTGTCTGAAGAGAAAATAAGCTTTCATGCAATTTTCCCTTACTGACAATGACATGCAGATCATGATGCATATATATTCATTCCTCCAGCCAAATGTTTTTTTATTTGTTTTTGTTTTAACCTTTATTTAAATAGGCAAGTCAGATGAGGACAAATTCTTATTTACAATGACGGCCTACCCCGGCTAAACCCGGACGACGCTGGGCCAATTGTGCGCCGCCCTATGGGACTCCTAATCACGGCCGGATGAGATTCAGCCTGGATCACAGGTAGGCCTTTGCAAATATGAGCAAATCAGCCATTCTATGCAGCATTCTATTACACAGTGAACAGTGGGAAGTTAAATTCAATGTGTTGTATTGAGTAGAAGTGTGAATTTCAGTGACAGATTTTTTGAGAACAAGTGTCAGGGGACGTAGCCAACAGGATGCTAAGCCACTGAACTTTGATGATTTTATGTTGTGTAAATTCACTTCCCACATAATTGTCGCTGTGTTGATTTCTTTCAAGAGAAAATCAACAAACGCCTAAAACTCTTAACTCTTGTCAGTAGATAAAGATACTCCATGGATGTAATGTTGGGTCACATGCAAATATGATCTAATATTAATCAAACTCTCATGAAACCTCATAAATACTAAATTTTAGGCAAACAAAATACATTGTTCATCGGTGTGGGTAGTAGTTTCACTTTTTGTCTAATTAGGTATTTTCTGAACAATGTACCTGTCCATTTAGGGCAGTTCCCAACCTTTTTCGATTACTGTACGACAAAGGGAATTTTGCTCTGCCAGAATACCACTGAAGTACCCGCTCCTGCATTTGACCAGTAGGCCTATGGTCTCATGAGTCTTCCCAAGTACCCACTGAGGATAGGCTAAGTACCCCCAGGGGTCCTGAGTACCCCCAGGGGTCCTGAGTACCCCCAGGGGTCCTGAGTACCCCTAGGGGTCCTGAGTACCCCTGGTTGGAAGCCACTGATTTAGGGGACACAATTTGGCCCAGGAGCACCACCAGAGATGTTTGTCTATTTTCCTGATTCTCTGTGGGGTCCCCTAAATCTCAGTATATTCTATGAAAACCAGTGTTTACTTAATTTTGTTAAACAGTTGATTTCATGCTAATAAATGTCTAGAATTCCTGTTTGTAATAGAAACAAGCAAAACACAGAAGGCCTATTTTAAATTGACTTTATTCTTTATTCTGCTCATGTTGCATGGAGAATATAGAAAACTAAAGCACTACAGTCAGGAGATTTTCCAGTAAGGTCCATCCAAGAGCTTCACTCTTCATCATGACATTTCTGTGACAGAAGATGGATAAAGGTTCAAATTGAATTAACTATTGTGAACACTAAAAACATTCTTAGAATATTCTGTGGGTCATCAACTATAAATTAAACAATGGGGCACCTTGTTTGAGTTTACAGAGAACACTACAAACATCATGCATTACACAAACTGTTTACTAGTAAATTAAAGATTTTACAAAAATAATTAAAGAAGCAACGATGTCTAGTGTTTATCTAAGTAAATGTCTAGTATTTATAAGTAAATAAAAATGCGTTGCTTGCCATCACAGTAAATCACCACTTAAACCAATAAATATTATGCTTTTGAAAAAAACAACATTTTTTAACCCATGACAGGAAATATTATTCAAATGTATAGAATATAATATAATAACACTTTATAGGTAGTTGTATGGTTATTGGACATCAAATACTTACAAAGATATTGATGTTGGGGCCATCGTCATACATGACAAATGAAAACCAATATAATTAAAAGAACTGACCTGGGAGCCGACATCACAACTCTTGACCTCACTCTTCCTCCTTTCCTTTCTGTGATGGAGAAGATGGATTGATTATGAGAAAATGTTTTATACTGCCATTTATACTGTGACCTCTGGTTGAATTTTTACAGTTGGGAACTTCAACAGGTATAGTTACTTAGTAACAATTTAACAAATAATTAATGCATTACTTATTTTCTTCAGGAATCAATGGGTGAATATAGAGAATTGAAATGACCATTAAACAGAGTCCCAGATCCCAGACTTTAGCATTGAAGCTATTTAAGGTTGAGGATTTTGCCATACATTACAAATGGGAATCTGCTTAATTATAACCATTACAACTATGTACATTGAAACAGCAACTTCACTGACCTTGGAGCCAGAATCACGACTCTTGGCTCTCATCTTGTTAACCTGAGACTCAGCAATATCAGCCCTCTCCTCTGCCTCATCCAGTTCATGCTGAATCTTGCGGAACTTGCCCAAATTGGAATTGGCTTGTTCCTCCTGTGAATAATGTTAAATATGAATGTTAAAAATCCTGTGAATAATGTCAAGTTTCTTGCAAACAACAATTTGAGAATTACAGCTGTATTAGTTGGATGATGGAACATTTTCTACTTACAGCCTCCTCTGAAGTTCTCTTGTAGGATTTGACCTTCAGCTGCAGTTTGTCCACCAGGTCTTGAAGACGGGACAAATTCTTACGGTCTTCCTCAGTCTGTACCCAAAATGAAAGGAAAAACATTGTCATTGGTGTGTCTTACATTTGATTCTTAGCGTGTTAATAATGCAATGTCAAATTAAAATATATGATGTACCTGGTAGGTGAGCTCCTTGATGCGTCTCTCATATTTACGGACACCTTTCACAGCATCACTGCTCCTCCTTTGCTCCATTTCCACTTCACTCTCTAGCTCCCTCACCTAGAAAGAAATTATGAATGTTAACACATTAATTCCATTTACGTTGTTAGTTACCACTGCTTTTAATATTAAAGCTAGAAATATGACTATAAATATGAAAAAATGATTTAGAATTAATAGAAGATTATGTAGCTGGGCCTCAGACACTTACTCTGGACTCCAGCTTCTGGATCTGCTTCTTGCCACCTTTCATGGCAATTTGTTCAGCTTCATCCAGGCGGTGCTGCAGGTCCTTGATGGTCTGCTCCATGTTCTTTTTCATGCGCTCCAGATGAGAACTGGTGTCCTGCTCCTTCTTCAGCTCCTCTGCCATCATGGCA
>NC_088241.1:61954963-62007407 GCF_036934945.1 Oncorhynchus masou masou | reverse complement strand
CTGGTCATAACATTTAACATCTCATTAAAGTGTATTCCATTGAGTTTTTGTGTCACTGTTCTACACACAATGTGGAATTATGCTTTTAGACATAAAAATGAAAAGCTGAAAGTCAATATGTATTCAACACCTTTTCTATGGCAAGCCTAAATAAGTTCAGGAGTAAAGATTTACTAAACTAGTCACATCTTCCGCCGTCTCAGGGGAACACCACGGTTCTAGTGATTGTGGACCGGTTCTCTAAGTCCTGCCGTCTCCTCCCGTTGCCCGGTATCCCTACAGCCCTACAGACTGCGGAGGCGTTATTCACCCATGTCTTTCGGCACTACGGGGTGCCGGAGGACATCGTTTCTGATCGGGGCCCCCAATTCACGTCTCGGGTATGGAGAGCGTTCAAGGAACGCTTGGGGGTCTCTGTCAGCCTGACCTCCGGTTATCACCCCGAGAGTAATGGGCAGGTGGAGAGAGTGAACCAGGAGGTGGGTAGGTTTCTGCGGTCGTATTGCCAGGATCGGCCAGGGGAGTGGGCACGATACATTCCCTGGGCTGAAATGGCTCAGAACTCACTACGCCACTCCTCTACTAACGTGTCCCCTTTTCAGTGTGTGTTAGGGTACCAGCCGGTCCTGGCACCATGGCATCCGAGCCAGACCGAGGCTCCTGCGGTGGAAGAATGGGTACAGCGCTCCAAGGAGACCTGGAGGGCCGTCCAGGAATCTCTACGACAAGCGAGTGGATGGCAGAAGAGGAGTGCAGACCGCCACCGCAGTGAGGCCCCCGTGTTTGTACCGGGGACATGGTCTGGCTCTCGACCCGAAACCTACCTCTCCGCTTGCCCTGCCGGAAGCTGGGTCCGCAGTGTGTAGGGCCCTTTAAAGTCCTGAGGAGAATAAACAAGGTGTGTTATCGATTACAACTCCCTTCCTATTATCGTATTAACCCCTCGTTTCATGTGTCTCTCCTCAGGCCGGTGTTAGCTGGTCCCCTGCAGGACAGTGAGGTACCGGAGGTCTCTCCCCCCCCTCTGGACATCGAGGGGCCTGCAGTACCTCGTGGACTGGGAGGGGTACGGTCCGGAGGAGAGGTGCTGGGTACCGGTGGGGGACATCTTGGATCCATCCATGTTGAGAGATTTCCATCGCCTCCATCCGGATCGCCCTGCACCTCGTCCTCCGGGGCGAACTCGAGGCCGGTGTCGGCGCGCTGCGAGAGCCGCGCGTCAGGGGGGGGTACTGTCACGAGTCCGACCGAGGGTGGTTCCCTTTCCCGAGCGGGTGGCGCTCGGCGGTCGTCGTCACCGGCCTAGTAGCTGCCACTGATTGTCTTTCCTCCCCCTCCTTGTATGTTTAGTGGTAGCACCTGTGTATGTTTAATTAGTTTGTCTTTATTAGACAGCCGGCTCGCCTGGTTGTTGTGCGGGATTATTTCAATGTAACCTTCGGCTCTGTTGTAGAGGTACGTGTTAGTACTTGGTCGTGTATTTTTCGTTGTACATTTTGATTCCCTGTGTTTGGGAACGTGCCTATTGTGAGCACCCTGTGGTGCGTTGGTGCTATTAAAGACGCACAGCATTGAACTCTCTGTCTCCTGCTTTTGACTCCACACCCACGACACCCGGAGCATTACACCTTTAGTTAACCAGGTAGGCAAGTTAAGAGCAAGTCTCATTTACAACTGCGACCTGGCCAAAATAAAGCAAAGCAGTGTGACACAAACAACACAGAGTTACACATGGAATAAACATACAGTCAAGAATACAATAGAAAAAGTATATATACAGTGTGTGCAAATGAGGTAGGATAAGAGAGGTAATGCAATAAATAGGCCATAGTGGCGAAATAATTACAATATAGCAATTAAACACTGGGGTGATAGATGTGCAGAAGATGAGTGTGCAAGTAGAGATATTGGGGTGCAAAGGAGCAAAATAAATAACAGTATGGGGATGAGGTAATTGGATGGGCTATTTACAGATGGGCTATGTACAGGTGCAGTGATCTGTGAACTTCTCTGACAGCTGGTGCATAAAGTTATTGAGGGAGATATGACTCTCCAGCTTCAGTGATTTTTGCAGTTCGTTCCAGTCATTGGCAGCAGAGAACAGGAAGGAGAGGCAGCCAAAGTAAGAATTGGCTTTGGGGGTGACCAATGAAATATACCTGCTGGAGCGCGTGCTATGGGTGGGTGCTGCTATGGTGACCAGTGAGCTGAGATAAGGCGGGGCTTTACTTTGCAGAGACTTGTAGATGACCTGGAGCCAGTGGGTTTGGCGACGAGTATAAAGCGAGGGCCAGCCAACGAGAGCATACAGGTCTCAGTGGTGGGTGGTATATGGGGCTTTGGTGACATTCAGATGACACTGTGATAGACTGCATCCAATTTGTTGAGTTGAGTGTTGGAAGCTATTGTGTAAAGGACATCGACGAAGTCGAGGATCAGTAGGATGGTCAGTTTTACAAGGGTATGTTAGGCAGCATGAGTGAAGGATTATTTGTTGCGAAGTAGTAAGCCAATTCTAGATGACATTTTGGGTTGGAGATGTTTAATGTGAGTCTGGAAGGAGAGTTTACAGTCTAATCAGACACCTAGGTATTTGTAGTTGTCCACATATTCTAGGTCAGAACCGTCCAGAGTAGTGATGCTGGTTAGAGTTGCCCTGCCCTATACAAAACACTCACAAAATTTGAGTTTGCTATTCACAAGAAGCATTGCCTGATGTGAACTGTACCTCAAACAAAAGAGATCTCAGAAGACCTAAGATTAAGAATTGTTGACTTAAATAAATCTGGAAAGGGTTACAAAAGTATCTCTAAAAGCCCTGATGTGCATTAGTCCACGGTAAGACGAATTGTCTATAAATGGAGAAAGTTCAGCAATGTTGCTACTCTCCCTAGGACTGGCCTTCCTGCAAACGTGACTGCAAGACCACAGCGCAGAATGCTCAATGAGGTTAAGAAGAATCCTAGAGTGTCAGCAAACGACTTACAGCAATCTCTGGAACATGCAAACATCTCTGTTAACAAGTCTAGGATATGTAAAACACTGAACAAAAATGGTGTTCATGAGAGGACACCACAGAAGAAGTCACTGCTGTCCAAAAACAAATATTGCTTTCACAGCGCTACTGGCAAAATATTCTGTGGACAGATTAAACTAAAGTTGAGTTGTTTGGAAGGAACACACAACATTATGTGTGGAGAAAAAAAGGCACAACACACCAACATCAAAACCTCATCCCAACTGTAAAGTATGGTGGAGGGAGCATCATGGTTGGGGTCTGCTTTGCTTCCACAGGGCCTGGACAGCTTGCTATCATCGACGGAAAAATGATTTCCCAAGTTCATCAGGACTTTTTGCAGCAGAATGTAAGGCTATCTGTCTGCCAATTGAAGGTCAACAGGAGTTGAGTGATGCAACAGGACAACAACCCAAAACACAGAAGTAAATCAACAACACAATGGCTTCAACAGAAGAAAATACGCCTTCTGGAGTGACCCAGTCAGAGTCCTGACCTCAACCCGATTGCGATGCAGTGGCATGACCTCAAGAGAGCAGTTCACACCAGACATCACAAGAATATTGCTTAACTGAAACAGTTCAGTAGAACAGAAAACATTTGGTTGAGGTTATTGCTTCCAAAGGAGGGTAAACCAGTTATAAAATCCAAAGGTTCACAAACTTTTCCCACCCTGCACTGTGAATGTTTACTCGTGTGTTCAATAAAGACGTGAAAACATATAATTGTTTGTGTGTTGTTAGTTTAAGCAGACTGTGTTTGTCTATTGTTGTGGCTTAGATGAAGATCAGATCAAATTGTATGACCAATTTAAGCAGGTAATTCCAAAGGGTTCACATACTTTTTCTTGCCACTGTAAGCTCAGGGTACCAAACGCTGTCTTCCAACCCTAGATAGGAGAGCATTTTCTTAACCATATCACTTTTACCTAACCTATTTTTATTTATGTATTTAACCTTTATATTATCCAAGTGGAGTGAAAAGAGTGTCTCTGTGGCATCCAGGCCACCAGGCTCCTCTTTGCAAATAGACCTCAAAGAGGAAGTTGGTGTAGGAGAAGTTGAGTGGTGTGTGAGAATCACTCAGATACAATTACAGTTACTCTGTTTCATACCAAGTGTGTTTTTCATGTTGAAACATAATGTGACAACCATATGTTTTGCATCAAACTCAAATGTAACTTTTCCTTTTTTGTCTTGAGTCAAATGAATAGTGGAGTTTGGTTCATGATTTAACTATATTTTTAAATCCAACACACATTCCTATTCAAGCCTGGCAAGAATCTACTTCACAGTATCTTCTGTTATTTTGAATATTCAAAATAAATTAAAGAAAATTAATTATGAGTAATGAGATTCAATATGTTCAAAGATCTGCTGTTCGTTCATGTATTAGCTTCACAACGGAAAGACATAGTGTATTTGATATGGGGATGGTTCAATGCAATGTGTTGTGTGAGTTCAGCTACTCCACCAGTAAGTGTATGTTTGTATTGTTTCAAGGAATCAGTAGTGTGTGAGTTCTCACATGGCTTGTTTTTTCTCATGGAGCTCTTTATGTCAGGTGAGTCTTCCACACAGCAACAGCAACAACTAGTTATGAATCAGACAGAGGAATAAGCACATGTGATGATATTTCATAGTGTGAGCTATATTCCCATCTGTCTCAAGGTATAGAAAAGTGTACAGATAATTCCTGATAGAGTTTAATAGTCTGGATTCAAACATTCTGTGCTCCAGATATGTGTATGATCCAGTTTAGGGCATGGAGTCGTGACATCAGGACTCCACCTTCCGGTGCCGACAGAGATGGCCGCCTCGCTTCGCGTTCCTAGGAAACTATGCAGTATTTTGTTTTTTCAAAGGGCAGCATTCCAGAGAGACATCAGAGACTGTAATGTTCTTTGCTTCACGGAAACATGGCTCAATCGAGAGACGTTATCAGAGTCGGTGCAGCCAGCTGGTTTCTTCACGCATCGCGCCGACAGAAACAAGCATCTTTCTGGTAAGAAGAAGGGCGGGGGTGTATGCCTTATGATTAACGAGACATGGTGTGATCATGACAACATACAGGAACTCAAGTCCTTCTGTTCACTTGACTTAGAATTCCTCACAATCAAATGTCGACCGCATTATCTACGAAGGGAATTATTTTAGATTATAATCACAGCCGTATATATTCCACTCCAAGCAGACACATCGATGGCCCTGAACAAACTTTATTTGACTCTATACAAACTGGAAACGATATATCCTGAGGCTGCATTCTGTTATGAACTTGAGTGAAGACCCAAAAGCGGTTTTAACAGAAAACAGAGTTCTTTAATGAAAAACAGGAATGGCATAAATCCTCTTCCAACGTTGTCAGCGGAACAAAAAGAACGTTAGTATAGTGCAGGATGCATCTGCCAGGCAGACTCCGACAGGACAGGACAAGGTGGAAGCAAACGAGACGACAGCTTGCTTCTGGCATCAAAAAACACAAACAAGAATCAGACACTGAAAGTAGCAGGAACAGAGAAAGAAATAGAGACCTAATCAGAGGGGAAGAGAGAACAGGTGTGAAAGAGTGAATGAGCTAGTTAGAGGAGATGTAGAACAGCTGAAGAATGAGAGACAGAGAAGGTAACCTAAAAAGACCAGCAGAGAGAGAGAGTGAAGAGAAAGGACAGGAACAGACATAACAAGACATGACAGTACCCCCCCCACTCACCGAGCGCCTCCTGGCGCACTCGAGGAGGAAACCTGGCGGCAACGGAGGAAATCATCGATCAGCGAACGGTCCAGCACGTCCCGAGAGGGAACCCAACTCCTCTCCTCAGGACCGTACCCCTCCCAATCCACTAGGTACTGATGACCACGGCCCCGAGGGCGCATGTCCAAAATCTTACGAACCCTGTAGATGGGTGCGCCCTCGACAAGGATGGGGGGAGGGACGAGCGGGGGCGCGAAGAACGGGCTTAACACAGGAGACATGGAAGACCGGGTGAACGCGACGAAGATAGCGCGGGAGAAGAAGTCGCACTGCGACAGGATTAATGACCTGGGAAATACGGAACGGACCAATGAACCGCGGGGCCAACTTGCGAGAAGCTGTCTTAAGGGGAAGGTTCTGAGTGGAGAGCCATACTCTCTGACCGCAACAATATCTAGGACTCTTGGTCCTACGCTATTCACAGTCTGCGCCCTATTACGGCAAAGTGCCGACCTGACCCCCTTCCAGGTGCGCTCGCAACGCTGGACAAAAGCCTGAGCGGAGGGGACGCAGGACTCGGCGAGCTGAGATGAGAACAGCGGAGGCTGGTACCCGAGGCTACACTGAAAAGGGGATAGACCGGTAGCAGACGAGGGAAGCGAGTTGTGGGCGTACTCTGCCCAGGGAGCTGTTCTGACCAAGACGCAGGGTTACGAAAAGAAAGACTGCGTAAATGCGACCAACAGTCTGATTGGCCCGTTCGGCTTGACCGTTAGACTGGGGATGAAAGCCGGACGAGAGACTGACGGAAGCCCCAATCAAACGGCAAAACTCCCTCCAAAATTGAGACGTGAACTGCGGGCCTCTGTCGGAAACGACGTCAGACGGAAGGCCATGAATTCGGAAAACATTCTCGATAATGATCTGAGCCGTCTCCTTAGCAGAAGGGAGCTTATCGAGAGGAATGAAATGAGCCGCCTTAGAGAATCTATCGACAACCGTAAGAATAACTGTCTTCCCCGCTGATGAAGGCAGTCCGGTGATAAAATCTAAAGCGATGTGAGACCACGGTCGAGAGGGAATGGGAAGCGGTCTGAGACGGCCGGCAGGAGGAGAGTTCCCAGATTTAGTCTGCGCGCAGACCGAACAAGCGGCGACAAATCGACGCGCGTCACGTTCCCGAGTGGGCCACCAGAAACGCTGGCGAATGGACGCGTACCCCGAACGCCGGGGTGGCCGGCTAACTTGGCAGAGTGGGCCCACTGAAGAACGGCCGGACGAGTAGGAACGGGAACGAACAGAAGGTTCCTAGGACAAGCTCGCGGCGATGGAGTGTGAGCGAGTGCTTGCTTTACCTGCCTCTCAATTCCCCAGACAGTCAACCCGACAACACGCCCGTCAGGAAGAATCCCCTCGGGGTCGGTGGAGACCTCAGAAGAACTGAAGAGACGAGATAAAGCATCAGGCTTGGTGTTTTTGAGCCCGGACGATAAGAAATAACAAACTCGAAACGAGCGAAAAACAGAGCCCAACGAGCCTGACGCGCATTAAGTCGTTTGGCTGAACGGATGTACTCAAGGTTCCTATGGTCAGTCCAAACGACAAAAGGAACGGTCGCCCCCTCCAACCACTGTCGCCATTCGCCTAGGGCTAAGCGGATGGCGAGCAGTTCGCGATTACCAACATCATAGTTACGTTCTGACGGCGATAGCGATGAGAGAAAAACGCGCAAGGATGGACCTTGCCGTCAGAGAGAGAGCGCTGAGAAAGAATGGCTCCCACGCCCACCTCTGCGCGTCAACCTCAACAACAAACTGGCTAGAGATGTCAGGTGTAACAAGAATAGGAGCGGATGTAAAACGATTCTTAAGAAGATCAAAAGCTCCCTGGGCGGAAACGGACCACTTAAAGCACGTCTTAACAGAAGTAAGGGCTGTGAGGGGAGCTGCCACCTGACCGAAATTACGGATGAAACGACGATAGAAATTAGCGAAGCCCAGAAAGCGCTGCAGCTCGACGCGTGACTTAGGAACGGGCCAATCAATGACAGCCTGGACCTTAGCGGGATCCATCTTAATGCCCTCAGCGGAAATAACGGAACCGAGAAAGGGACAGAGGCGGCATGAAAAATGCACTTCTCAGCCTTCACATAAAGACAGTTCTCCAAAAGGCGCTGGAGGACGCGTCGCACGTGCTGAACATGAATCGAGAGAGACGGAGAAAAAATCAGGATATCGTCCATGTAAACGAAAACAAAAATGTTCAGCATGTCTCTCAGGACGTCGTTAACTAGTGCCTGAAAGACAGCTGGAGCGTTAACGAGGCCGAAAGGAAGAACCCGGTATTCAAAGTGCCCTAACGGAGTGTTAAACGCCGTCTTCCACTCGTCCCCCTCCCTGATGCGCACGAGATGGTAGGCGTTACGAAGGTCCAATTTGGTGAAAAACCTGGCTCCCTGCAGGATCTCGAAGGCTGAAGACATAAGAGGAAGCGGATAACGATTCTTAACTGTTATGTCATTCAGCCCTCGATAATCCACGCATGGGCGCAGGGACCCGTCCTTCTTCTGAACAAAAAAAAACCCCGCTCCGGCGGGAGAGGAGGAGGAGACAATGGTACCGGCGTTGAGCGAAACCGACAAATAATCCTCGAGAGCCTTACGTTCGGGAGCCGACAGAGAGTATAATCTACCCCGGGGGGAGTAGTTCCCGGAAGGAGATCAATACTACAGTCATACGACCGGTGTGGAGGGAGAGAAGTGGCCTTGGAACGACTGAACACCGTGCGCAGATCGTGATACTCCTCCGGCACCCCTGTCAAATCGCCAGGCTCCTCCTGTGAAGTAGAGACAGAGGAAACAGGAGGGATAGCAGACATTAAACAGGTTACATGACAAGAAACATTCCAGGATAGGATAGTATTACTAGACCAATTAATAGAAGGGTTATGGCGCAATAGCCAGGGATGACCCAAAACAACAGGTGTAAAAGGTGAACGAAAAATTAAAAAAGAAATGGTTTCGCTATGATTACCAGAGACAGTGAGGGTTAAAGGCAGCGTCTCACGCTGAATCTTGGGGAGAGAACTACCATCTAAAGCGAACAAGGCCGTGGGCTCCCCTAACTGTCTGAGAGGAATGTCATGTTCCCGAGCCCAGGTCTCGTCCATAAAACAGCCCTCCGCCCCAGAGTCTATCAAGGCACTGCAGGAAGCAGATGAACCGGGCCAGCGGAGATGGACCGGAAAAGTAGTGCGTGATCCAGAAGGAGAGGCCTGAGTAGTTGCGCTCACCAGTAGCCCTCCTCTTACTGATGAGCTCTGGCTTTTACTGGACATGAGGTGACAAAATGACCAGCGGAGCCGCAGTAGAGACAGAGGCGATTGGTGATTCTCCGTTCCTTCTCCTTGGCCGAGATGCGGATACCCCCAGCTGCATAGGCTCAGCATCCGAGCCGGCGGAGGAGGGTGGCAGTGATGCGGCAGGTGGCAGTGATGTGGAGAGGGGAGCAGCGGAGAACGCGAGCTCCCTTCCACGAGCTCGGCGACGAAGATCAAACCGTCGCTCTATGCGAATAGCGAGAGCTATTAAGGAGTCCAGACTGGAAGGAACCTCCCGGGAGAGGATCTCGTCCTTAACCTCGACGAGGAGACCCTCCAGAAAACGAGCGAGCAAAGCCGGCTCGTTCCAGTCACTTGAGGCAGCGAGAGTGCGAAACTCAATAGAATAATCCGTTATGGATCGATTCCCCTGACATAGGGAAGACAGGGCCCTGGAAGCCTCCTCCCCAAAAACAGAACGGTCAAAAACCCGTATCATCTCCTCCTTAAAGTCTTGATACTGGTTAATACACTCAGCCCTCGCCTCCCAGACTTCCGTGCCCCACTCACGCGCCCGTCCGGTAAGGAGAGAAATGACGTAGGCGATGCGGGCTGCGCTCCTGGAGTAAGTGTTGGGCTGGAGAGAGAACACCACATCACACTGAGTGAGGAATGAGCGGCACTCAGTGGGCTCCCCAGAGTAACACGGCGGGTTGTTGATCCTGGGCTCCGGAGACTCGGAAACCCCGGAAGTGGGCGGTGGATCGAGGTGGAGTTGGTGAACCTGTCTTGTGAGGTCGGAGACTTGGACGGCCAGGGTCTCAACGGCATGTCGAGCAGCAGACAATTCCTCCTCGTGTCTGCCTAGCATCGCTCCCTGGATCTCGACGGCGGAGTAAAGGGTCCGGAGCCGCTGGGTCCATTCTTGGTCTGATTCTTCTGTTATGAACTTGAGTGAAGACCCAAAAGCGGTTTTAACAGAAAACAGAGTTCTTTAATGAAAAACAGGAATGGCATAAATCCTCTTCCAACGTTGTCAGCGGAACAAAAAGAACGTTAGTATAGTGCAGGATGCATCTGCCAGGCAGACTCCGACAGGACAGGACAAGGTGGAAGCAAACGAGACGACAGCTTGCTTCTGGCATCAAAAAACACAAACAAGAATCAGACACTGAAAGTAGCAGGAACAGAGAAAGAAATAGAGACCTAATCAGAGGGGGAAGAGAGAACAGGTGTGAAAGAGTGAATGAGCTAGTTAGAGGAGATGTAGAACAGCTGAAGAATGAGAGACAGAGAAGGTAACCTAAAAAGACCAGCAGAGAGAGAGAGTGAAGAGAAAGGACAGGAACAGACATAACAAGACATGACAGCATTCATTGGAGCGGGGTATTTTAACAAGGCTAATCTGAAAACAAGACTCCTTAAATTGTATCAGCATATTGATTGCGCAACCAGGGCTGGTAAAACCCTGTATCATTGTTATTCTAACTTCCGCGATGCATATAAAGCCCTCCCCCGCCCTCCTTTCGGAAAAGCTGACCACAACTACATTTTGCTGCTTCCAGCCTGCAGACAGAATCTAAAACAAAAAGCTCAGGTCTGTTCAACGCTGGTCCGACCATTCTGATTCCACGCTTCAAGACTGCTTCGATCATGTGGATTGGGATATGTTCCGCATTGCGTCCAACAAGAACATTGACGAATACGCTGATTCGGTAAGCGAGTTCATAAGAAAGTGTATTGACGATGTCGTGCCCATAGCAACGATTAAAACATTCCCAAACAAGAAACCGTGGATTGATGGCAGCATTCGGTGAAACTGAAAGCGCGAACCACTGCTTTTAACTTGGGTAAGATGACCGGAAACATGACCGAATACAAACAGTGTAGCTATTTCCTCCGCAAGGCAATCAAACAAGCTTAGCTTCAGTATAGAGACAAAGTAGAGTCGCAATTCAACGGCTCAGACACAAGAGGTATGTGGCAGGGTCTACAGTCAATCACGGATTACAAAAAGAAAACCAGCCCCGTCGCGGACCAGGATGTCTTGCTCCCAGACAGTATAAATAACTTTTTTGCCCGCTTTGAGGACAATACAGTGCCACTGACACTGCCCGCAACCAAAACCTGCAGGCTCTCCTTCACTGCAGCCGACGTGAGTAAAACATTTAAACGTGTTAACCCTCGCAAGGCTGCAGGTCCATACAGCATCCCCAGCCGCGTCCTCAGAGCATGCGCAGACCAGCTGGCTGGTGTGTTTACAGACATATTCAATCAATCCTTATCCCAGTCTGCTGTTCCCACATGCTTCAAGAGGGCCACCATTGTCCCTGTTCCCAAGAAAGCTAAGGTAACTGAGCTAAACGACTACTGCCCCACCCCGTAGCTCTCACTTCCGTCATCATGAAGTGCTTTGAGAGACTTGTCAAGGACCATATCACCTCCAACCTACCTGACACGCTAGACCCACTCCAACTTGCTTACCGCCCAAATAGGTCCACAGACGACGTAATCACAAGCACAATGCACACTGCCCTAACCCATCTGGACAAGAGGAATACCTATGTGAGAATGCTGTTCATCGACTACAGCTCAGCATTTAACACCATAGTATCCTCCAAACTCGTCATCAAGCTCGAGACCCTGGGTTTCGACCCCGCCCTGTGCAACTGGGTACTGGACCTCTTGACGGGCCGCTCCCCAGGTGGTGAGGGTAGGTAACAACATCTCCACCCCGCTGATCCTCAACACTGGGGCCCCACAAGGGTGCGTTCTGAGCCCTCTCCTGTACTCCCTGTTCACCCACAACTGCATGGCCATGCACGCCTCAAACTCAATCATCAAGTTTGCGGACGACACTACAGTGGTAGGCTTGATTACCAACAACGACGAGACGGCTTACATGGAGGAGGTGAGGGCCCTCGGAGTGTGGAGTCAGGAAAATATCCTCACACTCAACGTTACAAAACAAAGGAGATGATTGTGGACTTTAGGAAACAGCAGAGGGAGCACCCCCCTATCCACATCGACGGGACAGTAGTGGAGAGGGTAGTAAGTTTTAAGTTCCTCGGCGTACACATCACGGACAAACTGAATTGGTCCACCCACACAGACAGCGTCGTGAAGAAGGCGCAGCAGCGCCTCTTCAACCTCAGGAGGCTGAAGAAATTTGTCTTGTCACCAACAGCACTCACAAACTTCTACAGATGCACAATCGAGAGCATCCTGTCGGGCTGTATCACCGCCTGGTATGGCAACTGCTCCGCCCACAACCGTAAGGCTCTCCAGAGGGTAGTGAGGTCTGTACAACGCATCACCGGGTGCAAACTACCTGCCCTCCAGGACACCTACACCACCCGATGTCACAGGAAGGCCATAAAGATCATCAAGGACAACAACCACCCGAGCCACTGGCTGTTCACCCCGCTATCATCCAGAAGGCGAGTTTAGTACAGGTGCATCAAAGCAGGGACCAAGAGACTGAAAAACAGCTTCTATCTCAAGGCCATTATGCTGTTAAACAGCCACCACTAACATTGAGTGGCTGCTGCCAACACACTGATTCAACTCCAGCCACTTTAATAATGGAAATTGATGGAAAGAAATATCACTAGCCACTTTAAACAATGCTACATAATATAATGTTTACATACCCTACATTACTAATCTCATATGTATGTACTGTACTCGATACCATCTACTGCATCTTGCCTATGCTGTTCTGTACCATCACTCATTCATATATCTTTATGTACATGTTCTTTATCCCTTTACACTTGTGTGTATAAGGTAGTAGTTGTGGAATTGTTAGGTTAGATTACTCGTTGGTTATTACTGCATTATCGGAACAAGAAGCACAAGCATTTCGCTACATTCGCATTAAAACCTGCTAACCATGTGTATGTGACAAATACATTTGATTTGATTTGATTTGTATATTGAAATTAGTTTATATTTTTTGCTGCAGAAGGAGAGATAGACTGTCCTGAAAAGATCATATTACCTCCCTGATGTTGTCCTTCATGTTCCAAGTGTTTTGGCCTGTTTGGCAAACGAGATTTGATTGCCACAATGGCAGATAGACTGGACGTACTGACGAGCTCCTGTATGCAAATCCCATGTTCATTTGATAGTCCTTACTATAAATTGAACAGCACAATACTTACCTCTGGAGTGTGGATTAAAGAATTACCAGTCTTTGGTGGGCGTCCGGACAATGTGATATTTAACAGTAGTAAGATGGTCAACAGATATCAAGGGAAGATAACTGGAAACATGTCCCAGAAGAACTGCACCACAGTCTTCTTCAATGTAACCACCAGTTACTCTGATAAATCGCCCTTCAGAATTGAGAGTCAATCATTCAAAGCGACAGACCCTCAAAAAGTATGTTTATTTACTGTAGTTGTCAATGGTAAGAAGAGACATACTATCTAACTTGTATACATTTTTCTAAAATTATATGAATAGAATAAGACCAAGTAGGCGGTGTGCCTGTCAGTGTAAAATATATTTATCTACAATGTATTACAGATTTGCCTTCCAGTACGATCATTACTGTCTCAGGTGAAGTGAAGGAAGGGACCCCTGTCAGCTTGAACTGCTCTGCTGTCGCTCCCTGTCCTGAACACCCCCCTGTGCTGACATGGACTATCCCAACACAGTTCACACCTGAGAACCAAATGCAGGAGAATCCAGACCAGACCAAATCAGTTCTATCTATGGTGACCTTCGCTCCATCATACCTTCATCATGAGAAGAACATCACTTGTACTGCAGTCTACCCAGTAGGTGCAAGTAACAAGACAACTGAACAAAACATGATGCTTAACGATTCATGTCAGATTTAGTAACCGGTTCCTGAAGAATAGATCATTCTGTCATGTTTTCACTGATGATTGTAATAGAGTGGTTTTGATGAGACTATTCAATATACCATATCAGATACATTCTAAATGAACCCCTCTCCCTCAGTCTCTCCTAAGGACACCTCAGCCTCCATCCGTTTGGATGGTTTGTCAATACACCCAGTCACTACAATCCCACTCAGGGATTTCACCCACAAGAGGTTGGTGGCACCTTAATTGGGTAGAACGTACTCGTGGTAATGGCTGGAGCAGAACAGGTGGAATGGTACCAAATTCATCCAACATGTTTTCCATGTGTTTGATTCCATTCCATTTGCTCCGTTCTAGACATTATTATGAGTTGTCTTCCTCTCAGCAGCCTCCACTGATTTCACCATAAGGTCAATGGTGACTTTAAAACTGTTACATTGTTTTAATGGGTGTGATTGGAGAAAACTGAGGATGGATCAGCAACATTGTAGAATAAGTCAACCCCTTTTGGCTTCAGAACTGCCTCAGTTCGTCGGGGCATGGACTCTACAAGGTTTCGAAGCGTTCCACAGGGATGCTGGCCCATACAATACTTTCTCTTCTCTCTCTGAATCATCTGGTCCCTCCACCTTTCAATTCCTGACCCTGTCCTCCAGAGCCTTCAGCTCTCCCTCCACCTGTTGGGGGAGGTCGGCACCCACCTGCTGGCTAAAGTACACCCTCAGCTCCTGGGTCTCCTTCTCCCAGAAGACCTTGGAAAGGTCGAAGAGTGATTTGTCCAAATGTAGTTTTTTCGCAAGTTTAGGAGAATTAGGCTGCAGGTTCAGAGAATTAACGTAGCAGGTTATGATAATTAGATCAATAAACGGAAAAGTGTTAGGATTAGCTCAAATGCTAAAAGAATTTGACGTCAATTTGACGTCAAAAGCTTTATCCCATCTAGACTTTACCGTCATAGAGGGAGTGTAAGGGGTGTGTAACTGGTGGCAGTCAGACGCAGGAGAGCAGAACTAGGTAATAGCCGGAGCAGTTTAATTTCAAAACCAACTGCATCAAGAAATCATCAACATGGGTACAAAACCCGACACGCACCAGTCAACATGTGCATAAGCACTTATAACAAACAATACCACACAAAGACATGGGGGGAACAAAGGGTTAAATACACAACATGTAATGAGGGAATGAAAACCAGGTGTGTTGGAAAACAGGACAAAACAAATGGAAAATGAATAACGGATCGGCGATGCCTAGAAGACCGGTGACGTCGATCTCCGAACACCGCCCGAACAAGGAGAGGAACCGACTTCGGAAGAAGTCGTGACAGGAAGCCCATGTCCAACTTGCCTCCCAGTACCTGTAGATCGCGGTCTCCCTCCTGTGGCACTCGGGACATTTTTTTCACGCCACTGCAATAAGAAGATATTTTGGTAGCAGGTTAGGAGCAGGGCTGGACTAAAAAACGGCCCCTTATAGCATATGATAGAACAACTACATTTTCTGTCAGCTTCATGACAACATGTCGAATAGCATTATAAAACTGTAAATATGTTTCTCCGCATCACAATGGCAAAATGGGTTGAAATGCTCTCTGCACCATGGAAACATGGGTTGAAATGCAATAAGTAAGAGGGGGGTGTGGGGTCGTCCGACCCTGGTTAGCAGAGCATTTTCACTAACCGTTACCCATAGCCGTAATTCTCCTTACCTGCTGCATTAATTCTTCTAGCCTGACATGAAAAAGTCAAATCTGTATAGAAGTGGTGTGAAAATGTGTCATCCAGCCCACCAGGGTTTTCTTGGCAAACAGACTTTAAAGAGGAAGTTAAGCAAGAAACAGAGGAAGTTGGTGTAGGACAAGTTGAGTGGTGTGTGTGAGAATCAGTCAGATACAATTACACTTACTCTGTTTTATACCAAGTCTGTTTTTCATGTTGAAAAAATGATTTGACAACCATATAATTTGGCATGGGTCCCAAGATCCTCAAAAGGTTCTACATCTGCACCATCGAGAGCATCTTGACCGGTTGCATCACCGACTGGTATGGCAACTGCTCGGCATCTGACCGTAAGGCGCTACAGAGGGTAGTACGGCCCAGTACATCACTGGGGTCAAGCTTCCTGCCATCCAGGACCTATATACTAGGTGGTGTCGAGGAAATCCCCAAAATTGTGTGAATATTTACATTTATCCCCCCACCTTCATTTGTTTTGTACACTGCTGCTTCTCGCTGTTTATTATCTATGCATGGTCACTTCACACCTACCTCCATGTAGAAATTACCTTGACTAACCTGTACCCCCCCATTGACTCTGTACCGGTACTCCATGAATATAGCCTTGTTATTGCACATTTTATGTGTTTCTTTTTATAATGTTTTACCTTAGTTAATTTAGTAAACATTTTCTTAACTCTTTCTTGAGTTGCACTGTTGGTTAAGGGCTTGTAAGTAATCATTTCACGGTAAGGTCTACACTTGTTCTATTCAACGATTATGATTTAACTCGTTTAAAAAAAACATCACACACACATTCCCATTGAAGCCTGGGAGACCACCTGTTGGGGGAAGTCGGCTCCCAGCTGCTGGGTAAAGTACGCCCTCAGTTCCTGGGTCTCCTTCTCCCAGAAGGCCTTCGGGAAGGTTGAGGGTTTTGTCTAGAAGGGATACAGCTCTTGTCAAAATTGAGTTTAGTAAGTTTGGGAGAATTTTTGCAGCAAGTTAGGAGAATTAACATAGCAAGTTATGAAAATTAAATTGAAGTACGAAAAAGGGTTAGGATTAGCTAAAATGCTGTAATAATTATACTTTTCACATCATTTTGACCAAAGCTTAATCCCATCTAGACTTGATCACCGAAGAGGGCACCCATGTCCTCCTTGCTGTCCTGGACCTGCAGGTGGCTGGCTCCCTCCTGTGTCACCCGCGACATTCTTTTCACGGCACTTCAATAAGAAGTCATTTTGGAAGCAGGTCAGCAGCAGGGATTACTGAACTGCCCCAGATAGCATATGATAGCAAAATGTGTAGAACTGATTGTAGCGTTAAAACTGCAACCTTTTATATCAGCGTCATGGCAAAATGTGAACACAAGCATGAGGTGCTATAAAACAGCAAAGATACAAATAATAATTTTCTCTGCACCATGGCAGAACGTGTTGAAACGAAGGAAAGTAAGCTCAGGGTCCCAAATGCGTTCATCCAACCCAGGTTAGGAGAGCATTATCCCTAAACCTATGTAACAGTTTTCTTTGGTTGAAGGAGAGTCGGACCAAAATGCGGCGTGGCTATTGAGATACATGTTTAATGAAACAAAGGAAACACGAATAAATACAAAAACAATAAACGTGAAAACTGAAACAGCCTAAACTGGTGAAAACTAAACACAAGACAGGAACAGGAACAATCACCCACCAAAACCCAACACCAAACAGGCTACCTAAATATGGTTCCCAATCAGAGACAATGATTCACACCTGCCTCTGATTGAGAACCATATCAGGCCAAACATAGAACTAGACATGAACCATAGAATGCCCACTCAGCTCACACCCTGACCAACCAAAACATAGAAACATACAAAGCAAATTATGGTCAGGGTGTGACAGTACCCCCCCCCCCCCACCCCCAAAGGTGCGGACTCTGGCCGCAAAACCTGAACCTATTGGGGAGGGTCTGGGTGAGCATCTGTCCGCGGTGGCGGCTCTGGTGCTGGACGTGGCCCCCACTTCACCATAGTTTTAGTCCCCCACCTTGTCCGCTTCCGTGGTCTCCTAACCACGGCGACCCTACTTAATGACCCCACTGGACAGAGGGGCAGCTCGGGACAGAGGGGCAGCTCGGGGCTCTGGCGCCTCTGGGCTGAGGGGCTCTGGCGCCTCTGGGCTGAGGGGCTCTGGCGCCTCTGGGCTGAGGGGCTCTAGCGCCTCTGGGCTGAGGGGCTCTGGCGCCTCTGGGCTGAGGGGCTCTGGCGCCTCTGGGCTCTGGCGCCTCTGGGCTGACTGGCGGATCCTGGCAGACTGGCGGATCTGGAAGAGTCTGGCTGACTGGCAGATCTGGAAGAGTCTGGCTGACTGGCTGCTCCATGCTGACTGGCGGCTCTGGCTGCTCCATGCAGACTGGCGGCTCTGGCGGCTCCATGCAGACTGGCGGCTCTGGCGGCTCCTTGCAGACTGGCGGCTCTGGCGGCTCCTTGCAGACTGGCGGCTCTGGCGGCTCCTTGCAGACTGGCGGCTCTGGCGGCTCCTTGCAGACTGGCAGCTCTGGCGGCTTCTTGCAGACTGGCAGCTCTGGCGGCTTCTTGCAGACTGGCAGCTCTGGCGGCTTCTTGCAGACTGGCAGCTCTGGCAGCTTCTTGCAGACTGGCAGCTCTGGCGGCTTCTTGTAGACTGGCAGCTCTGGCGGCTTCATGCAGACTTGCAGCTCTGGCAGCTCCTTGCAGACTGGCAGCTCCTTGCAGACTAGCAGCTCCTTGCAGACTAGCAGCTCTGAACAGGCGGGAGACTCCGGCAGTGCTGGAGAGGAGGAAGGCTCTGGCAGCGCTGGAGAGGCGAGGCGCACTGTAGGCCTGATGCGTGGTGCTGGCACTGGTGGTACTGGGCCGAGGACACGCACAGGAAGCCTGGTGCGGGGAGCTGCCACCGGAGGGCTGGTGCGGGGAGGTGGTACTGGGTAGACCGGACCGTGCAGGCGCACTGGAGCTCTTGAGCACCGAGCCTGCCCAACCTTACCTGGTTGAATACTCACGGTCGCCCTGCCAGTGCGGCGAGGTGGAATAGCCCGCACTGGGCTATGCAGGCGAACCGGGGACACCGTGCGCAAGGCTGGTGCCATGTAAGCCGGCCCAAGGAGACGCACTGGGGACCAGATGCGTAGAGCCGGCTTCATGGCATTTGGCTCGACGCTCACTCTAGCCCGGCCGATATGCGGAGCTGGAATGTACCGCACCGGGCTATGCATCCGCACTTGGGACACCGTGCGCACCACAGCATAACATGGTGCCTGCCCGGTCTCTCCAGCCCCCCGGTAAGCACAGGACATTGGCGTAGGTCTCCTACCTAGCGTCGCCATACTCCCTGTGAGCCCTCCCCCAAGAAATTTTTGAGGCTGACTCCCGGGCTTCCTTGCCAACCGTGTTCCCTCATATCGCCCGCTCCTCTCTCCTGCTGCCTCTGCTCTCCTCGCTGCCTCCACCTGTTCCCATGGAAGGCGATCCTTTCCCGCCAGGATCTCCTCCCATGTGTAGCAACCCTTGCCATCCAATACATCGTCCCATGTCCATTCCTGATTGCGCCGCTGTTGCTGTTGCCTGTTGTCAGGCCACTTGGTCCTGTTGTGGTGGGTGATTGTGTAACGGTTTTCTTTGGTTGAAGGAGAGTCGGACCAAAATGCGGCGTGGCTATTGAGATTCATGTTTAATGAAACAAAGGAAACACGAATAAATACAAAAACAATAAACGTAACGTGAAAACTGAAACAGCCTAAACTGGTGCAAACTAAACACAAGACAGGAACAGGAACAATCACCCACCAAAACCCAACACCAAACAGGCTACCTAAATATGGTTCCCAATCAGAGACAATGATTCACACCTGCCTCTGATTGACAACCATATCAGGCCAAACATAGAACTAGACATGAACCATAGAATGCCCACTCAGCTCACACCCTGACCAAACAAAATATAGAAACGTACAAAGCAAACTATGGTTAGGTTGTGACAACCTAACTATTTAACCTGACCTTAACCTCAGGCACTTAACATGCTAAGATATTCTCCTAACCTGCTACATAAAATCTCATAAACTGCTGTGAAAAAGTTAATTCCGTATCAAAGTGGAGTGAAAAGTGTCTCTGTGGCATCCAGCCCACCAGGCTCCTCTTTGCAAATAGACTTCAAAGAGGAAGTTGGTGTAGGAGACGTTGAGTGGTGTGTGAGAATCACTCAGATACAATTACAGTTACTCTGTTTTTCATGTTGAAACATAATATGACAACCATATGTTTTGTATCAAACTCGAACTTAACAAATGTAACTCTTGAATAAATGAATAGTGGATTTTGGTTCATGATTAAACTATATGTTTAAATCCCACAAACATTCCCATTCAGATAGAGGAGAGGGAGATGGTTGTAATGATGAAAGTTTAATTTGTTCTATTTAACATTGTGTCTCTTTCACCTACAGAAAACCGTGACATCTATTTAACATTGTGCCGGGGGCGGACTTAGTGATTTGGGGGCCCGTTTCAAAATACCGCTGACCTGTCCTACCCCGAGAAAAGGACAATAAATACTGAAGAATTGTTTGAAAATAATTGTTCATACTCCTATTAGGAAGTACGTCACAGTTGAGATGAGAGATATGCTACATGTATTTCATCACTTTAGTTTGTCAGACCACACTATGTGTGTGACAGTTTCTGCTGTAGACAGTCTACGTTACCGTCTAAGGCAAGTATCGACTTCTTCACTATATTTTCTGTTAATTTTAATGTTCAAAATAAATTAAAGGAGATTAATTATGAGTAATGAGATTCAATATGTTCTAAAGTACTGCTGTTTGTTCATGTATTAGCTTTACAACTGAAGGACATAGTGTATTTGATATGGGGAGAGTTCAATGCAATGTGTTGTGTGAGTTAAGTTACTCCACCAGTAAGTGTATGTTTGTACTGTTTCAGGTGATCAGTGGTGTGTGAGTTCTCACATGGCTTGTCCTGAGAACATGCTTTTTCTCATTGGCCTCTTTATGTCAGGTGAGTCTTCCACACAACAACAACTAGTTATGAATCAGACATAAAGGAATAATAAAGCATGATATGTTATGGGATGTACTATATTCCAGCTTTTTAATTGTGTAGAAAAGTGTACAGTTAATTCCTGATTAGTGTATTTAATAGTCTGGATTTAAACTGCTGTGAAAAGGTTTTTGCATATTTTCAGATATTCAATCAAAAGATGATATTAGATAAATGTAACCTGAGTGAACAAATAACACAACATTTACATACTTATTTAATTTATTTCTTAAACAAAGTTATGCTCCCTAACACTAAATAACTGGCTGTGCCTCCTTCAGTTGAAATGACAACCAACCATACATTCACTGTAATTGTTGATCAGTCTCTCACATTGTTGTGGAGGAATTTTGGCAAACTGTCCCATTCAGATCTGCTTTAAATCAGCGACATTCATGTTTTTTTAACCTTTATTTAACGAGCCAAGTCAGTTAAGAAAAAAATCTTATTTTCAATGATGGCCTAGGAACAGTGGGTTAACTGCCTGTTCAGGGGCAGAACGACAGATTTGTACCTTGTCAGCTCGGGGATTTGAACTTGCAACCTTCTGGTTACAAGTCCAACGCTCTAACCACTAAGCTACCCTGCCGCCCCAAGGATGAACTGCTCGTTTCAAGTCCTGCCACAATATCTCAATTGGGATTAGGTCTGGACATTGAGTAGGCCATTCCAAAACATTAAATTTGTTGCTTTTAATCCCTTTTCATGTATACTTGATTATGTGTTTTGGAATGATGGCACAACCAGTTATTGAGAGTAAGGGGCAATTACTTTTTCACACAGGGGAATTGGGTGTTGCATCATTTTGTTAATGAAAGAAAATAAATAACTATAAAAAGTTTATAAACCCAAGTTCCCTTTATCTAATATTAGGTTTTGGTTGAAGATCTGATAACTAAAAAAAGAAGCAGAAATAGAGAAGCAGAAAGGGGGAAATACTTCCTCATGTCTCTGTATGTTTATGTGAAACCGACATCAGTGTGCGGTTAACAGTACAGCTTCCACCACTGTCCCTGACACAGGAACACAACGATTATCTTTAAACTATAACAACAATCACAGATTTGTCACTGTCTTAATGGATCTTCTTTGGCTAGATCCCTTCTCTTGGTAGCCATTCTACAGAGAGGGTTTGTCTCTCCTCTCCCTGCTGGTTCCATCCTCTCTCTTATAGGGAAAGAGAATATGTCATTAGTACCGTCAGCTGTGCTTAATTACCTCTGGTTACCTTGTGTCAACATGCCTTGTTGGGCTACTATCCGTGAGCCCAGCCTGCCCACTGGTGGTCCTTCCACAACTATTATTATTGGGAGAGACTGTAACAGTGATGGTATAAACTCTGGATCGCTGATTCTATGTAACGGCCAATGAGAGACTATGAAACCACCGGTCTCTATATATGGTACTCCCCAGAAGAAGCAGTCCTCCATGATAATTAATGGAATTCTACAGTATTTAAATCAAATGTTTCAAGGACTATATTACATGTATTTAAGTTTTTTGTTGTAGAAGGGGAAGGTAAAGTTAGTACTCTTTTAAGAAAATACTTTAATATCTTTACATGTTTATTTATTTTATTTGTTAAGTTCAGGTGATATAAAAAGTATGAGCTGGAGCACACCCAGAGAAAATGACTTAGTCTAGAGGTGCTGACTAACGGTGAATACACTGTAAGCTATAAAAACAAAGAGAGTTGCACACTCTATATATATATATATATATATATATATATAAACTCCCAGTCATTTATTAAGGAAAACACCAACGTTTTGGCATCACTGTTCCTTCTTCAGGGTAAAGTCATGAATGCTTGAACCAGGTTATGCAGACAAACAGTGCAATTAGTGCAACCAATGACAATCATAAGGGTTGTGTCACAATGAGGTTAATTAGAGTGAATTGAGTGAAACTGTTAATAGACAATAGTTTACATCATATTGAATATATTAGCCTATTGTTATCATTAAAATTAGCATAAGATTAGCATCAACATACATTATTGTCTCTGGCCCCCTCCCAGTTAGGGGGAGTGATGAGCTCTACAGCAGAGTCTCACAACTCAATCGCTGGTTGAAAACTGTTTTCTGCCCCTCCGAAAAGTTAGAATTTGTAGATAATTGGCCCTCTTTTTGGGACTCACCCACAAACAGGACCAAGCCTGACCTGCTGAGGAGTGACGGACTCCATCCTAGCTGGAGGGGTGCTCTCATCTTATCTACCAACATAGACAGGGCTCTAACTCCTCTAGCTCCACAATGAAATAGGGTGCAGGCCAGGCAGCAGGCTGTTAGCCAGCCTGCCAGCATAGTGGAGTCTGCCACTAGCATAGTCAGTGTAGTCAGCTCAGCTATCACCATTGAGACCGTGTCTGTGCCTCGACCTAGGTTGCGCAAAACTAAACATGGCGGTGTTCGCCTTAGCAATCTCACTAGGATAAAGACCACCTCCATTCCTGTCATTATTGAAAGAGATCATGATACCTCACATCTCAAAATAGGGCTACTTAATGTTAGATCCCTTACTTCAAAGGCAATTATAGTCAATGAACTAATCACTGATCATAATCTTGATGTGATTGGCCTGACTGAAACATGGCTTAAGCCTGATGAATTTACTGTGTTAAATGAGGCCTCACCTCCTGGCTACACTAGTGACCATATCCCCGTGCATCCCGCAAAGGCGGAGGTGTTGCTAACATTTACGATAGCAAATTTCAATTTACAAAAAAAAAAATGACGTTTTTCGTCTTTTGAGCTTCTAGTCATGAAATCTATGCAGCCTACTCAATCACTTTTTATAGCTACTGTTTACAGGCCTCCTGGGTCATATACAGCGTTCCTCACTGAGTTCCCTGAATTCCTATCGGACCTTGTAGTCATAGCAGATAATATTCTAATCTTTGGTGACTTTAATATTCACATGGAAAAGTCCACAGACCCACTCCAAAAGGCTTTCGGAGCCATCATCGACTCAGTGGGTTTTGTCCAACATGTCTCTGGACCCACTCACTGTCACAGTCATACGCTGGACCTAGTTTTGTCCCATGGAATAAATGTTGTGGATCTTAATGTTTTTCCTCATAATCCAGGACTATCGGACCACCATTTTATTACGTTTGCAATTGCAACAAATAATCTGCTCAGACCCCAACCAAGGAACATCAAAAGTCGTGCTATAAATTCACAGACAACACAAAGATTCCTTGATGTCCTTCCAGATTCCCTCTGTCTACCCAATGACACCAGAGGACAAAAATCAGTTAACCACCTAACTGAGGAACTCAATTTAACCTTGCGCAATACCCTAGATGCAGTTGCACCCCTAAAAACTAAAAACATTTCTCATAAGAAACTAGCTCCCTGGTACACAGAAAATACCCGAGCTCTGAAGCAAGCTTCCAGAAAATTGGAACGGAAATGGCGCCACACCAAACTGGAAGTCTTCCGTCTAGCTTGGAAAGACAGTACCGTGCAGTACCGAAGAGCCCTTACTGCTGCTCGATCATCCTATTTTTCTAACTTAATTGAGGACAATAAGAACAATCCAAAATTCCTTTTTGATACGGTCGCAAAGCTAACTAAAAAGCAGCATTCCCCAAGAGAGGATGACTTTCACTTTAGCAGTGATAAATTCATGAACTTCTTTGAGGAAAAAATTATGATTATTAGAAAGCAAATTACAGACTCCTCCTTAAATCTGCGTATTCCTTCAAAGCTCAGTTGTCCTGAGTCTGCACAACTCTGCGTGGACCTAGGATCAAGAGAGACGCTCAAGTGTTTTAGTACTATATCTCTTGACACAATGATGAAAATAATCATGGCCTCTAAACCTTCAAGCTGCTTACTGGACCCTATTCCAACTAAACTACTGAAAGAGCTGCTTCCTGTGCTTGGCCCTCCTATGTTGAACATAATAAACGGCTCTCTATCCACCGGATGTGTACCAAACTCACTAAAAGTGGCAGTAATAAAGCCTCTCTTGAAAAAGCCAAACCTTGACCCAGAAAATATAAAAAACTATCGGCCTATATCGAATCTTCCATTCCTCTCAAAAATCTTAGAAAAGGCTGTTGCTCAGCAACTCACTGCCTTCCTGAAGACAAACAATGTATATGAAATGCTTCAGTCTGGTTTTAGACCCCATCATAGCACTGAGACGGCACTTGTGAAGGTGGTAAATGACATTTTAATGGCATCGGACCGAGGCTCTGCATCTGTCCTCGTGCTCCTAGACCTTAGTGCTGCTTTTGATACCATCGATCACCACATTCTTTTGGAGAGATTGGAAACCCAAATTGGTCTACACGGTCAAGTTCTGGCCTGGTTTAGATCTTATCTGTCGGAAAGATATCAGTTTGTCTCTGTGGATGGTTTGTCCTCTGACAAATCAACTGTAAATTTCGGTGTTCCTCAAGGTTCCGTTTTAGGACCGCTGTTGTTTTCACTATATATTTTACCTCTTGGGGATGTTATTCGAAAACATAATGTTAACTTTCACTGCTATGCGGATGATACACAGCTGTACATTTCAATGAAACATGGTGAAGCCCCAAAATTGCCCTCGCTAGAAGCATGTGTTTCAGACATAAGGAAGTGGATGGCAGCAAACTTTCTACTTTTAAACTCGGATAAAACAGAGATGCTTGTTCTAGGTCCCAAGAAACAAAGAGATCTTCTGTTGAATCTGACAATTAATCTTAATGGTTGTACAGTCATCTCAAATAAAACTGTGAAGGACCTCGGCGTTACTCTGGACCCTGATCTCTCTTTTGAAGAACATATCAAGACCATTTCAAGGACAGCTTTTTTTCCATCTACGTAACATTGCAAAAATCAGAAACTTTCTGTCCAAAAATGATGCAGAAAAATTAATCCATGCTTTTGTCACTTCTAGGTTAGACTACTGCAATGCTCTACTTTCCGGCTACCCGGATAAAGCACTAAATAAACTTCAGTTAGTGCTAAATACGGCTGCTAGAATCCTGACTAGAACCAAAAATTTGATCATATTACTCCAGTGCTAGCCTCCCTACACTGGCTTCCTGTCAAAGCAAGGGCTGATTTCAAGGTTTTACTGCTAACCTACAAAGCATTGCATGGGCTTGCTCCTACCTATCTCTCTGATTTGGTCCTGCCGTACATACCTACACGTACGCTACGGTCACAAGACGCAGGCCTCCTAATTGTCCCTAGAATTTCTAAGCAAACAGCTGGAGGCAGGGCTTTCTCCTATAGAGCTCCATTTTTATGGAACGGTCTGCCTACCCATGTCAGAGACGCAAACTCGGTCTCAACCTTTAAGTCTTTACTGAAGACTCATCTCTTCAGTGGGTCATATGATTGAGTGTAGTCTGGCCCAGGAGTGGGAAGGTGAACGGAAAGGCTCTGGAGCAACGAACCACCCTTGCTGTCTCTGCCTGGCCGGTTCCCCTCTTTCCACTGGGATTCTCTGCCTCTAACCCTATTACAGGGGCTGAGTCACTGGCTTGCTGGGGCTCTCTCATGCCGTCCCTGAGGGGGTGCGTCACCTGAGTGGGTTGATTCACTGATGTGGTCATCCTGTCTGGGTTGGCGCCCCCCCTTGGGTTGTGCCGTGGCGGAGATCTTTGCGGGCTATACTCAGCTTTGTCTCAGGATGGTAAGTTGGTGGTTGAAGATATCCCTCCAGTGGTGTGGGGGCTGTGCTTTGGCATAGTGGGTGGGGTTATATCCTTCCTGTTTGGCCCTGTCCGGGGGTGTCCTCGGGTGGGGCCACAGTGTCTCCTGACCCCTCCTGTCTCAGCCTTCAGTATTTATGCTGCAGTAGTTTATGTGTCGGGGGCTGGGGTCAGTTTGTTATATCTGGAGTACTTCTCCTGTCCAATTCGGTGTCCTGTGTGAATCTAAGTGTGCGTTCTCTAATTCTCTCCTTCTCTCTCTCGGAGGACCTGAGCCCTAGGACCATGCCCCAGGACTACCTGACATGATGACTCCTTGCTGTCCCCAGTCCACCTGGCCGTGCTGCTGCTCCAGTTTCAACTTTAATTTAATTTCGCATGTATTTAATTGTTTCCAATTTCATAAAATGTTGTTACATGTAATCTTTTGGTTCATCAATAACGCATAATAAGCATCATCAACAGGGGGAACATATTGGTTGTACGCTGATAAACTGTAGAAAGAATACATTCATTTATAAGACTTCTTCATGAAATGAATAGTTCATAAGGGATGAGATCAAAGTCAATATTAAGACAGTAGGGGTCAATGTATTAAATACCTCCTCTCCTTGGTTGGCCAACATGCTCAATGTGTGTGTATATGCGTGTGTTTTTGAGTGAGAAGATAGGATGGTTAGCTTCAACAAAGTGAGCTGCTACTGGATAGTCAGTGTTATTACACCTGATTGAGCTGCGGTGGTTGTCACACACTGACCTTAGAGAGCTTTTTATGTCTCTATTTTGGTTTTGTTAGGGTGTGATTTGGGTGGGCATTCTATGTTCCTTTCTCTATGTTTTGTATTTCTTTGTTTTGGCCGGGTATGGTTCTCAATCAGGGACAGCTGACTATCGTTGTCTCTGATTGGGAACCATACTTAGGTAGCTTTTTCCCACCTATGTTTTGTGGGTAGTTGTTTTCTGTTTAGTGTTTTCTGCACCTGACAGGACTGTTTCGGTTTGCACTTTGGTCTTTGTGTTTCAGTGTTCAGTTAAATAAAGGTCATGAACACTTACCACGCTGCTCTTTGGTCCGATTCCTCCTCATCAGACGACGACACACGTTACAGTGGTCAGCTATGCATTGTTTCAATTGTCTTTTCCGTTGTCCTACGAAGGCTTTTCCACATGAACATGTGATGAGACATATCACTCCCTTTATCTTGCAAGAGATGAGACCCCGAACAGGGATGTTTCCACCTGTATGTGGGTGTCTGAAGAAGGATGTTTGTGTAGTGCTATTGCACTGTGAGCATGAGCCACATTTGTAATTCCCATTCGGAATGGGTGTCAAGCGTGTCTGAGTGGGCTCACGGGGCAGGTCAGATCTCACGAAGCTATCCTCAATATTGTGACCACACTTAGATCACCAGTGGGGTTCCTTGAAGATGTGTACACAATTTTTTTCGTCTGATTGTAGAATATCTCAGTGCTTTTTCGGGATTGCTTTAATTTTCTCTGAACATTTGGTGTACTTAGTGCAAAAGACAGTTGCATTGTTTTTCTTCTTTGGTTTAGTTTTTAGCAAATGCTCTCTCGGTATTTGAGATATTTTCACTGCAGAATCAATACTTTTTTTCCTTGTAGCCTCTGATTTTGAATTTATTTGTCATTTTCTTAGCATTGCTCTCAAAATATGATTGTTGGCAACAGATTAGTTTAACCCTGCATAACTGGCTATATGGTAGACCATTCCTGAGGGGAAGGGGATGCATACTATCCCCATGTAGCAGGGTATTGAGGTCTGTTGGCTTTGTGTACAAGTCTGTATGTAATGCATCATTCTCTTTAATGATGCATAAGTCCAGGTAGTTTATTTTTCTCTCAACAGTCTGCATGGTGAATTTGAGATATTCAGAGCTCTCATTTAGCAGAGTTTGGAATTGATTTAGTTCCTGCTTCCTTCCCAGAGCACAAAGACATCATCTATGTATGTAACGACGTTCTTCGTTTGTCGCAAGAAAGTCGGACCGAAATGCAGCGTGTTGGTTACTCATGTTCTTTAATGAAACAAATAACGTAACTATACATGAAATAACTAACAAATACAAAACAACAAAACGGAACGTGAAACTTATACAGCCTATTTTTTTATAAAAAATAATTTATCTTCAATACCATTCATTCTTTACAAATCATAATTTACATACATACTCAAATAATGGTATTTATAATTAAACTAATTAAATTAAACTAAACATAAACCCCAAACAAAACCTCAGGGGAGCATCTTCCCTCCCCGTCACCCTACAAAATACCTTCCCCTATCTCCCTGTCCCTAATCTATCCTCTTACAAATCTAAATGACACCCAGCCCTAAACCCCCCCTTCCACCTCTCCCGAGCAGCATGCTGCCCCCACTTCCTCTCCTCCCTCTTCATCCTCCCCCTCAAATCTCCTTCCACTCTCCTCACTATCCCTTCCACCCCCCAATCCTGTCTTCTCCATGTTCAGCCTTGCTTCCCACAGCCCCTGTTTAAAGAGACTAATGAGAAGCCAGAGCAGAAACCTGTCCCTATCCGTCCCTCTCACTCTCCCTACACCCCTCTCTAACCTGGCCCACGTCAATACAAAATCCCCCTTTACCAAACCTAACAACACCCGTGCCCTAGCCCATACTACTCCGGCAAAGGCACAGTCCCAAAAGACATGGCGCACAGTCTCCTCCCTGCCACAAGAGGATATTGGACAGGTGGGGGATTGCACTAAACTAAACCGGTACAAGATGGAACGTACCGGCAAACACTTATGAAGGCTCAACCAATTCAGGTCCTTGAGCCTGTTGTCCAGACCCCGCACCTGCACTCCCTCCCAGACCGCTTCCGAGATGCCTACTACAGGCGCCCGGACTCTCTGCCTTTCTGACCTCCTCGTACAGGTGCCTATGATCTAAACCTACTCGGGCAACTTCAACCTCTGGGTGCGCGCAACCACTTGGCCGCATGACCAAAGTGCCACGGCAGCTGTTCCGCCCGAGGACCCGTGTTAGACCACACCATTATGCTTCTCGCCTGATACGAGAAAAACACCCGCAGGAGGTAACCGGACGGGTGTATCACTGGCTGAGCAAGCTCCGTTAACAAGAAAGAAACAAAAATTGTGTCCAGCTTGAGGGGGAAATGTGGTACCCCCCTACCTCCCTCCCCGATGGGACAGATCATGCGTGCCCTGGCGACCCACTCATACCTGCCACTCCATATAAACTGAAACACAAGCTTCACTAGAGGCCTTCTCAGACAAGCCGGCAATGGGTAGATGTATGCCAAATACAAAAGCGACGGCAACACATCCACCTTTAGGACCAGGACTTTGCCCATAAAAGACAAATACCTAGCTTTCCACATTGCTAGCTTCCTCTGTACCACTGCAATACGCATGTTCCAGTTTAGCGTCGCAGAGCCGGAGGTCTCAAATGGACCCCGAGAATCCTCAGGGCCCCCTCACAGAGAGAGAACCCCCAGGCACATCCGTTCTACCGCGCCATCTTCCGAAAAACTTGACGGAAGACTTTGCATGGTTCAGAACTGCTCCCGACGCTCGAGTGAAATCCCCAAAGATGGCAAGGGACCTTGTCAGGCACGAGTCCTTGCACAACAACAAGGAAGTGTCGTCGGCGTACTGCGTCATCTTAACACGCAGTCCACCACTTCCAGGGATCAGCAGACCTTCCACCCCTGTGTCTGCCCTAATGGCAGCCCCCAGAGGCTCCATGTACAGAACGAAGAGGAGAGCCGAGAGTGGGCACCCCTGCCTGACCCCAGACGAGAGGTCAAAAACGTCACCCAAGTGACTATTTACACTAACTCGGCACCCCGCTCCGACATATAATGTACGAATCCATCCTATAAACTTCTCCCCAAATCCAAATCGACCTAACACTCTGAATAAAAAGGATCTATTCACGCGATCAAAGGCTTTCGCCTGATCTAGCGCTGCTACCATAAAAGGCAGTCCTCTATCTTCAACCCAAGCGATGGAGTCCCTGATTAACTGTAGGTTCCATCTAATAGAGCGGCCCTCTCCCCCGCACGTCTGATCCTCATGAACGACGTAGGGAAGGGCTGTGCGCAACCGGTCTGCTAAAACCTTTGCAAGTAGCTTGTAATCTACACACAGCATGGTCAACGGCCGCCAGTTGCCAAGGTCAGTTACTTCCCCTTCTTATATAAAAGTGACAGCACACCAACAGCCATTGATCCCCCGGGACCCCGTCTCAAGGATGGCCTTCAAGACTTCGAGGACCACTGGTCCAAGTATACCCCAAAACTTGAGATAAAACTCAGCCAGCAGCCCATCCATCCCAGGCACCTTCCCTTTTCCCATCCTCCTAAGAGCGCTCTCAACCTCTTCTAGTGAAATCTGGGCCACCATCACTTCTCTAATGTCCTCCGGCAACCGCCTGGACAAGTGTTCTAAAAACACATTTCCCTGCTCTACATCTATTTCCCTTTCCTTAAATAAACCTTGGAAATGATCAGTTGTCACCCTGACCATATCCTCTGGTTCTCTAACTATACTACCATTTTCTTCCCTAACACCATGCATTACCTTCCTACTCTGTCTTGCCCTAACCAACTTAAAGAACATAGCAGAACAAGTCTCATTATGTTCTAGAAAGCCGCTATGCGCACGCTCCAGGAAAGCTCGAGCCTTCCGCTCCTGCAACTCCCTGAGCTGCGCCTTTAGGGTTGAGGATCTCTCCCAGTCAAACGACCCGCCGAGGTTGCCTGCCTCGTATTCGAGTTCAATTAACCCTTGGATACGATCCACCTCCCTCCTCTCCTCCCTTTTTTTCCTCTTGCAATACCCTATTATAAAAGCCCTAATCCTCACCTTAACTAATTCCCACCACTCTAACACCCCCTCGCACATGGACCGGAGACCCTCAAGCCTCCTAAAGAAAACATAAAACCCGTCAACAAAAGCCTGCTCCTCCAGCACATCCCGATCTAGCTTCCAGTACCCCTTACCAAAGAGGCAGACCGACGACCCCACCTGCAGGAGCACCCCGTCGTGATCCGAAAAGAAAACAGGCAGCAGCCGCCCAGACAACTTTCCCAAAGACCTGGGTACAAAAATATAATCGAGCCTCCGCTCAACCCCCCTGGAGTTACGCCATGTAGGACCGTCCATTTTCGGAGTAGTGTGCATACCACCATCTACCAGACCATGGCAAGCCATTAGCCTAGCAATGGCGCCTGCACTGTTATCCCCCCTCTTCCTAAATCTGTATTAAAATCCCCCCCTATCACTAATTTCCTATTTGTAACACACAGGGGCGTCAGACAGTCCACCATCTCCTTCCTGTCTGCCACCACCTGTGGCCCATACACCACCACTAATCTAAATTTACAATCCCTTATTGTGACATCCACCCCTATAACTCTCCCCTGCATTACAACAAAGGAATCTTCCACTTTTACCTCCCTGTGCCCACACAAAATCCCTACCCCAGATGAGTGCACCCCCCCTACACCCCAAACCGACTCTCCCTTGTCCCACTCCCTCTTAAATCTACTAACATCCCCTCCATCCCTCAGGTGAACCTCCTGTAAAAAAACAAAAATCAAACCCCACACCCTCCAAATAACTAAAAACCACCCTCCTCTTAACAATATCTCTTAAACCCCTTACATTTAAACTAACAAAAGTAAAATTAGACTCCATGAAAACAAATAAAACATGTAATATACTCAAATACTAAACCCAGACAGAAAAAAAACAAAAACAGGAGACTCACCCGATGCTCCCCTGCTCCATATCTACCGGTGAGAACACCATCTGTAATCCCGACATCCCCCCCTCTTCCTCCATCACACCATCCCAGGATGCAGGAATAGTGTTTGGCTTCGGGGTGCCCTGCACCCTGGGTCTACCCCCACAATCCTCCCCCTCCCCAGTGTTGCAGCTGGTTTGGAAGAAGATTGGGGAGGCTGAGTCCCCAAACAAAAAACTCCCCACCTCCTCCTGTACCCAGTCCTGAGTCTTGTTAGGTGTGTCCCCACCCAAATGAAGTTGAGAGTCTTGGGAAACCAGCAGCAACCCAGAGGTTTCTCCCACCCCCATCACTCTCTTGGCCATCCCCTCCCCCTCACTGTCGGCCAATCGCACCCTCCTCTTCATTATCTTCTTTGGTGATGGCGGCAGTGGAGAGATACCACCCCCTCCCCCCGCCAGCTCCTCCACCATACCCCTCATCTCTTCCACCATGTCACTTTCCCCCCAGTCCACTTGCTCTTCCACCGTCTTCTTCTCTACCATTCCTCCCTCACTTTCTTCTCTCTCATTCTCCTCCACTCGGTTGCCTTCTTCCACCGCTTTTCCTGGTTCTCCTACTCCCGTGCCTTCCGTTTCCTTCTCTCTTCCATCCACCGCTTCTTGCTCCTCTTCCTTCCTTGTAGCCTTCCCCTCTGGACTTGTAGTCTTGTCATGAGGCATGTTTCCTTCCCCTCCTCTTCTTCCCCCATCCCCCGCTCCTGCTCCCCCCCAGCCGCAGACGCATATGACCTCTGACGGGCCGGGCACTCCCGCCACAGGTGTGCTGACGAGCCACACCCATGGCATGTCTTAGGCTTGTCACAATCCCTCGCCTCGTGATCCTCAGATCCACAAAATCTGCATTTTCTCATGCTGCACGAGGCAAATGTGTCCATAGGCCATACAGCGCCTGCAAAATGGGGGCTGACGTGCATAAAACAAAGTCCCCCTGTCAGCCCCAAGGGAGAACATAGCAGGAGGATGAAGGTATCCACCATGTCCCTTTGGGTCCTCCCTGAGGAGGGCCTGGAAACCTCTCCTCCCATTCCAAAACCCAAGGGAGTCTTTGAGGTGCCTAGCTGAGGAAACGTTATCCATGTATCTCCCCAGAAAAGCCCTCACCTCTTCATCCTTAACGTAAGGGTTATACATGTTAACAGTCACAACCCTAAAGTTATTCTTCGCCAGACTTGATATTTCGTAGTGGCACATCGGCCTCTCACCTCCCACTGCTCTTGCCCTTCTAAGGATATCATCATGCTTTTCTTCAGAATATAGCGCGACGTCATATGCTCCCTCCAACGAGTTGCCTTGGAAACAAAACACGTCCTTCACCGTCAGCTTTAGAATCCCCATCAATATAATTCTTCCAAAAGATTCTCGTCCTAACGGCTCCAACTCCTTTTCCTTCCAAGCAAAACGAATCGTGTTAGCCAGCCCAATCCCAGGGATCGACCGTGATGATGTATTTAGCACCATCTCCGCAAGGAGAATGGCGCTCGTTCTTTTCTCTTCCGATACAAGAAAAAACGAAAATCCAAAAGTGACCGCAACTGTCCGGTGAAAACTAACACAGAGACAGGAACAATCACCCACGAAATACAAAGCGAAACCCAGGCTACCTAAATACGGTTCCCAATCAGAGACAACGAGAATCACCTGACTCTGATTGAGAACCGCCTCAGGCAGCCAAACCTATGTAACACACACCCCTAATCAGCTACAATCCCAATAACTAAAAAACCCCACTAAGAATACAACAAACAATAAACCCATGTCACACCCTGGCCTGACCAACTAATTAACTAAAACACAAAATACTAAGACCAAGGCGTGACAATGTATCTCTTCCATGAGAGGATTTTAGGAAGTAGGGAGTGTGTCATTGTTTTGTAGATGAGCGCCTCCTCAAATTGTTCCACATACAGGTTCACATAGTTATGGGTAAAGGGGGAGAGGCCATGGCTACATCCTGAAATGAAAGGAAAAACTCTGACTCAAAGATGAAGAGGTTATTGGGTAATACCAGTTTAGTGAGTTCCAAATATGCAATCATTGGCTGGAGAAATGGTAGGGTCTCTCTGCTGAAGGAAGTGTTGCAGGTCACAAAATATAATTTAAAAGTCTGCATTAAGGTGTCTGCAATAGAATATACTTGTCAAAAACTAATATAGACATTAATAAATTCATTTCTAAACCTTCCAACATCTGTTTTACACTGGAGGAGAAGTAACAAGATGGCTGTGCAGTGGCTTCCAAACAGAGGCCCCTGTCAGTCATGTAGGGTTAATACACATCATTGGACTGAACTGAAAATACATCAGAACCTCCCTGATGTTGTCTTTTATGTTGCAGGTGTTTTGGCCTGTTTTGGTCAACGACATTTGATCGCCACAATGCCAGATAGACTGGATGTACTGACGGGCTCCTGTGTGCAAATCCCATGTTCATTTGATATTTCTCACCAAAATAAGTATACATTTAACAGCACAATACTAACCTCTGGAGTGTGGATTAAAGGAAACCCATACTTTGGTGAGCGCCCGGACAATGTGATATTTAACAGTAGTGAGATGGTCAACAGATATCAAGGGGAGATAACTGGAAACATGTCCCAGAAGAACTGCACCACAGTCTTCTTCATTGTAACCAACAGTTACACTAATATATACTTCTTCAGGATTGAGAGTCAACCATTCCGTGCAACAGACACTGAAAAGTCTGTTCATATAGTTGTCAGTGGTAAGAGACAATTTAACTGTTTACCAACTATTTTTCCAGTTTAGATTCCCTGCATCAAAGCTGAGAAGAACAAGTGGACAGTTTAACTATTAGAGTAAAATATATTTATCTACAATGTATTACAGATTTCCCTTCCAGTCCCATTCTTACTGTCTTAGGTGAGGTAAAGGAAGGGACCCCTGTCAGTTTGAACTGCTCAGCTGTTGCTCCCTGTCCCGAACAACCCCCTGAGCTGACATGGACTCTCCCAACACAGTTCACAACTGAGAACCAACTGCAGGAGAATCCAGACCGAACCAAATCAGTTCTCTCCACGGTGACCTTCACTCCGTCATACCTTCATCATGAGAAGAACATCACTTGTACTGCAGTCTACCCAGTAGGGACAAGCAACAAGAGAGCTGAACATAACATGATGCTTAACGTTTCATGTAAGATTTAGTAACCGGTTCCTGAAGAATAGATCATTCTATCATGTTTCACTGATGATTGTAATAGTGGTTTTGATGAGACTATTCAATATACCATATCCAGATACATTGTAAATGAACCCCTCTCCCCCAGTCTCTCCTAAGGACATCTCGGCCTCCATCAGTCCAGATGATCCAGTATCAGTGGGCAGCTGTGTTAATCTGACCTGCAGCAGTACAGCCAACCCTCCTGTGACAAACTTCACCTGGTTCAAGATCAGTGAGGGTGAAACAACACAGGTAGCATCTGGACAGAGTTACACCCTCAATGTTACTGTTGGTGATGGAGGACTGTACTACTGTGAAGCAAGAAATAGTCACGGCTGTGGGAAGTCGAAGGAAGTGCAGCTGGTGATAAAAGGTAAAATGGTCACAATCGTAGGTTAGATATACAATATATTCAAAAGTATGTGGACACCACTTCAACTGCGTGGATGTAGAAGAGGTACTTCTACACACCTGCTATAACGGCTTTCTTCCTGGGAAGGAGAGGACCAAAGTGCAGCGTGGTTAGTGTCCATGGTTATTTCATGACAGAAACTCAACATGAACACACTAGAAAACAATAACCGTGGCAAACCCCTAAAACAGTCCTTTTTGTTGCAGAGAACACAGAGACAGGAAACAATCATCCACAAATCCCAACAGGGTACCTAAAACAGGGTACCTAAATATGGTTCCCAATCAGAGGGAATGACTAACACCTGCCTCTGATTGAGAACCATATCAGGCAGGACATAGAAATAGACAAACTAGACACACAACATAGAATGCCCACCCAGCTCACGTCCTGACCAACACTAAAACAAGGAAAACACACTATGGTCAGAACGTGACACCTGCTGCAGTGGGGGTAAACGAACACAGGTCGCATCTGGACTGAGTTACACCCTCAATGTGACTGTTGGTGATGGAGGACTATACTACTGTGAAGCAAGAAATAGTCAAGGCTGTGGGAAGTCAAATGAAGTGCAGCTGGCTATAAAAGGTAAAATGGGCACGTAGGGCACAGTCTTACTTTTGAATATATATTGTATATCTAACTATGTGGACACCCCTTCAAATCCATGGATTCAGTTATTAAAGCATCACATGTTGCTGACAGGTGTTTAAAATCGAGCACACAGCTATGCAACTCCGTAGACAAACATTGGCAGTAGGATGGCAACATTCACTACCGAGTTACAAACTGCCTTTGGAAGCAATGGCAGCACCAGAACTGTTTGATGAGGGCTTCATGAAATGGGTTTCCATGTCCGGACAGCAGCACACAAGCCTAAGATCACTATGCGCAGTGCCAAGAATCAGCTGCAGTGGTGTAAAGCTCACTGCCATTGGACTCTGGAGAAGTGGAAATCTGTTCTCTGGCATGTTGAATATACGATTCACCATCTGGCAGTCCGGCGGACGAATCTGGGTTTTGACGGATTCCAGGTGAACACTACCTGCCCCAATGCATAGTGTCAACTGTACAGTTTGGTGGATAAGGAATAATGGTCTGGGGCTGTTTTTCATGGTTTGGGCTGGGCCCCTTAGTTCCAGTGAAGGGAATTCTTAACGCTACAGCATACAATGACATTCTATATTCCATATTAATGCCCATGATTTTGGAATGAGATGTTCGACGAGCAGGTGTCCACATACTTTTGGTCATGTAGTGTACTTGAGAGATCTTTTTGTGAGAATTGACCATAATATGTGCTTTATTTTCAGGGCAAGAAGATTCAAAAACCTCAGGGGTTGGTTTCTGGTTTCTGGTTTCTGGGGTTGCAGCAGGAACTCTGGGGGTCATTTTGCTTATCAGCCTGATCAGTCTTTTTGTATGGTAAGAACTATTCCTGGCATCAACGCAAAACCATTTTATTTCTGCTGTGTTTGTGCTTTTGCATATGGAAACCCTCTCAGTGCATTCAGAATACCTTTGTAAATGTCTTCCAGGAGGAGAAACTCGAGGCTCCACGATGGACTTGAAAGGACAGACAATCCACAGGGACAGGTGGGAATAAGGCTTAACTTACAAAACCATCTACAAAGTGTATCTAAGGAAGTACTGAATTATTGCTGAAACTATTTAAAGCCATGAGGTTAACATAATTTCAGAGCAAGTTTAGGGGGAGATGACCACATCGAAAGCAATGCCACATCCTGTAATGACATGGAATGATAACAGAATGGCTGTTGGACTTTGACAGTGTTTACTGTCTTTATGTGTTTACATTTTCATTGACATCCCCTCAGTATGTGTTGTGTAACCTGCTGACCTTAGTTTTACACATTACTGAGCTTAGAGCTTTACACCAGTTCCTCTCTCTGTGTTCTCTCCACAGAACTCCCCGGTTGGGACAGTGTGTACTAACCAGGCCACAGCCGGAGAGGAACCAGAGGAACCTGCAGAAGACCAGCCTGAAGAGATCCACTACGGTGACATAGACTTCTCCAAACTACAGACCAAAGAGACCCCAGCTGCAGCCCAGGACAGGGTCCAGGGACAGGAGAGTGAGTACGCTGAAGTCAACGTGACTGGGAGAGGGGCTCAGGAACCACCTCTTAACAACCTAGATGGGCTTTATGCACAAGTGAATAAAACAGGTGGATGTTAATTATTTTTCCAATGGTTATTAAGTGTTTTTATGTACACTATTGTCATTGTGTATCTGTTTTCTATTGGTACTTTTGTTACATTTATAATTGTGTGCTCTTTGATTATCTGCATATTTGTAGAATTTGCTGGGATGAAAAGTGTTTAACTGTTACTATAGTGTTGATACGATGATGTAGGATACTCTTTATTTTGGACCATTTATTTTGAGTGTTGAGTTCACAGAGCATCTGTTTAATGGGTTCCAGTATAGAGGAACTGCTGAGTTCAACTAGCTCACTGAAGGCAGTTTAAGACCATATAAAGTCAATGATGACTGAGGAGAGACGACACAGTTAGTTGGAGAGACAGTGGTCTGATACAAGACAGGAAGTTGGTGCAGGAAGTCTGCATGATGGCAGAATGGTGTTAACATCTACTAGTTACTGTTTATCTTCATCTTTTGTGCAGTAACCAGAATAACAATATCATCTATTTTCAGTTTATATCTATTTAGAAGTTATCGCGTCAGCTTTTATGTTGAGTGTTAAATTGAAGAAACAAATGAGACTGAATTTGTTAAGGTTGTTTATGCCCTGCAATAAACCTTTACATTCAGTTTCCATGAAATCTTTTGGTCTTATTGGTCCAACATTTAACATCTCATTAAAATGGATTAAATTGAGATTTTGTTTCACTGTTCTACACACAATGTGGAATTATGTTTTTAGACATAAAAATGAAGAGCTGAAAGTCAATATGTATTCAACACCCTTTCTATGGCAAGCCTAAATAAGTTCAGGAGTAAAGATTTCCTTAACTTGTCACATGAGTTGCATGGATTCACTTTGTGTGCAATACTAGTTTTTAACATGATTTTTAAATGACTACCTCGTCTCTGTACCCCACACATACAATTTCCTGTATGGTCCCTTAGTCAAGCTGTAACGGTTTTCTTTATGCGAAGGAGAGTCGGACCAAAATGCGGCGTGGCTATTTAGATTCATGTTTAATAAAAAAACAACTAAACGAAAACACTACAAAACAAGAAACGTAACACAAAAACCGAAACAGCTTATACTGGTGCAAAGTAACACAGACAGAAACAAGGACAATCACCCACGACAAACTCAAATAATATGGCTGCCTAAATATGGTTCCCAAGCAGAGACAACGATAAACACCTGCCTCTGATTGAAAACCACTTCAGACAGCCATAGACTAAGCTAGAAAACCCCACTAAGCTACAATCCCAATACAAAAACACACCACATACCAAAACCCATGTCACACCCTGGCCTGACCAAATAAATAAAGAAGACACAAAATACTAAGACCAGGGCGTGACAGAACCCTCCCCCCCAAGGTGCGGACTCACGGTCACACACCTAAACCCATAGGGGAGGGTCCGGTTGGGCGTCTGTCCATGGTGGCGGCTCCGGCGCCGGATGTGGACCCCACTCCAAAGTCTTAGTCCATTTACCTCGCGTCCTTTGATAGGCGACCCTCGCCGCCGACCTTGGCCTAGTAGCCCTCACCAAGGGCCCCACTGGACTGAGGGGCAGCTCGGGACTGAGGGGCAGCTCGGGACTGAGGGGCAGCTCGGGACTGAGGGGTAGCTCGGGACTGAGGGGAAGCTCGGGACTGAGGGGAAGCTCAGGCAGGTAGTTGGCTCTGGCAGTTCTGGCAGATCCTGGCTGACTGGCGGATCTGGAAGAGTCTGGCTGACTGGCGGATCTGGAAGATCCTGGCTGACTGGCGGATCTGGAAGATCCTGGCTGACTGGCGGATCTGGAAGAGTCTGGCTGACTGGCGGATCTGGAAGAGTCTGGCTGACTGTCGGATCCTGGCTAACTGGCGGGTCTGGAAGATCCTGGCTGCTCCATGCTGACTGGCGGCTCTGGCTGCTCCATGCTAACTGGCGGCTCTGGCTGCTCCATGCTGACTGGCGGCTCTGGCTGCTCCATGCTGACTGGTGGCTCTGGCTGCTTCATGCAGACTGGCAACTCTGGCGGCTCCATGCAGACTGGCAGCTCTGGTGGCTCCATGCAGACTGGTTTTCAAGCATGAACTGTCACAATGTCTCATTTGGGATTAGGTCTGGACTTTGACTAGGCCATTCCAAAACTTTTAATTGGGACATTAAATCAATTTTAATGTATTCCTGATTGTGTGTTTTGGAATGGTGACATAACCAGTTATTGAGGTGGGAATGACTTTTTCACACAGGGGCGTGGGTGTTGCATAACGTTTGAAATAAATAAATTAAATAACTATAACTATTTATTTGTTATTTGTAAACTCAAGTTCCCTTTATCTAATATTAGGTTTTGGTTGAAGATCTGATAACATTCAGTAAAAAAAAGAAGCAAAATAGAGAACCAGAAAGGGGGAAACCTTTTCATGGCATTGTATGTTCATGTGAAACCGACGTCAGTGTTTGGTTAACAGTATATCTTCCACCACTGTCCCTGTCCCCATACCGGGCTCAAAAAAGTGGTCATCTGCTCACAAACACACGTCACCTCACTCCTTGACAACACACCAACCAATTGAAAAATCACCTGTACATTGAAATAAATTCATATTAATGTTATTGGGAGAGACAGTACCAGTAATGTGTATAAACCCTGGATCGCTGATTCTATGTAACGGCCAATGAGAGACTTTAAATCCACTGGTCTCTATATATGATACTCCCCAGAAGAAGCAATACTCCATAAGAATTAATGGAATTATACAGTATTTAAATCAAATGTTTCATGGACTATATTACATGTATTTAAGTTTTTTGTTGTAGAAGGGGAAGGTAAAGTTAGTACTCTTTTAAGAAAATACTTTCATATCTTTACATGTTTATTTATTTTATTTGTTAAGTTCAGGTGATATAAAAAGCATTATCTAGAGCACACCCAGAGGAAATGACTTAGTGTAGAGGTGCTGACTAACGGTGAATACACTGTAAGCTATAAAAACAAAGAGAGTTGCACACTCTATATATATATATAAACTCCCAGTAATTTATTAAGGAAAACACCAACGTTTTGGCATCACTGTTCCTTCTCCAGGGTAAAGTCATAAATGCTTGAACCAGGTTATGTAGACAAACAGTGGAATTAGTGCAACAATGACAATCATAAGGGTTGTGTCACAATTATGAGGTTAATTAGAGTGAATTGAGTGAAACTGTTAATAAACAATAGTTTACATCATATTGAATATATTAGCCTATTGTTATCATTAAAATTAGCATAAGATTAGCACTAACATATATTATTGTTTAATTTAATTTCACATGTATTTAATTGTTTCCAATTGTATAAAATGTTGTTACATGTAATCTTTTGGTTCATCCATAATGCATAATAAGCATCATCAACAGGGGGAACATATTGGTTGTACGCTGATAATGGTATTGAGGTCTGTTGACTTTGTGTACAAGTCTGTATGTTATGCATAACTTTTAACAAGGCACACCTGTTAATTGAAATGCATTCCAGGTGACTACCTCATGAAGCTGGTTAAGAGAATACCAAGAGTATGCAAGGCTGTCATCAAGGCAAAGGGTGGCTAATTTGAAGAATCTCAAATATAACATATATTTTGATTTAACACTTTTGGTTACTACATGATTCCATATTTGTTATTTCATAATTTTGATGTTTTCAATATTATTCTACAATGTAGACAATAGTAAAAGAGAGAACCCTTGAGTAGGTGTGTCTAAACTTTTGACTGTATATAATTAGTAGAAAATTATACTACTTGCTTTTGAAAATGCAAATAATTTTGTTCACTTATAAGGAATAGGAAGTACATCACATGCCATTGTACAACTTGAATTGCAACACTTCAGTTTGTCAGAACTCACTATGGGTGTGATATCATCTCCTTTTCTGTGATCGCTTTTCAAGATCGTAAGGCAAGTGTCGACTTCTTCATTATCTTTTCATTGTAATGTTAAGACTCACTGAACTGTTATTTCTGGTAATGATTTGAAATGCTGCTGCTGTTGGTTCATGTTATAGCTTCACAACTGAAAGCCATACACTGCGTTCAGAAAGTATTCAGACCCCTTTCCTTTTCCCACATTTTGTTACTTTAGTTTTATTGTAAAATGCATTCAATTATTTTTACTTATCAATCCAAACACAATACCCCATAATGACAAATCATTTCTAAAAAATGGTTTTTGTTTTTGTTATTATGGGGTATTGTGTGTAGATTGATGGGGAGAGAACAATTTCATCCATTTTAAACAACATAACAATGAGGGGAGAAAAGTCAAGACGTCTGAATCATTTCCAAATGCACTGTACGCATTTAAGGTTCAATGTAATACATTCGAGTAATTTAGCAGAGACACTCTTATCCAGAACGACATACAGTTGGTGCATTCATCTTATGATAGTCAGGTGATAGTCAGGTATATTCATAGTAAGTACACTCAAGCAGGTATCAGCAAAGTCAGACCTAATGTGTGTGTGTGGGGGGGGGGGGCAGTGCGGATGTTAGTTCACAAAATGCTTTTTTGAGGTCAGGCTGTGAAAGGGGGAGGGGGGGGTGCTGTGGGATTATTTAAAATGCCCTGAAGGGGTGGGTTTCTGATGTTTTCGCATATGGGCAGGTAGCTCCAGGGGGAAGCTGGTTCCAGCATTGGGGTGCCAGGACAGAAAAGAGCTTGGTCAGCCTGAGCGGGGAGCTGCCCTCCTGTAGGGGTGGGAGAATGGAGTGCTCGGGTGTTGGGTTTGAGCCTGAAGGTAAGGAGGGGCAGTGTGTTGAGTTACTAAATGTGTGTATGTTTGTACTGTTTCAGGTGATCAGTAGTGTGTGACATAGTTGGGAGTTCTCACATGGCTTGTCCTGAGAACATGTTTTTTCTCATTGTTCTCTTTATATCAGGTGAGTCTTACACACAACAACAATTAGTTATGAATCAGACAGAGGAAGTACAAGGGATGATGTTTCATACTATGAGCTGTATTCCCATCTGTCTCAATGTATAGAAAAGCATAGTTCAATCATCTGGATTCAAACATTGTGCTCCAGATATGTTCATGATTCAGTTTAGGGCATGGAGTTGTGACATCAGGAATCACCTGTACATTGAAATTAGTTCATATTTTTTGCTGCAGAGAGAGAGTGACTGTACTGAAAAGATCATATTACCTCCCTGATGTTGTCCTTTATGTTGCAGGTGTTCTGGCCTGTTTTGGTCAACGAGATTTGATCGCCACAATGCCAGATAGACTGGATGTACTGACTGGCTCCTGTGTGCAAATCCCATGTTCATTTGATATTCCTCACCAAAATAAGTATACATTTAACAGCACAATATTAACCTCTGGAGTGTGGATTAAAGGAAACTTAAACTTTCGTGAGCGTCCGGACAGAGTGATATTTAACAGTAGTAAGTTGGTCAACAGATATCAAGGGGAGATAACTGGAAACATGTCCCAGAAGAACTGCACCACAGTCTTCTTCAATGTAACCACCAATTACACTAATAAATACTTCTTCAGGATTGAGAGTCAACCATTCCGTGCAACAGACACTGAAAAGTCTGTTAATATAGTTGTCAGTGGTAAGAGACAATTTATCTTTTAACCAACTATTTTTTCCCAGTTTAGATTCCTTGCATCAAAGAAAAGAGTAGAACAAGTGGACAGTTTAACTGTTAGTGTAAAATATATTTATCTACAATGTATTACAGATTTGCCTTCCAGTCCCATCATTACTGTCTCAGGTGAGGTGAAGGAAGGGACCCCTGTCAGCTTGAACTGCTCTGCTGTCGCTCCCTGTCCCGAACACCCCCCTGAGCTGACATGGACTCTCCCAACACAGTTCACACCTGAGAACCAACTGCAGGAGAATCCAGACCAAACCAAATCAGTTCTCTCCACGGTGACCTTCACTCCGTCATACCTTCATCATGAGAAGAACATCACTTGTACTGCAGTCTACCCAGTAGGGACAAGCAACAAGACAGCTGAACATAACATGATGCTTAACGTTTCATGTAAGATTTAGTCACCGGTTCCTGAAGAATAGATCATTCTATCATGTTTCACTGATGATTGTAATAGAGTGGTTTTGATGAGACTATTCAATATACCATATCCAGATACATTGTAAATGAACCCCTCTCCCCCAGTCTCTCCTAAGGACACCTCGGCCTCCATCAGTCCAGCTGATCCAGTATCAGTGGGCAGCTGTGTTAATCTGACCTGCAGCAGTACAGCCAACCCTCCTGTGACAAACTTCACCTGGTTCAAGATCAGTGAGGGTAAAACAACACAGGTAGCATCTGGACTGAGTTACACCCTCAATGTTACTGTTGGTGATGGAGGACTGTACTACTGTGAAGCAAGAAATAGTCACGGCTGTGGGAAGTCAAATGAAGTGCAGCTGGCTATAAAAGGTAAAATGGGCACGTAGGGCACAATCGTAGGTTAGATATACAATATATATTCAAAAGTATGTGGACACCCCTTCAAATGCGTGGATGTAGAAGAGGTACTTCTACACACCTGCTATAACGGCTTTCTTCCTGGGAAGGAGAGGACCAAAGTGCAGCGTGGTTAGTGTCCATGGTTATTTCATGACAGAAACTCAACATGAATACACTACAAAACGTGGCAAACCCCGCAAACAGTCCTATCTGTTACAGAGACAGGAAACAATCATCCACAAATCCCAACACAAAACAGGCTACCTAAATATGGTTCCCAATCAGAGGGAATGACTAACACCTGCCTCTGATTGAGAACCATATCAGGCCAAACATAGAAATAGACAAACTAGACACACAACATAGAATGCCCACCCAGCTCACGTCCTGACCAACACTAAAACAAGGAAAACACACAAGAACTATGGTCAGAACGTGACAGCTGCTGTATGTATCTAGGTATGATACTGTTATAGGATCTTAATTTGATCACTATATTGTTGCTTAGAAGTTTATTGCATTTTTGGAAACACAGATAAGCTTTGTGATTTGCATATATTCACCAAAATCCTGCACTGAAATGGTTATATTAATAGTATTGCACTTATCATGCAGCCTTATTTTGTCCAGCTAATAGACTCACCACCAATGGATCAACATTACAGAGGAAACTTCAAGTCCTTTTGCTGCAGGATTAATGCACTGCAACAATACTGGATAAATTAAGATCTTACATCTGTACATCTACAGTATATGTGTAATTTGTAATATTAGACAATGTGCAAAATGTTTCCTCTTTTTGGAACAGATGGCTATAATGTGTGTTTTATTTACAGGGCAAGAAGAGCCTGTTAACCCAAAGGTTTTTGAGATTGTAGGAAAAACCTTGGGGTTGATTTTGGTTCTGGGGTTGCAGCAGGAACTTATTGATCAGTCCTCTTCAGCCTGATCGTATTCTTTGCATGGTAAAAAGATATTCCCAGCCTCAATTTTAACATATTTATCATGCTGTTTGTGCTTTTGTATATGAAAACCTAAATGATGTCAAAATACCTTTATTCTTGTCTTCCAGGAGGAGGAGAACATCTAGACTCCCCAGTGGGTTTGACATGACAGACCGTTCACAGGGACTGGTGGGAATGGTAGAATAAACCTTTAAAACCCATTAGAATGTGTGTTTCAGGAAGAATTGAATGAATACTGTGTTGTGTAACCAACTGTAACTATGAAGTCATTATTCTTCTGAAGTGTCGGTCCTGACAACTGTTCCTTTCTCTGTGTTCTCTCCACAGAACTCCCCGGTTGGGACAGTGTGCTCTAACCAGGCCACGGTCAGTAGAGGGAACCAGGAACCACCACTTAACAACCTAGATGGTCTTTAAGCACAAGTCAATCAAAGAGGTGCATTTTATGTATTTTTCCAATGGGTATTAAGTGTTTTTATGTACAATATTGTCATTGTGTATTAGTTTGACATTGATACTTTTGTTACATTTATAATTGTGTACTCTTTGATTATCTGCATATTTGTCAAATTTGCTGGGATGAAAAGTGTTTAACTGTTACTATAGTGTTGATACGATGATGCAGGCTACTCTTTATTTTGGACCATTTATTTTGAGTGTTGAGTTCACAGAGCATCTGTTTTATGGGTTCCAGTATAGAGGAACTGCTGAGTCAACTAGCTCACTGAAGGCAGTTTAAGACCATATAAAGTCAATGATGACTGATGAGAGAAGACACAGTTAGTTGGAGAGACAGTGGTCTGATACAAGACAGGAAGTTGGTGCAGGAAGTCTACATGATGGCAGAATGGTGTTAACATCTACTAGTTACTGTTTATCTTCATCTTTTGTGCATTTGCCAGAATAACAATATTATCTATTTTCAGTTTATATCTATTTAGAATTTATAGTTTCAGTTTTTATGTTGAGTGTTAAACAACATAATCAATTGAGGCTGATTTTAAGGTTGTTTATGTATTGCACTGCAATAAAAACCTTTACATTCAATTTCCATGACATCTTTTGGTGTTATTGGTCCCTCTGCAACTGGATCCTGGACTTCCTGATGGGCCGCACCCCAGGTGGTAAGGGTAGGAAACAACACATCTGCCTCTCTGATACTCAACACGGGGGGTCCTTCAAGGGTGTGTGCTTAGTCCGCTCCTGTACTTCCTGTTCACCCATAACCGTGTGGCCAAGCACGACTCCAACACCATCATTAGATTTGCAGACGAGACAACAGTGTTAGGCCTGATCACCAAAAAAATTGAAAGAGCTTATAGGGAGGAGGTCAGAGACCTGGCAGGGTGGTGCCAGGATAACAACATTTCACTCAAAGTGATCAAGACAAAGGAAGAGATGATCGTGGACTACAGGAAATGGAGGGCCGAGCACGCCCCCATTCTCATTGATGTGGCTGTAGTGGAGCAGGTTGAGATCTTCAAGCTCCTTGGTGTCCACATCACCAACAAACTACCATTGTCCAAACACACAAAGACAGTCGTGAAGAGGCACAACAACACCTATACCCCCTCAGGAGACTGAAAAGATTTGGACTTTGTCCTCAGATCCTCAAAAAGTTATACAGATGCATTGTGTCATTTTGCAGTCACTTTTATTGTAATTAAGAATATAATAAGTTTCTAAACACATTCATGTGGATGCTACCATGATTACGTATAGTCCTGGATGAATAGTGAATAATTTTGATTGAGAAACATCATATTCCCCCCCCCCAAATTGCTAACCTCCCCGTCATTGCAGAGGTGAGAGGTTAGCATGTCTTGGGGGTGTGATATTTGTGCGTCTGTGAACAAAAGAGAATAGAAATCATTGATAAAGTCAATCATGAATCAATCAGGTTTAATACAAATTGCAACAGGTAGACAACATCCATCATAGAAGCAGAGACAATGTCTTACTGGCCTCTTGGAGACAGTCCCTTTATTTCCTAATCAGACCAACACATGTTCTGTAAACACCAGCCTCTTGGAGACAGTCCCTTTATTTCCTAACCAGACCAACACATGTTCTGTAAACACCAGCCTCTTGGAGACAGTCCCTTTATTTCCTAACCAGACCAACACATGTTCTGTAAACACGAGCCTGAGAGGCTTGTAGGAAGTCAAAACAAAAGACAGTGGCTTTGTTAACTACTACAGAATCAGTGTTTAACAGAATACAATAATAATCAGTATATCCTTCCTCCAGTCTGGCATCAATCACTATAATCAGTTATGAGTTTAATGCACAACATACAGCATTGAGTCTCTTGGAACCCAAGTGTTACAAACAGCACACTGGAAATCATGTAACAGAAAGGTCAAATATATGAATATGTTGAACATTATATGAATCACTCTAAACTGAATCTGAACTTTATTCATCTTAAATATCCCCATTACATGTCTATTTTCATGTGTGTATTGTTGAGAGTTATTATGTTGTTTTTATGTTGAGTGTTGTTCAAGAGACACAAATGAGGCTGCATTTGAAGTTGTTCATTACTTGCACTGTAGTAAAAACCCACCTGCTGGGTAAATACGTCCTCAGCTCCTGAACCTCCTTCTCCCAGAAGGCCTTGGGCAGGTCCAAGAGGGTTTTGTGTAGAAGGGATACAGCTTTTTGTCAAAATGAACTTTTCCCAGCAAATGTAGTAGAACTTTTGCAGCAGGTTGGGAGAATTAACATGGCAGGTTAGGATAATTAGATTAAGGTAAGAAAAAGGGTTAGGGTTAGCTAAAATAAAACATAAAATCAACGTCAATCAGCGTCAAAGCGGTCCACCTTGCCCTGAAGGTTGATGGCTCCCTCCTGTGGCTCCCAGCCCACCATGCTCTTCCTGGCAGATAGAAGTGATGTAATGAAAGAGGAAGTGGATGCAGGAGAAATGGAGGAGTGTGTGATAATCCATCAGCTACAATTACAGTTACTCTGTTTCTGGCAAAGTCTGTTTTTCATGTTGAAAGATAATGTCAGAACCGGGAATCTTTTCATGAACTCAAATTTAACTTAGCAAGTTGGATGGATTTTGGTTTATGATTTACCTACATTTAAAAAAATCAAGCCTGTGAGATAGAGGAGAGGGAGATGGTTATATTGCAGAACGTTTCCGTTGTTGTGTCAAGGGCGGACTTGACTACTTGGGGGCCTGTAACAAAATGCTGTAAAGGGTCCCCTTCCCCTAAAATGGTTATTTACCCACCACACATACATTAACTGCAATGAATATTATTATCACACAATGAAAAATATCTTGTGTATAAGTGTTTCATTTTGGGCAGTAATGAAATGTATAGGCCATATAATGCTGTTGAGTCAGTGGCTGACACACACTTTGTGTGTAGAATCAGTCAGTGGGCAGCTGGGGCCCATTTCATTTGAAACTGGTGAAACATGGATCAGGCCACCTCTGCAATGTTTCAAGTGACTGAAACTAATTCTTCTGGAGTAGAAGGTTCATTAGAAAATTACAATGTTCTAAACACTTCAATTAGCATACCATGTTTTCACAACTGATGTTGACACCCATCACATAGACTATTCAAGCATCCTGTCATACAAATACACTTATTAGGAAGTATGTCACTGATGAGTTATGAGATATGTCACATGAATTTCAGCACTTTAGTTTGTCAGAACACACTATGTGTGTGTGACAGTCTCTCCTGTGGACCGTTTACATCAGTGTAAGGCAAGTGTCAACTACTTCACATCTTCTCTTTATATTTTAATCATGAGATTCAAAATGTTCAATGTACGGCTGTTAGTTCATGTATTAGCTTCACAACTGAAGAACCTATGTGACTATGGACTTTAGTTTCAATGTGATACAGTATGTGTCATGTGACCTACTCTACCAGGAAGTGAATGTTTGTACCTGTTTCAGGTGATCAGTAGTGTGTGAGTTCTCACATGGCTTGTCCTGAGAACATGTTTTTTCTCATTGGCCTCTTTATGTCAGGTGTCCACACAACAACAATTAGTTATGAATCAGACATAAAGGAATAACCACAAGTCATTATATTTTATGGGATGTGCTATATTCCAGCCTTTTAATTGTGTAGAAAAGTGTACAGTTAATTCCTGATTAGTGTATTTTAATAGTCTGGATTCAAACAGTCCCGTGAAAATGTATTTTGCATATTTTTGATACTGAATGTTATCAGATATAAACATGAGTGAACAAGAAACACAATAATGACGTACTTATTTCATTAATTTCTTAAACAACGTTATGCAACACCCAATGTCCCTGTTTAAAAAAGTAATTGCCCCCTTACACTCAATAACTGGTTGTGCCTCCTTCAGCTGAAATGACTCCAACCAAATGCTTCCTGTAGTTGTTGATCAGTCTCTCATGTTGCTGTGGAGGAATTTTGTCCCACTCTCCCATGCAGAACTGATTTAACTCAGTGACATTTGTGGGTTTTCAAGCATGAACTGTCACAATGTCTCATTTGGGATTGTTCTGGACTTTGACTAGGCCATTCCAACACTTTTAATTTGGTACATTAAATCAATTTTAATGTATTCCTGATTGTGTGTTTTGGAATGGTGACATAACCAGTTATTGAGGTGGGAATGACTTTTTCACACAGGGGCGTGGGTGTTGCATAACTTTGTTAATGAAATAAATTAAATAACTATAACTATTTTTTTTGTTATTTGTAAACTCAAGTTCCCTTTATCTAATATTAGGTTTTGGTTGAAGATCTGATAACATTCAGTAAAAAAAAGAAGCAAAATAGAGAACCAGAAAGGGGGAAACCTTTTCATGGCATTGTATGTTCATGTGAAACCGACGTCAGTGTTTGGTTAACAGTATATCTTCCACCACTGTCCCTGTCCCCATACCGGGCTCAAAATAGTGGTCATCTGCTCACAAACACACGTCACCTCACTCCTTGACAACACACCAACCAATTGAAAAATCACCTGTACATTGAAATAAATTCATATTAATGTTATTGGGAGAGACTGTACCAGTAATGTGTATAAACCCTGGATCGCTGATTCTATGTAACGGCCAATGAGAGACTTTAAATCCACCGGTCTCTATATATGGTACTCCCCAGAAGAAGCAATCCTCCATAAGAATTAATGGAATTATACAGTATTTAAATCAAATGTTTCATGGACTATATTACATGTATTTAAGTTTTTTGTTGTAGAAGGGGAAGGTAAAGTTAGTACTCTTTTAAGAAAATACTTTAATATCTTTACATGTTTATTTATTTTATTTGTTAAGTTCAGGTGATATAAAAAGTATGAGCTGGAGCAAACCCAGAGAAAATGACTTAGTGTAGAGGTGCTGACTAACGGTGAATACACTGTAAGCTATAAAAACAAAGAGAGTTGCACACTCATATATATATATATATATATATATATATATAAACTCCCAGTAATTTATTAAGGAAAACACCAACGTTTTGGCATCACTGTTCCTTCTTCAGGGTAAAGTCATGAATGCTTGAACCAGGTTATGTAGACAAACAGTGGAATTAGTGCAACAATGACAATCATAAGGGTTGTGTCACAATTATGAGGTTAATTAGAGTGAATTGAGTGAAACTGTTAATAGACAATAGTTTACATCATATTGAAAATATTAGCCTATTGTTATCATTAAAATTAGCATAAGATTAGCATTAACATACATTATTGTTTAATTTAATTTCACATGTATTTAATTGTTTACAATTTTATAAAATGTTGTTACATGTAATCTTTTGGTTCATCCATAATGCATAATAAGCATCATCAACAGGGGGAACATATTGGTTGTACGCTGATAAACTGTAGAAAGAATACATTAATTTAAAAGACTTCTTCATCAAACTAATTGTTCATAAGAAAGGCCTGAGATCAAAGTCAATATTAAGACAGTAGGGGTCAATGTATTAAATACCTCCTCTCCTTGGTTGGCCAACATGCTCAATGCGTGTGTATATGTGTGTGTTTTTGAGTGAGGAGATGGGATGGTTAGCTTCAACAAAGTGAGCTGCTACTGGATAGTCAGTGTTATTACACCTGATTGAGCTGCGGTGGTTGTCACACCCTGACCTTAGAGAGCTTTTTATGTCTCTATTTTGGTTTTGTTAGGGTGTGATTTGGGTGGGCATTCTATGTTTTTCTCTATGTTTTGTATTTCTTTGTTTTGTAGGTTCTCAATCAGGGACAGCTGACTTTCTGTTGGGAACCATAGTGTTTCATTTTTTGTGGGTAGTTGTTTTCTGTTTAGTGTTTTCTGCACCTGACAGGACTGTTTCGGTTTGCTTTGGTCTTTGTGTTTCAGTGTTCAGTGAAATAAAGGTCATGAACACTTACCACGCTGCTCTTTGGTCCGATTCCTCCTCATCAGACGACGACACACGTTACAGTGGTCAGCTATGCATTGTTTCAATTGTCTTTTCCGTTGTCCTACGTAGGTTTTTCCACATGAACATGTGATGAGAGAGATTACTACCTTTATCTTGCAAGAGATGAGACCCCGAACAGGGATGTTTCCACCTGTATGTGGGTGTCTGAAGAAGGATGTTTGTGTAGTGCTATTGCACTGTGAGCATGAGCCACATTGGTATTTCCAATTTGGATTGTGTGTCAAGAGTGTCTGAGTGGGCTCAGGGGCATGTCAGATCTCACTAAGCTATCCTCAATATTGCGACCACACTTATAGACCACCAGTGGGGGTCCTTGAAGAGTTTGCCATTCTATAGTCTGATTGCAGAATATGCCAGTGCTTCTTCAGGATTGCTTTCATTTTCTCTGAACACTTGGTGTACTTAGTGCAAAATATTTGTTTTTATTCTTTGGTTTAGTTTTTAGCAATTCTTCTCGTGATTTTTGAGAGATTTTCATTGTTGCAGCATCAAGAGTTTTTTCCATGTAGCCTCTGATTTTGAAATTATTTTTCATTTTCTTAGCATTGCTGTCAAAATCTGAATGTTGGCCACAGATTTGTTTAACCCTGCATAACTGGCTATATGGTAGACCATTCCTGAGGGAAGGGGATGCATACTATCCGCACGTAGCAGAGTTTTGAGGTCTGTTGTGATTTGTGTACAAGTCTGTATGT
>NC_088241.1:61838358-61954463 GCF_036934945.1 Oncorhynchus masou masou | reverse complement strand
AGACAGGGAGAGATTGGGGGGTGGAAGGGATAGTGAGGAGAGTGGAAGGAGATTTGAGGGGGAGGATGAAGAGGGAGGAGAGGGAGTGGGGGCAGCATGCTGCTCGGGAGAGGTGGAAGGGGGGTTTAGGGCTGGGTGTCATTTAGATTTGTAAGAGGATAGATTAGGGACAGGGAGATAGGGGAAGGTATTTTGTAGGGTGACGGGGAGGGAAGATGCTCCCCTGAGGTTTTGTTTGGGGTTTATGTTTAGTTTAATTAGTTAAATTATAAATACCATTATTTGAGTATGTATGTAAATTATGAGTTGTAAAGAATGAATGGTACTGAAGATAATAAATTATTTAAAAAAAATAAAAATAGGCTGTATAGGTTTCACGTTCCGTTTTGTTGTTTTGTATTTATTAGTTATTTCATGTATAGTTCCGTTATTTGTTTCATTAAAGAACATGAGTAACCAACACGCTGCATTTCGGCCCGACTTTCTTGCGACAAACGAAGAACGTCGTTACATACATAGATGATGTCTTTGTGCTCTGGGAAGGAAGCAGGAACTAAATCAATTCCAAACTCTGCTAAATGAGAGCTCTGAATATCTCAAATTCACCATGCAGACTGTTGAGAGAAAAATAAACTACCTGGACTTATGCATCATTAAAGAGAATGATGCATTACATACAGACTTGTACACAAAGCCAACAGACCTCAATACCCTGCTACATGGGGATAGTATGCATCCCCTTCCCCTCAGGAATGGTCTACCATATAGCCAGTTATGCAGGGTTAAACTAATCTGTTGCCAACAATCATATTTTGAGAGCAATGCTAAGAAAATGACAAATCAATTCAAAATCAGAGGCTACAAGGAAAAAAAGTATTGATTCTGCAGTGAAAATATCTCAAATACCGAGAGAGCATTTGCTAAAAACTAAACCAAAGAAGAAAAACAATGCAACTGTCTTTTGCACTAAGTACACCAAATGTTCAGAGAAAATTAAAGCAATCCCGAAAAAGCACTGAGATATTCTACAATCAGACGAAAAAATTGTGTACACATCTTCAAGGAACCCCACTGGTGATCTAAGTGTGGTCACTATATTGAGGATAGCTTCATGAGATCTGACCTGCCCCGTGAGCCCACTCAGACACGCTTGACACCCATTCCGAAGGGGAATTACAAATGTGGCTCATGCTCACAGTGCAATAGCACTACACAAACATCCTTCTTCAGACACCCACATACAGGTGGAAACATCCCTGTTAGGCGTCTCATCTCTTGCAAGATAAAGGGAGTGATATGTCTCATCACATGTTCATGTGGAAAAGCCTTCGTAGGACAACCGAAAAGACAATTAAAACAATGCATAGCTGACCACTGTAACGTGTGTCGTCGTCTGATGAGGAGGAATCGGACCAAAGAGCAGCGTGGTAAGTGTTCATGACCTTTATTTCACTGAACACTGAAACAAAGTGCAAACTGACCAAAGTGCAAACTGAAACAGTCCTTTCAGGTGCAGAAAACAATAAACAGAAAACAACTACTCACTAAGGTCAGGGTGTGACAACCACCGCAGCTCAATCAGGTGTAATAACACTGACTATCCAGTAGCAGCTCACTTTGTTGAAGCTAACCATCCTATCTTCTCACTCAAAAACACACGCATATACACACACATTGAGCATGTTGGCCAACCAAGGAGAGGAGGTATTTAATACATTGACCCCTACTGTCTTAATATTGACTTTGATCTCATCCCTTATGAACAATTAGTTTGATGAAGAAGACTTTTAAATTAATGTATTCTTTCTACAGTTTATCAGCGTACAACCAATATGTTCCCCCTGTTGATGATGCTTATTATGCATTATGGATGAACCAAAGATTACATGTAACAACATTTTATACAATTGGAAACAATTAAATACATGCGAAATTAAATTAAACAATAATGTATGTTGATGCTAATCTTATGCTAATTTTAATGATAACAATAGGCTAATATATTCAATATGATGTAAACTATTGTCTATTAACAGTTTCACTCAATTCACTCTAATTAACCTCATTGTGACACAACCCTTATGATTGTCATTGGTTGCACAAATTGCACTGTTTGTCTGCATAACCTGGTTCAAGCATTCATGACTTTACCCTGAAGAAGGAACAGTGATGCCGAAACGTTGGTGTTTTCCTTAATAAATGACTGGGAGTTTATATATATATATATATATATATATTATATATATATATATATATAGAGTGTGCAACTCTGTTTTTATAGCTTACAGTGTATTCACCGTTAGTCAGCACCTCTAAGTCATTTTCCCTGGGTGTGCTCCAGCTCATACTTTTTATATCACCCGAACATAACAAATAAAATAAATAAACATGTAAAGATATTTAAGTATTTTATTTATAGAGTACTAACTTTACTGTCCCTTCTACAACAAAATACTTAAATACATGTAATATAGTCCTTGAAACATTTGATTTAAATACTGTAGAATTCCATTAATTATCATGGAGGACTGCTTCTTCTGGGGAGTACCATATATAGAGACCGGTGGTTTCATAGTCTCTCATTGGCCGTTACATAGAATCAGCGATCCAGGGTTTATACCATCACTGTTACATTCTCTCCCAATAATAATAGTTGTGGAAGGACCACCAGTGGGCAGGCTGGGCTCACGGATAGTAGCCCAACAAGGCATGTTGAGACAAGGTAACCAGAGGTAATTAAGCACAGCTGACGGTACTAATGACATATTCTCTTTCCCTATAAGAGAGAGGATGAAACCAGCAGGGAGAGGAGAGACAAACCCTCTCTGTAGAATGGCTACCAAGAGAAGGGATCTAGCCAAAGAAGGGCCATTAAGACAGTGACAAATCTGTGATTGTTGTTATAGTTTAAAGATAATCGTTGTGTTCCTGTGTCATCTAAAGAAGAAGATGTATGTTGTTCCTTGGGAGATTCTCATTGATTGTGTTGGAGTGTTGTCAGAAATCTCTCAATAGAGAACTGCGTTCAACCAAGAAAACCTACTCCTGACTTGTTTATTCCACCTTTCTGTTTCAGAGTGACACCAAATGACTTGGTCCGCTCACATAATACTAACTTATTTCTATGTCCAGGTGATTTTTCAATTGGTCGGTATGTTGTCAAGGAGTGGTGACAGGGACAGTGGTGGAAGCTGTACTGTTAACCGCACACTGATGTCGGTTTCACATGAACATACAGAGACATGAGGAAGTATTTCCCCCTTTCTGCTTCTCTTTTTAGTTATCAGATCTTCAACCAAAACCTAATATTAGATAAAGGGAACTTGAGTTAACAAATAACAAAAAAAAATGTTATAGTTATTTAACTTATTTCATTAACAAAGTTATGCAACACCCAATTCCCCTGTGTGAATAAGTAATTGCCCCCTTACTCTCAATAACTGGTTGTGCCTCCATTCCAAAACACACAATCAAGTCAACATGAAAAGGGATTAAAAGCAACAAATTTAAAGTTTTGGAATGGCCTACTCAATGTCCAGACCTAATCCCAATTGAGATATTGTGACAGTTCATGCTTGAAAACCCACAAATGTCACTGAGTTAAATCAGTTCTGCATGGGAGAGTGGGACATAATTCCTCCACAGCAACATGAGAGACTGATCAACAACTACAGTAACAACTATGTATAGTTGGTTTTCATTTCAGCTGAAGGAGGCACAACCAGTTATTTAGTATAAGGAAGCAATTACTTTTCACACAGGGACATTGGGTGTTGCATAACTTTGTTTAAGAAATAAATGAAATAAGTATGTAAATGTGTTATTTGTTCACTCAGTTTCCATTTATCTAATATCAGATTGATTGATCTGATAATGTTCAGTATCAAAAATATGCAAAAACTTTTTCACAGCAGTTTGAATCCAGACTATTAAAATACACTAATCAGGAATTAACTGTACACTTTTCTACACAATTAAAAAGCTGGAATATAGCACATCCCATAAAATATAATGACTTGTGGTTATTCCTTTATGTCTGATTCATAACTAGTTGTTGTTGTGTGGAAGACTCACCTGACATAAAGAGGCCAATGAGAAAAAACATGTTCACACCACTGATCACCTGAAACAGTACAAACATACACTTACTGGTGGAGTAACTTAACTCACACAACACATTGCATTGAACTCTCCCCATATCAAATACTCAATGTCCTTCAGTTGTAAAACTAATACATGAACAAACAGCAGTTCTTAAGAACATATTGAATTTCATTACTCATCATTTATTTATTTATTTTGAACATTATAATTAACAGAAAATATAGTGAAGAAGTCGATACTTGCCTTAGACGGTAACGTAGACTGTCTACAGCAGAAACTGTCACACACATAGTGAGGTCTGACTAACTAATGTGCTGAAATTCATGTGGCATATCTCACATCTCATCAGTGAAATACTTCCTAATAAGTGTATGAGATATCATTTTAAAGGAATACTACTGTATTTAGTGTCCCTTTCTCACGGTAGGACAGGTCAACAGCATTTTGAAACGGGCCCCTGAATCACTAAGTCTGACCCCAATAAATTGCTAAAATAAACTTTTGGCAGCAAAACCATCTCCCGTATCTCCCAGGCTTGAATGGGAATATCTGTGGGATTTAAAAAAATATTGTTAATTTATGAACCAAAATTCACTATTAATTTTTTCAAATAAAGAAAGTAAAAGTTTAATTTGAGATCGATACAAAACATATGGTTGTCACATTATGTTTCTACATGAAAAACAGAGTAACTGTAATTGTATCTGAGTGATTCTCACACACCACTCAACTTCTCCGACACCAACTTCCTCTTTGAAGTCTATTTGCCAAGAGGAGCCTGCTGGGCTGGATGCCACAGAGACAATCCTTTCACTCCACTTTGATACGGAATATACTGTTTTGTAGCAGTTTATAAGAACTTATGCAGCAGGTTAGGAGACTGGGGTTAAGGTTAGGTAAAAGGGTTAGGGTTAGGGAAAATGCTCTCCTAAACCAGGGTTTGATGACCGCATTTGGGACCCTGAGCTTACTTTCCTGCATTTCAACACATTTTGCCATGGTGCAGGTATATCTCACTGGTCACCCCCAAAGCCAATTCTTCATTTGGCCGCCTATCCTTCCAGTTCTCTGCTGCCAATGACTGGAACAAACTGCAAAAATCACGAAAGCTGGAGACTCTTACCTCCCCCACTAGCTTTAAGCTCCAGCTGTCAGAGCAGCTCACTGATCTCTGCACCTGTACATAGCCCATCCAATCTACCTCATCCCCATACTGTATTTATTTTATTTATCTTGCTTCTTTGCACCCCTGTATCTCTACTTGCACATTCATCTTCTGCACATTCTACCATCCCAGTGTTTAATTGCTATATTGTAATTACTTTGCAACCATGGCCTATTTATTGCCTTTATCTCCCTTATCCTACCTCATTTGCACATGCTGTATATAGATTATTCTACTGTATTATTGATTGTATGTTTGTTTATTCTATGTGTAACTGTTGTTGTGTGTGTCTGTTGTGTGTGTCTGCTTTGCTTTATCTTGGTCAGGTCACAGTTGCAAATGAGAACTTGTTCTCAACAAGCACACCTGGTTAAATAAAAAGGTAAAAATAAATAAATAAATATATATATATATATTTTTTTTTAAATGAGGTCGATAGGAAAGGTTTCAGTTTAAAAGCTAATTTCCTGTAATTCTACACATTTTGATATCATATGCTATCTGGGGCCATTCAGTCATCTGTCCCTGCTCCTAACCTGCTACCAAAATCATTTCTTATTGAAGTGGTGTGAAAAGAGTGTGTCCCGTGTGCAACAGGAGAGAGGAGAGAGCCAGTTATGAGCCAGCAATAGGAGAAAGCCAGTTATGAGCCAGCAACAGGAGAGAGCCAGTTATGTGGAAACTGCTTTGCCTTTATGTGGGTAAAATGTACAAATTTACGAATAAACAACGTGTCTGCATACAGTTCAGGCTTCCACTCACTGTCCATGGATTTATGAGTAGGTATTAGGTGATAGATCAGAATCAGTTCAAATGTATCTTCCTGCTCTTTCCGTGACATAGACTGACCATGTGTATCCAAGTGAAAGCTATGATCCCTTATTGAAGTCACTTGTTAAATCCACTTCAATCAGTGTAGATGAAGGGGAGGAGACAAGGCTTAAAAACCTTATTTAACCTGAGACAATTGAGAAGTGTATTGTGTATGGGTGCCATTTAGAGGGTGTTTGGGCAAGACAAAAAAATGTACGCGTCTTTGAATGAGGTGTGGTAGTAGGTGCCAGGCGCACTGGTTTGTGACAAGAACTGCAACACTGCTGGGTTTATTCACACAGTTTCCTGTGTGTATCAAGAATGGTCCACCACCCAAAAGACATCCAGCCAACTTGACACAACTGTGGGAAGCATTGGAGTCATAATGGGCCTTCATCCCCTTGGAACACCTTGTAGAGTCCCTGCCCTGATGAATTGAGGCTGTTCTGGAGACAAAAGGGGTGCACCTCAATTAATGTTTGGTGTACTCAGTGCCCCCAGGAAGTATTCATACCTCTTGACTTAAACATTGGTGTGTTACAACCTCAAATAAAAAATATTAAAAATATGTATTTTCTCACCCCTCTATACACAATACCCCTTAATAGCAAAGTGAAAATATGTATCTTCTCACTCCTCTACACTCAATACCCCTTAATAACAAAGATAAAATACGTTTTTAGAAATGTTTGCAGATGAATTGAAAATTAAAATACAGAAATATCTAATTGACGCATGTTAGAATCACATTTGGCAGTGATTACAGCTGTGAGTCTTTCTGGGTAAGTCTGTAAGAGCATTCCTGGATTGTACAATATGTGTACATTATTCTTCAAAAAATGATTCAAACCCTGTCAAGTTGGTTGTTGATCATTGCTAGACGGCCATAACATGGTGCAGCCATCACCATGCTTAAAAATATGAAGAGTGGTACTCAGTGATGTGTTGTGTTGGATTTGCCCCAAATATAACCCTTTGCATTCCGGACAGTAGCACATGTAAGATGAGGGCCACCGTTATCACAAGCAGGAGCTCTGGACAAGGCATCTGGAACAGTGTTGTATTTTCCTTTCCTGTATTCTACTGCAAAGGTGAACTCTTGCAACCGTAGAGCCCATCTTATGAGTCTGGTACTTGGTTTGTTGGTCTTGAACAGAAGTGGATACCAGAGAAACTCTGTGTAAGGAGTTGTGCCTAATGGAGGCCATGTCCACATACATTTTTATGTAACGGTTTTGACTTGAGGTTATTATTTATAGGGGTGCCAGGTAGGTTGTGCCTACCAGAGAAAACATTGGTTTCTCCTTTTAGTTTGGGAGGGAATGAGTCCCATCTGGTCCGTCAAGTCTACACCAATACAAAGGACTTGTGCAAAAGTCAGGATGGAAATAAACTTTTCATAAACCCTTAAAACATTGGAAAGAACTTCAAAAACAACTACATTATTTTGCGTGGGTTGTATTAGCAACATCAATGATTACACACATATTATTATATCACAATGAGTTCTGGTTCTTCTAGAAATGTCCTGTACCTCGGGCTTAAAAAGAGTCCAGCCCGGTAAAGGAGTTCAGGGAACTCCCGTGACCTTAGTCACGCAATGTTTGTCCATTCATTCATGTGTAGCGTAAACCCAGTATTAATCATACAATCAATATAACAATTATTTTACCACAGAACTTTAAAGCGTATCAACTCTTACTAAGTCCTCAACTACAACTAACTACATAAATCATCACAGTATACATGACATCAAAACAAATGAAATACCGTATACAAAAAGGTGGTAGTCAGTCGGTCAGTCAGACAATCCAATCCGCCAATAGATCTCCAGCGGAGAAAGGCCACGAAGAACGGAGAGGTGTAGTCCACGGACGCAAAGAGTGGATCCGACCCTGGGTAAACTCTATTAGACTACAAAACACACGTTTAACGGCAACAAAACAACAGAATAGAAAAGCGTCGGGAACTGAGGGTTGAACACATCCTCATTCACGTCTCCATCACAACCCCCCTTTTGCGCAGCTGATGCTGGCTATTTAATTGGGAATTAAAGGGAAAGGCCCTATTGGAAGGAGCTGCACTGAGACGGTTCAGACAAATTCAGGTCCGTCACAATACAGTACATTTATTTTGACAATTGTTTTGCAGTTTTACTTTAGTGCCTTATTGCAAACAGGATGCATGTTTTGGAATGTGTTTATTCGTACATGTTTCCTTCTTTTCAATCTGTCATTTAGGTTAGTATTGTGGAGTAACTACAAAATTGTTGATCCGTCCTAAGTTTTCTGCTATCACAGCAATTAGACTGTGTAAATGTTTTAAAATCACCAGTGGACTCATGGTAAAATCCCTGAGCGTTCTCCTTCCTCTCCGGCAGCTGAGTGAGGAAGGACGTCTGTATCTTTGTAGTAACTGGCTATATTGATACGCCATTAAAAATTGTAATTAATAACTTCCCTGAAAGGGATATTCAATGATTTTTTTTACCCATCTACCAATAGTTGTTCTTCTTTCCGAGGCATTGGAAAACCTCCCCAGTCTTTGTGGTTAAATCTGTTTGAAACACACTGCTCGACTGAGGGACATTACAGGTAATTGTATGTGTGGGGTACAGAGATGAAGTAGTCATTCACTTGTATTGCACACACAGTTAGTCCATGCAATTTATTATGCTACTTGTTAAGCAAATATTTTCCTGAATACTTATTGACTCAAGATATGTCATCTTTAAATTAAATGTTTTATTCAAAACATCATTCCACATTAATGGGTATTGTGTGTAGGCCAGTGACACATCTAAATGTAATCAATTTGAATGAAATATGTCAAATGTTGGACCAGTAAGACCAAAAGATTTCATGGAAATTGAATCTAAAGGTTTTTATTACAGTACAATTAATAAACAACTGTCAATGGTGTGTGTACTGGGAGCGGAGTCAGGTGCAGGAGAGCAGAGATGAACAGGCGCACACTTTATTTAGGCAGGAGAAACCAACAGACGGACGCCACTGCGTCGGAAACGCAAACAGTCACAATAATATGTACAAGCAAATAAACCTCGTGAAATAAAACCCGGAATTAACGCACACCAGAAAATGCAAGTCAAACATGACAGGTAACACGAAACAAGCTCACAGAAAGACATGAGGGGGAACAGAGGAATAAATACATGTAGTGTGATTGGGAATGAAAACCAGGTGTGCAGACAAAACAAATGGAAATATGAGAAATGGAGCGGCGATGGCTAGAAAGACCGTGACGTGGATCGCCAAACGCCGCCCGAACCAGGAGAGGAGCCGACTTCGGAAGGAAGTCATGACAACAACCTTAAATTCAGCCTCAATTGTTTCTTTGACTTAACATTCAACATAAAACTGACACTACATCTTCAAAATATATATAAACTGAAAATAGATATTGTTATTGTGGTAACTGCACAAAAGATGAAGATAAACAGTGACTGGTAGACGTTAACACCATTCTGCCATCATGTAGACTTCCTGCACCAACTTCCTGTCTTGTATCAGACCACTGTCTCTCCAACTAACTGTGTCTTCTCTCCTCAGTCATCATTGACTTTATATGGTCTTAAACTGCCTTCAGTGAGCTAGTTGAACTCAGCAGTTCCTCTATACTGGAACCCATTAAACAGATGCTCTGTGAACTCAACACTCAAAATAAATGGTCCAAAATAAAGAGTAGCCTGCATCATCGTATCAACACTATAGTAACAGTTAAACACTTTTCATCCCAGCAAATTCTACAAATATGCAGATAATCAAAGAGCACACAATTATAAATGTAACAAAAGTACCAATAGAAAACAGATACACAATGACAATAGTGTACATAAAAACACTTAATAACTATTGGAAAAATAATTAACAAGCACTTATTTCATTCACTTGTGCATAAAGCCCATCTAGGTTGTTAAGAGGTGGTTCCTGAGCCCCTCTCCCGGTCACATTGACTTCAGCGTACTCACTCTCCTGTCCCTGGACCCTGTCCTGGGCTGCAGCTGGGGTCTCTTTGGTCTGTAGTTTGGAGAAGTCTATGTCACCGTAGTGGATCTCTTCAGGCTGGTCTTCTGCAGGTTCCTCTGGTTCCTCTCCGGCTGTGGCCTGGTTAGTACACACTGTCCCAACCGGGGAGTTCTGTGGAGAGAACACAGAGAGAGGAACTGGTGTAAAGCTCTAAGCTCAGTAATGTGTAAAACTAAGGTCAGCAGGTTACACAACACATACTGAGGGGATATCAATGAAAATGTCAATTCAACTGACAGGTGTAAAGACAGTAAACACTGTCAAAGTCCATTACAAGATGTGGCATTGCTTTCGATGAGGTCATCTCCTCCTAAACTTGCTCTGAAATGATGTTAACCTCATGATTTTTAATAGTTTCAGCATTAATTCAGTACTTCCTTTGTAGATGGTTTTGTAAGTTGAGCCTTATTCCCACCTGTCCCTGTGGACTGTCTGTCCTTTCAAGTCCATCGTGGAGCCTCGAGTTTCTCCTCCTGGAAGACATTTACAAAGGTATTCTGAATGCACTGAGAGGGTTTCCATATGCAAAAGCACAAACACAGCAGAAATAAAATGGTTTTGCGTTGATGCCAGGAATAGTTCTTACCATACAAAAAGACTGATCAGGCTGATAAGCAAAATTGCCCCCAGAGTTCCTGCTGCAACCCCAAACACCATTGGGTTTTTTGGCTCTTTTTGCCCTAAAATACAGCACATATTATGGTCAATTCTCACAAAAAGATCTCTCAAGTACACTACCTGACCAAAAGTCATTAATATGGAATATAGAATGTCATTGTATGCTGTAGCGTTAATTCCCTTCACTGGAACTAAGGGGCCCAGCCCAAACCATGAAAAACAGCCCCAGACCATTATTCCTCATCCACCACACTTTACAGTTGGCACTATGCTTTGGTGCAGGTAGTGTTCACCTGGAATCCGTCAAAACCCAGATTCGTCCGCGGGACTGCCAGATGGTGAATCGTATATTCAACATGCCAGAGAACAGATTTCCACTTCTCCAGAGTCCAATGGCAGTGAGCTTTACACCACTGCAGCTGATTCTTGGCACTGCACATAGTGATCTTAGGCTTGTGTGCGGCTGTTCGGCCATGGAAACCCATTTCATGAAGCCCTCATCAAACAGTTCTGGTGCTGCCATTGCTTCCAAAGGCAGTTTGTAACTCGGTAGTGAATGTTGCCATCCTACTGCCAATGTTTGTCTACGGAGTTGCATAGCTGTGTGTTCGATTTTAAACACCTGTCAGCAACATGTGAGGCTTTAATAGCTGAATCCACGCATTTGAAGGGGTGTCCACATACTTTTGAATATATATTGTATATCTAACCTACGATTGTGTCCTTCGTGCCCATTTTACCTTTTATAGCCAGCTGCACTTCATTTGACTTCCCACAGCCTTGACTATTTCTTGCTTCACAGTAGTATAGTCCTCCATCACCAACAGTCACATTGAGGGTGTAACTCAGTCCAGATGCTACCTGTGTTGTTTCACCCTCACTGATCTGGAACCAGGTGACGTTTGTCACAGGATGGTTGGCTGTACTGCTGCAGGTCAGATTAACACAGCTGCCCACTGATACTGAATCAGCTGGACTGATGGAGGCCGAGGTGTCCTTAGGAGAGACTGGGGGAGAGGGGTTCATTTAGAATGTATCTGGATATGGTATATTGAATACTCTCATCAAAACCACTCTATTACAATCATCAGTGAAACATGATAGAATGATCTATTCTTCAGGAACCGGTGACTAAATCTTACATGAAACGTTACAACGGTTTGATTTGTTTGATCTTAGCTAGCTAGCTACATAGCCGTCTTTGTATCTAAGACAATTGTGTAGTCTAGAGCGATTTTCTAGGTTAGCTAGCCAGCTATTGTCGTTCTTTTAACGTAACGTAACGTAATCAACACTGCTAGCTAGCCAGCTAGCCCCCGAATAGCAGCACTGTAGAAACTATTACACTCGACGGAACGACTTGATTAGTGTAGTGTCAACAACGCAGCCAGTGCCAGCTAGCCTACTCCAGCAGTACTGTATCATTTCAATCATTTTAGTCAATAAGATTCTTGCTACGTAAGCTTAACTTTCTGAACATTCGAGACGTGTAGTCCACTTGTCATTCCAATCTCCTTTGCATTAGCGTAGCCTCTTCTGTAGCCTGTCAACTATGTGTCTATCTATCCCTGTTCTCTCCTCTCTGCACAGACCATACAAATGCTCCACACCGCGTGGCCGCGGCCACCCTAATCTGGTGGTCCCAGCGCGCACGACCCACGTGGAGTTCCAGGTCTCCGGTAGCCTCTGGAACTGCCGATCTGCGGCCAACAAGGCAGAGTTCATCTCAGCCTATGCCTCCCTCCAGTCCCTCGACTTCTTGGCACTGACGGAAACATGGATCACCACAGATAACACTGCTACTCCTACTGCTCTCTCTTCGTCCGCCCACGTGTTCTCGCACACCCCGAGAGCTTCTGGTCAGCGGGGTGGTGGCACCGGGATCCTCATCTCTCCCAAGTGGTCATTCTCTCTTTCTCCCCTTACCCATCTGTCTATCGCCTCCTTTGAATTCCATGCTGTCACAGTTACCAGCCCTTTCAAGCTTAACATCCTTATCATTTATCGCCCTCCAGGTTCCCTCGGAGAGTTCATCAATGAGCTTGATGCCTTGATAAGCTCCTTTCCTGAGGACGGCTCACCTCTCACAGTCCTGGGCGACTTTAACCTCCCCACGTCTACCTTTGACTCATTCCTCTCTGCCTCCTTCTTTCCACTCCTCTCCTCTTTTGACCTCACCCTCTCACCTTCCCCCCTACTCACAAGGCAGGCAATACGCTCGACCTCATCTTTACTAGATGCTGTTCTTCCACTAACCTCATTGCAACTCCCCTCCAAGTCTCCGACCACTACCTTGTATCCTTTTCCCTCTCGCTCTCATCCAACACTTCCCACACTGCCCCTACTCGGATGGTATCGCGCCGTCCCAACCTTCGCTCTCTCTCCCCCGCTACTCTCTCCTCTTCCATCCTATCATCTCTTCCCTCTGCTCATACCTTCTCCAACCTATCTCCTGATTCTGCCTCCTCTCTTCACTTTCTGCATCCTTTGACTCTCTATGTCCCCTATCCTCCAGGCCGGCTCGGTCCTCCCCTCCCGCTCCGTGGCTCGACGACTCATTGCGAGCTCACAGAACAGTGCGCCGGGCAGCCGAGCGGAAATGGAGGAAAACTCGCCTCCCTGCGGACCTGGCATCCTTTCACTCCCTCCTCTCTACATTTTCCTCCTCTGTCTCTGCTGCTAAAGCCACTTTCTACCACTCTAAATTCCAAGCATCTGCCTCTAACCCTAGGAAGCTCTTTGCCACCTTCTCCTCCCTCCTGAATCCTCCTCCCCCCCCTCCTCCCTCTCTGCAGATGACTTCGTCAACCATTTTGAAAAGAAGGTCGACGACATCCGATCCTCGTTTGCTAAGTCAAACGACACCGCTGGTTCTGCTCACACTGCCCTACCCTGTGCTCTGACCTCTTTCTCCCCTCTCTCTCCAGATGAAATCTCGCTTCTTGTGACGGCCGGCCGCCCAACAACCTGCCCGCTTGACCCTATCCCCTCCTCTCTTCTCCAGACCATTTCCGGAGACCTTCTCCCTTACCTCACCTCGCTCATCAACTCATCCCTGACCGCTGGCTACGTCCCTTCCGTCTTCAAGAGAGCGAGAGTTGCACCCCTTCTGAAAAAACCTACACTCGACCCCTCCGATGTCAACAACTACAGACCAGTATCCCTTCTTTCTTTTCTCTCCAAAACTCTTGAACGTGCCGTCCTTGGCCAGCTCTCCCGCTATCTCTCTCAGAATGACCTTCTTGATCCAAATCAGTCAGGTTTCAAGACTAGTCATTCAACTGAGACTGCTCTTCTCTGTATCACGGAGGCGCTCCGCACTGCTAAAGCTAACTCTCTCTCCTCTGCTCTCATCCTTCTAGACCTATCGGCTGCCTTCGATACTGTGAACCATCAGATCCTCCTCTCCACCCTCTCCGAGTTGGGCATCTCCGGCGCGGCCCACGCTTGGATTGCGTCCTACCTGACAGGTCGTTGATCTCCTACCAGGTGGCGTGGCGAGAATCTGTCTCCTCGCCACGCGCTCTCACCACTGGTGTCCCCCAGGGCTCTGTTCTAGGCCCTCTCCTATTCTCGCTATACACCAAGTCACTTGGCTCTGTCATAACCTCACATGGTCTCTCCTATCATTGCTATGCAGACGACACACAATTAATCTTCTCCTTTCCCCCTTCTGATGACCAGGTGGCGAATCGCATCTCTGCATGTCTGGCAGACATATCAGTGTGGATGACGGATCACCACCTCAAGCTGAACCTCGGCAAGACGGAGCTGCTCTTCCTCCCGGGGAAGGACTGCCCGTTCCATGATCTCGCCATCACGGTTGACAACTCCATTGTGTCCTCCTCCCAGAGCGCTAAGAACCTTGGCGTGATCCTGGACAACACCCTGTCGTTCTCAACTAACATCAAGGCGGTGGCCCGTTCCTGTAGGTTCATGCTCTACAACATCCGCAGAGTACGACCCTGCCTCACACAGGAAGCGGCGCAGGTCCTAATCCAGGCACTTGTCATCTCCCGTCTGGATTACTGCAACTCGCTGTTGGCTGGGCTCCCTGCCTGTGCCATTAAACCCCTACAACTCATCCAGAACGCCGCAGCCCGTCTGGTGTTCAACCTTCCCAAGTTCTCTCACGTCACCCCGCTCCTCCGCTCTTCCACTGGCTTCCAGTTGAAGCTCGCATCCGCTACAAGACCATGGTGCTTGCCTACGGAGCTGTGAGGGGAACGGCACCGCAGTACCTCCAGGCTCTGATCAGGCCCTACACCCAAACAAGGGCACTGCGTTCATCCACCTCTGGCCTGCTCGCCTCCCTACCACTGAGGAAGTACAGTTCCCGCTCAGCCCAGTCAAAACTGTTCGCTGCTCTGGCCCCCCAATGGTGGAACAAACTCCCTCACGACGCCAGGACAGCGGAGTCAATCACCACCTTCCGGAGACAACTGAAACCCCACCTCTTCAAGGAATACCTAGGATAGGATAATGTAATCCTTCTCATCCCCCCCCCCTAAATGATTTAGATGCACTATTGTAAAGTGGCTGTTCCACTGGATGTCAGAAGGTGAATTCACCAATTTGTAAGTCGCTCTGGATAAGAGCGTCTGCTAAATGACTTAAATGTAAATGTAAACGTTAAGGATCATGTTATGTTCAGCTGTCTTGTTGCTTGTCCCTACTGGGTAGACTGCAGTACAAGTGATGTTCTTCTCATGATGATGGTATGACGGAGTGAAGGTCACCGTGGAGAGAACTGATTTGGTTTGGTCTGGATTCTCCTGCAGTTGGTTCTCAGTTGTGAACTGTGTTGGGAGGGTCCATGTCAGCTCAGGGGGGTGTTCAGGACAGGGAGCGAAAGCAGAGCAGTACAAACTGACAGGGGTCCCTTCCTTCACCTCACCTGAGACAGTAAGGATGGGACTGTAAGGAAAATCTGTAATACATTGTAGATAAATATATTTTACACTAATAGTTCAACTGTCCACTTGTTTTATCTTTGATGCAAGGAATTCAACGTTTATCTTTGATGCAAGGAATCTAAACTGGAAAAAAATTGTTGGTTAAAAGATAAATTGTCTCTTACCACTGACATCTATTTCAACAGACTTATCTGGATCTGTTGCACGGAATGGTTGACTCTCAATCCTGAAGTAGTATTTATTAGTGTAACTGGTGGTTACATTGAAGAAGACTGTGGTGCAGTTCATCTGGGACATGTTTCCAGTTATCTCCCCTTGATATCTGTTGACCAACTTACTACTGTTGAATATCACTCTGTCCGGACGCTCACGAAAGTTTGAGTTTTCTTTAATCCACACACCAGAGGGTAGTATTGCGCTGTTAAATGTATCCTTATGTTGGTCAGGAATATCAAATGAACATGGGATTTGCACACAGGAGCCAGTCAGTACATCCAGTTTATCTGGCATTGTGGTGATCAAATCTCGTTGACCAAAACAGACTAAAACACCTGCAACATAAAGGACAACATCAGGGAGGTTCTGATGTCTTTTCAGTTCAGTCCAATGATGTGTATTAACCCTAGATGACAGACAGGGGCCTCTGTTTGGAGGCAACTGCACAGCCATCTTGTTACTCCTCCTCCAGTGTAAAACAGATGTTGGAAGCGATAGAAATGCATTTATTAATGTCTATATTTGTTTTAGACAAGTATATTCTATTACAGACACCTTAATGCAGACTTAAATTATATTTTGTGACCTGCAACACTTCCTTCAGTAGAGAGACCCTACCGTTTCTCCAGCCAATGATTGCATCTTGAAACTCACTAAGTTGGTATTATCCAATAGCTGCTTCATCTTTGAGTCAGTTTTTCCTTTTTCCTATGTTCCTTTGCCCCCAACTATGTGGAACAATTTGAGGAACCACTTACAAAATACACACTTCTGTGTGTAATATGATCTTTTCAGTACAGTAACTCTCTCTGCAGCAAAAACATATGAACTCATTTCAATGTGCAGGTGATTCCTGATGTCACGACTCCAAGCCCTAAACTGGATCATGAACATATCTGGAACACAATGTTTGAATCCAGACGATTAAACTATGCTTTTCTATACATTGAGACAGATGGGAATACAGCTCATAGTATGAAACATCATCCCTTGTACTTATTCCTCTGTCTGATTCATAACTAGTTGTTGTTGTGTGTAAGACTCACCTGATATAAAGAGGACAATGAGAAAAAACACGTTCTCAGGGCAAGCCATGTGAGAACTCACACACTACTGATCACCTGAAACAGTACAAACATACACACATTTAGTAAATCAACACACTGCCCCTCCTTACCTTCAGGCTCAAACCCAACACCCGAGCACTCCATTCTCCCACCCCTACAGGAGGGCAGCTCCCGCTCAGGCTGTCCAAGCTCTTTTCTGTCCTGGCACCCCAATGCTGGAACCAGCTTCGCCCTGAAGCTACCTGCCCATCTTGCGAAAACATCAGAAACCCTACCCCTTCAGGGCCTTTTAAATAATCCCACAGCACCTCCACCCCTCCCCCCTTTTCACAGCCCAACCTCAAAAAAGCCTTTTGTGATCTAACATCCGCACTTGACCCCCCCCCCCCCCACACACACACACACACACACACACACACACACACACACACACACACACACACACACACACAGACACACACACACACTAGCTCTGACTTTGCTGGTACCTGCTTGAGTGTACTTACTATTAATGTAATGCGGTTGTCTCACCTGACTATCATAAGATGAATGCACCAACTGTATATCCTTCTGGATAAGAGTGTCTCTGCTAAATTACTCAAATGTATTAAATTGAACCTTAATTCGTACAGTGCATTCGGAAATGATTCAGACCTCTTGACTTTTCTCCCCTTGTTGTTATGTTGTTAGAAAATGGATGAAATTGTTCTCTCCCCTCAATCTACACACAATACCCCATAATAACAAAAAACATTTTTTAGAAATTATTTGTCATTATGGGGTATTGTGTGGCTCACAAAAGGAAAGGGGTGTATGGCTTTCAGTTGTGAAGCTATAACATGAACCAACAGCAGCAGCATTTCAAATGCCTTACGATCTTGAATCTTGAAAAGCGATCACAGAAAAGGAGATGATATCACACCCATAGTGAGTTCTGACAAACTGAAGTGTTGCAATTCAAGTTGTACAATGGCATGTGATGTACTTCCTATTCCTTATAAGTGAACAAAATTATTTGCATTTTCAAAAGCAAGTAGTATAATTTTCTACTAATTATATACAGTCAAAAGTTTAGACACACCTACTCAAGGGTTCTCTCTTTTACTATTGTCTACATTGTAGAATAATATTGAAAACATCAAAATTATGAAATAACAAATATGGAATCATGTAGTAACCAAAAGTGTTAAATCAAAATATATGTTATATTTGAGATTCTTCAAATTAGCCACCCATTGCCTTGATGACAGCCTTGCATACTCTTGGTATTCTCTTAACCAGCTTCATGAGGTAGTCACCTGGAATGCATTTCAATTAACAGGTGTGCCTTGTTAAAAGTTATGCATAACATACAGACTTGTACACAAAGTCAACAGACCTCAATACCCTGCTACGTGAGGATAGTATGCATCCCCTTCCCCTCAGGAATGGTCTACCATACAGTCAGTTATGCAGGGTTAAACAAATCTGTGGCCAACAGTTCAGATTTTGACAGCAATGCTAAGAAAATTAAAAATAAATTTAAATTCAGAGGCGACATGGAAAAAAACTCTTGATGCTGCAACGATGAAAATATCTCAAAAACCACGAGAGGAAATGCTAAAAACTTAACCAAAGAATAAAAACAAATATTTTGCACTAAGTACACCAAGTGTTCAGAGAAAATGAAAGCAATCCTGAAGAAGCACTGGCATATTCTGCAGTCAGACTATAGAATGGCAAACCTCTTCAAGGATCCCCCACTGGTGGTCTATAAGTGTGGTCGTAATATTGAGGATAGCTTAGTGAGATCTGACATGCCCCCTGAGCCCACTCAGACACTCTTGACACACAATCCAAATTGGAAATACCAATGTGGCTCATGCTCACAGTGCAATAGCACAACACAAACATCCTTCTTCAGACACCCACATACAGGTGGAAAAATCCCTGTTTGGGGTCTCATCTCTTGCAAGATAAAGGGAGTAATCTCTCTCATCACATGTTCATGTGGAAAAACCTTCATAGGACAACCGAAAAGACAATTAAAACAATGCATAGCTGACCACTGTAACGTGTGTCGTCGTCTGATGAGGAGGAATCGGACCAAAGAGCAGCGTGGTAAGTGTTCATGACCTTTATTTCACTGAACACTGAAACACAAAGACCAAAGTGCAAACCGAAACAGTCCTGTCAGGTGCAGAAAACACTAAACAGAAAACAACTACCCACAAAACATAGGTGGGAAAAAGCTACCTAAGTATGGTTCCCAATCAGAGACAACGATAGTCAGCTGTCCCTGATTGAGAACCATACCCGGCCAAAACAAAGAAATACAAAACATAGAGAAAGGAACATAGAATGCCCACCCAAATCACACCCTAACAAAACCAAAATAGAGACATAAAAAGCTCTCTAAGGTCAGGGTGTGACAACCACCGCAGCTCAATCAGGTGTAATAACACTGACTATCCAGTAGCAGCTCACTTTGTTGAAGCTAACCATCCCATCTTCTCACTCAAAAACACACACATATACACACGCATTGAGCATGTTGGCCAACCAAGGAGAGGAGGTATTTAATACATTGACCCCTACTGTCTTAATATTGACTTTGATCTCAGGCCTTTCTTATGAACAATTAGTTTGATGAAGAAGTCTTTTAAATTAATGTATTCTTTCTACAGTTTATCAGCGTACAACCAATATGTTCCCCCTGTTGATGATGCTTATTATGCATTATGGATGAACCAAAAGATTACATGTAACAACATTTTATTAAATTGTAAACAATTAAATACATGTGAAATTAAATTAAACAAGAATATATGTTAGTGCTAATCTTATGCTAATTTTAATGATAACAATAGGCTAATATTTTCAATATGATGTAAACTATTGTCTATTAACAGTTTCACTCAATTCACTCTAATTAACCTCATAATTGTGACACAACCCTCATGATTGTCATTGTTGCACTAATTCCACTGTTTGTCTACATAACCTGGTTCAAGCATTCATGACTTTACCCTGAAGAAGGAACAGTGATGCCAAAACGTTGGTGTTTTCCTTAATAAATTACTGGGAGTTTATATATATATATAGAGTGTGCAACTCTCTTTGTTTTTATAGCTTACAGTGTATTCACCGTTAGTCAGCACCTCTACACTAAGTCATTTTCTCTGGGTTTGCTCCAGCTCATACTTTTTATATCACCTGAACTTAACAAATAAAATAAATAAACATGTAAAGATATTAAAGTATTTTCTTAAAAGAGTACTAACTTTACCTTCCCCTTCTACAACAAAAAACTTAAATACATGTAATATAGTCCATGAAACATTTGATTTAAATACTGTATAATTCCATTAATTCTTATGGAGGATTGCTTCTTCTGGGGAGTACCATATATAGAGACCGGTGGATTTAAAGTCTCTCATTGGCCGTTACATAGAATCAGCGATCCAGGGTTTATACACATTACTGGTACAGTCTCTCCCAATAACATTAATATGAATTTATTTCAATGTACAGGTGATTTTTCAATTGGTTGGTGTGTTGTCAAGGAGTGAGGTGACGTGTGTTTGTGAGCAGATGACCACTATTTTGAGCCCGGTATGGGGACAGGGACAGTGGTGGAAGATATACTGTTAACCAAACACTGACGTCGGTTTCACATGAACATACAATGCCATGAAAAGGTTTCCCCCTTTCTGGTTCTCTATTTTGCTTCTTTTTTTTACTGAATGTTATCAGATCTTCAACCAAAACCTAATATTAGATAAAGGGAACTTGAGTTTACAAATAACAAAAAAAATAGTTATAGTTATTTAATTTATTTCATTAACAAAGTTATGCAACACCCACACCCCTGTGTGAAAAAGTCATTCCCACCTCAATAACTGGTTATGTCACCATTCCAAAACACACAATCAGGAATACATTAAAATTGATTTAATGTACCAAATTAAAAGTGTTGGAATGGCCTAGTCAAAGTCCAGAACAATCCCAAATGAGACATTGTGACAGTTCATGCTTGAAAACCCACAAATGTCACTGAGTTAAATCAGTTCTGCATGGGAGAGTGGGACAAAATTCCTCCACAGCAACATGAGAGACTGATCAACAACTACAGGAAGCATTTGGTTGGAGTCATTTCAGCTGAAGGAGGCACAACCAGTTATTGAGTGTAAGGGGGCAATTACTTTTTTAAAGGGACATTGGGTGTTGCATAACGTTGTTTAAGAAATTAATGAAATAAGTACGTCATTATTGTGTTTCTTGTTCACTCATGTTTCTATCTGATAACATTCAGTATCAAAAATATGCAAAATACATTTTCACTGGACTGTTTGAATCCAGACTATTAAAATACACTAATCAGGAATTAACTGTACACTTTTCTACACAATTAAAAGGCTGGAATATAGCACATCCCATAAAATATAATGACTTGTGGTTATTCCTTTATGTCTGATTCATGACTAATTGTTGTTGTGTGGACACCTGACATAAAGAGGCCAATGAGAAAAAACATGTTCTCAGGACAAGCCATGTGAGAACTCACACACTACTGATCACCTGAAACAGTACAAACATTCACTTCCTGGTAGAGTAGGTCACATGACACATACTGTATCACATTGAAACTTTAGTCCATAGTCACATAGGTTCTTCAGTTGTGAAGCTAATACATGAACTAACAGCCGTACATTGAACATTTTGAATCTCATGATTACAATATAAAGATAAGATGTGAAGTAGTTGACACTTGCCTTACACTGATGTAAACGGTCCACAGGAGAGACTGTCACACACACATAGTGTGTTCTGACAAACTAAAGTGCTGAAATTCATGTGACATATCTCATAACTCATCAGTGACATACTTCCTAATAAGTGTATTTGTATGACAGGATGCTTGAATAGTCTATGTGATGGGTGTCAACATCAGTTGTGAAAACATGGTATGCTAATTGAAGTGTTAAGAACATTGTAATTTTCTAATGAACCTTCTACTCCAGAACAATTAGTCTCAGTCACTTGAAACATTGCAGAGTTGGCCTGATCCATGTTTCACCAGTTTCAAATGAAATGGGCCCCAGCTGCCCACTGACTGATTCTACACACAAAGTGTGTGTCAGCCACTGACTCAACAGCATTATATGGTCTATACATTTCATTACTGCCCAAAATGAAACACTTATACACAAGATAGTTTTCATTGTGGGATAATAATATTCATTGCAGTTAATGTATGTGTGGTGGGTAAATAACCCTTTTAGGGGAAGGGGACCCCTTTACAGCATTTTGTTACAGGCCCCCAAGTAGCCAAGTCCACCCATGATACAACAACGGAAACATTCTGCAACATAACCATCTCCCTCTCCTCTATCTCACAGGCTTGATTTTTTTTAAATGTAGGTAAATCATAAACCAAAATCCATCCAACTTGCTTTGTTAAATTCAGGAAAGGATTCCCGGTTCTGATATTATTTTTCAGCATGAAAAACAGACTTTGCCAGAAACAGAGTAACTGTAATTGTAGCTGATGGATTATCACACACTCCTCCATTTCTCCTGCACCCACTTCCTCTTTCATTACATCACTTCTATCTGCCAGGAAGAGCATGGTGGGCTGGGAGCCACAGGAGGGAGCCATCAACCTTCAGGGCAAGGTGTACCGCTTTGACGCTCATGTCTTGATGGGAAACAGCTTTTGTCAAAATGAGGTTCTTAAGTTGATTTTATGTTTTATTTTAGCTAACCCTAACCCTTTTTCTTACCTTAATCTAATTATCCTAACCTGCTACGTTAATTCTCCCAACCTGCTGCAAAAGTTCTACTACATTTGCTGGGAAAAGTTCATTTTGACAAAAAGCTGTATCCCTTCTACACAAAACCCTCTTGGACCTGCCCAAGGCCTTCTGGGAGAAGGAGACTCAGGAGCTGAGGACGTACTTTACCCAGCAGGTGGGTTTTTATTACAGTGCAAGTAATGAACAACTTCAAATGCAGCCTCATTTGTGTCTCTTGAACAACACTCAAAATAAAAACAACATAATAACTCTCAACAATACACACATGAAAATAGACATGTAATGGGGATATTTAAGATGAATAAAGTTCAGATTCAGTTTAGAGTGATTCATATAATGTTCAACATATTCATATATTTGACCTTTCTGTTACATGATTTCCAGTGTGCTGTTTGTAACACTTGGGTTGATGGTCACTAGACTCAATGCTGTATGTTGTGCATTAAACTCATAACTGATTATAGTGATTGATGCCAGACTGGAGAAAGGATATACTGATTATTGTTGTATTCTGTTAAACACTGATTCTGTAGTAGCTGACAGAGCCACTGTCTTTTGTTTTGACTTCCTACAAGCCTCTCAGGCTCGTGTTTACAGAACATGTGTTGGTCTGGTTAGGAAATAAAAGGGACTGTCTCCAAGAGGCTGGTGTTTACAGAACATGTGTTGGTCTGGTTAGGAAATAAAAGGGACTGTCTCCAAGAGGCTGGTGTTTACAGAACATGTGTTGGTCTGATTAGGAAATAAAGGGACTGTCTCCAAGAGGCCAGTAAGACATTGTCTCTGCTTCTATGATGGATGTTGTCTACCTGTTGCAATTTGTATTAAACCTGATTTATTCATGATTGACTTTATCAACGATTTCTCTTCTCTTTTGTTCACAGACGCACAAATATCACACCCCCAAGACATGCTAACCTCTCACCTCTGCAATGACGGGGAGGTTAGTAATTTGGGGGGGGTGGTGGGTGTGATGTTTCTCACTCATAATTATTCACTATTCATCCAGGACTATACGTAATCATGGTAGCATCCACATGAATGTGTTTAGAAACATATTATATTCTTAATTACAATAAAAGTGACTGCAAAATGACACAATGCATCTGTATAACTTTTTGAGGATCTGAGGACAAAGTCCAAATCTTTTCAGTCTCCTGAGGGGGTATAGGTGTTGTTGTGCCCTCTTCACGACTGTCTTTGTGTGTTTGGACAATGGTAGTTTGTTGGTGATGTGGACACCAAGGAGCTTGAAGATCTCAACCTGCTCCACTACAGCCACATCAATGAGAATGGGGGCGTGCTCGGCCCTCCATTTCCTGTAGTCCACGATCATCTCTTCCTTTGTCTTGATCACTTTGAGTGAAAGGTTGTTATCCTGGCACCACCCTGCCAGGTCTCTGACCTCCTCCCTATAAGCTCTCTCATTTTTTTTGGTGATCAGGCCTACCACTGTTGTCTCGTCTGCAAAGCTAATGATGGTGTTGGAGTCGTGCTTGGGCACACGGTTATGGGTGAACAGGAAGTACAGGAGCGGACTAAGCACACACCCTTGAAGGACCCCCGTGTTGAGTATCAGAGAGGCAGATGTGTTGTTTCCTACCCTTACCACCTGGGGTGCGGCCCATCAGGAAGTCCAGGATCCAGTTGCAGAGGGACCAATAACACCAAAAGATGTCATGGAAATTGAATGTAAAGGATTTTATTGCAGTGCAATACATAAACAACCTTAAAATCAGCCTCAATTGATTCTGTTGTTTAACACTCAACGTAGAAACTGAAACTATAAATTCTAAATAGATATAAACTGAAAATAGATAATATTGTTATTCTGGCAAATGCACAAAAGATGAAGATAAACAGTGACTAGTAGACGTTGACACCATTCTGCCATCATGTAGACTTCCTGCACCAACTTCCTGTCTTGTATCAGACCACTGTCTCTCCAACTAACTGTGTCTTCTCTCCTCAGTCATCATTGACTTTATATGGTCTTAATCTGCCTTCAGTGAGCTAGTTGATCACAGCAGTTCCTCTATACTGGAACCCATAAAACAGATGCTCTGTGAACTCAACACTCAAAATAAATGGTCCAAAATAAAGAGTAGCCTGCATCATCGTATCACCATTATTGTTACAGTTAAACACTTTCTCCCCAGCAAATTTGACAAATATGCAGATAATCAAAGAGTACACAATTATAACGGTAACAAAATTATCAATGTCAAACTAATACACAATGACAATATTGTACATAAATACACTTAATACCCATTGGAAAAATACATAAAATGCACCTCTTTGATTGACTTGTGCTTAAAGACCATCGAGGTTGTTAAGTGGTGGTTCCTGGTTCCCTCTACTGACCGTGGCCTGGTTAGAGCACACTGTCCCAACCGGGGAGTTCTGTGGAGAGAACACAGAGAAAGGAACAGTTGTCAGGACCGACACTTCAGAAGAATAATGACTTCATAGTTACAGTTGGTTACACAACACAGTATTCATTCAATTCTTCCTGAAACACACATTCTAGATGGGTTTTAAAGGTTTATTCTACCATTCCCACCAGTCCCTGTGAACGGTCTGTCATGTCAAACCCACTGGGGAGTCTAGATGTTCTCCTCCTCCTGGAAGACAAGAATAAAAGGTATTTTGACATCATTTAGGTTTTCATATACAAAAGCACAAACAGCATGATAAATATGTTAAAATTGAGGCTGGGAATATCTTTTTACCATGCAAAGAATACGATCAGGCTGAAGAGGAAAATCAACCCCAAGGTTTTTCCTACAATCTCAAAAACCTTTGGGTTAACAGGCTCTTCTTGCCCTGTAAATAAAACACACATTATAGCCATCTGTTCCAAAAAGAGGAAACATTTTGCATATTGTCTAATATTACAAATTACACATATACTGTAGATGTACAGATGTAAGATCTTAATTTATCCAGTATTGTTGCAGTGCATTAATCCTGCAGCAAAAGGACTTGAACGTTTCCTCCGTAATGTTGATCCATTGGTGGTGAGTCTATTAGCTGGACAAAATAAGGCTGCATGATAAGTGCAATACTATTAATATAACCACGTTTCAGTGCAGGATTTTGGTGAATATATGCAAATCACAAAGCTTATCTGTGTTTCCCACAATGCAATAAACTTCTAAGCAACAATATAGTGATCAAATTAAGATCCTATAACAGTATCATACCTAGATACATACAGCAGCTGTCACGTTCTGACCATAGTTCTTGTGTGTTTTCCTTGTTTTAGTGTTGGTCAGGACGTGAGCTGGGTGGGCATTCTATGTTGTATGTCTAGTTTCTCTATTTCTATGTTTGGCCTGATATGGTTCTCAATCAGAGGCAGGTGTTAGTCATTCTCTCTGATTGGGAACCATATTTAGGTATCCTGTTTTGTGTTGGGATTTGTGGATGATTGTTTCCTGTCTCTGTAACAGATAGGACTGTTTGCGGGGTTTGCCACGGTTTGTAGTGTTGAGTTTCTGTCATGAAATAACCATGGACACTAACCACGCAGCACTTTGGTCCTCTCCTTCCCAGTAAGAAAGCCGTTATAGCAGGTGTGTAGAAGTACCTCTTCTACATCCACGCAGTTGAAGGGGTGTCCACATACTTTTAAATATATATTGTATTTCTAACCTACGATTGTGCCCTACGTGCCCATTTTACCTTTTATAGCCAGCTGCACTTCATTTGACTTCCCACAGCCGTGACTATTTCTTCCTTCACAGTAGTACTGTTCTCCATCAACAGTCACATTGAGGGTGTAACTCAGTCCAGATGCAACCTGAGTTGTTTTACCCTCACTGATCTTGAACCAGGTGAAGTTTGTCACAGGAGGGTTGGCTGTACTGCTGCAGGTCAGACTAACACAGCTGCCCACTGATACTGGATCAGCTGGACTGATGGAGGCTGAGGTGTCCTTAGGAGAGACTGAGGGAGAGGGGTTCATTTACAATGTATCTGGATATGGTATATTGAATAGTCTGATCAAAACCACTCTATTACAATCATCAGTGAAACATGATAGAATGATCTATTCTTCAGGAACCGGTGACTAAATCTTACATGAAACGTTAAGCATCATGTTATGTTCAGCTGTCTTGTTGCTTGTCCCTACTGGGTAGACTGCAGTACAAGTGATGTTCTTCTCATGATGAAGGTATGACGGAGTGAAGGTCACCGTGGAGAGAACTGATTTGGTTTGGTCTGGATTCTCCTGCAGTTGGTTCTCAGTTGTGAACTGTGTTGGGAGAGTCCATGTCAGCTCAGGGGGGTGTTCGGGACAGGGAGTGACAGCAAAGCAGTTCAAACTGACAGGGGTCCCTTCCTTCACTTCACCTGAGACAGGAAGGATGGGACTGGAAGGCAAATCTGTAATACATTGTAGATAAATATATTTTACACTAACAGTTAAACTGTCCAGGTGTTCTACTCTTATCTTTGATGCAAGGAATCTAAACTGGGAAAAATAGTTGGTAAACAGTTAAATTGTCTCTTACCACTGACAACTATATTAACAGACTTTTCAGTGTCTGTTGCACGGAATGGTTGACTCTCAATCCTGAAGAAGTATTTATTAGTGTAATTGGTGGTTACATTGAAGAAGACTGTGGTGCAGTTCTTCTGGGACATGTTTCCAGTTATCTCCCCTTGATATCTGTTGACCAACTTACTACTGTTAAATATCACTCTGTCCGGACGCTCACCAAAGTATGGGTTTCCTTTAATCCACACTCCAGAGGTTAATATTGTGCTGTTAAATGTATACTTAATTTGGTGAGGAATATCAAATGAACATGGGATTTGCACACAGGAGCCAGTCAGTACATCCAGTCTATCTGGCATTGTGGTGATCAAATCTCGTTGACCAAAACAGGCCAGAACACCTGCAACATAAAGGACAACATCAGGGAGGTAATATGATCTTTTCAGTACAGTCACTCTCTCTCTGCAGCAAAAAATATGAACTAATTTCAATGTACAGGTGATTCCTGATGTCACAACTCCATGCCCTAAACTGAATCATGAACATATCTGGAGCACAATGTTTGAATCCAGATGATTGAACTATGCTTTTCTATACATTGAGACAGATGGGAATACAGCTCATAGTATGAAACATCATCCCTTGTACTTCCTCTGTCTGATTCATAACTAATTGTTGTTGTGTGTAAGACTCACCTGATATAAAGAGAACAATGAGAAAAAGCATGTTCTCAGGACAAGCCATGTGAGAACTCACACACTACTGATCACCTGAAACAGTACAAACATACACACATTTAGTAACTCAACACACTGCCCCTCCTTACCTTCAGGCTCAAACCCAACACCCGAGCACTCCATTCTCCCACCCCTACAGGAGGGCAGCTCCCGCTCAGGCTGACCAAGCTCTTTTCTGTCCTGGCACCCCAATGCTGGAACCAGCTTCCCCCTGGAGCTACCTGCCCACCGAAAACATCAGAAACCCTACCCCTTCAGGGCATTTTAAATAATCCCACGGCACCCCCCCCCCCCCTTTTCACAGCCCGACCTCAAAAAAGCATTTTGTGAACTAACATCCGCACTTGACCCCCCCCCCCCCCCCACACACACACATTAGGTCTGACTTTGCTGATACCTGCTTGAGTGTACTTACTATGAATATACCTGACTATCACCTGACTATCATAAATGAATGCACCAACTGTATGTCGTTCTGGATAAGAGTTCTCTGCTAAATTACTCGAATTATTACATTGAACCTTAATTCGTACAGTGCATTTGGAAATGATTCAGACGTCTTGACTTTTCTCCCCTCATTTTTATGTTGTTTAAAATGGATGAAATTGTTCTCTCCCCATCAATCTACACACAATACCCCATAATAACAAAAACAAAAACCATTTTTTAGAAATGATTTGTCATTATGGGGTATTGTGTTTGGATTGATAAGTAAAAATAATTGAATGCATTTTACAATAAAACTAAAGTAACAAAATGTGGGAAAAGGAAAGGGGTCTGAATACTTTCTGAACGCAGTGTATGGCTTTCAGTTGTGAAGCTATAACATGAACCAACAGCAGCAGCATTTCAAATCATTACCAGAAATAACAGTTCAGTGAGTCTTAACATTACAATGAAAAGATAATGAAGAAGTCGACACTTGCCTTACGATCTTTAAAGCGATCACAGAAAAGGAGATGATATCACACCCATAGTGAGTTCTGACAAACTGAAGTGTTGCAATTCAAGTTGTACAATGGCATGTGATGTACTTCCTATTCCTTATAAGTGAACAAAATTATTTGCATTTTCAAAAGCAAGTAGTATAATTTTCTACTAATTATATACAGTCAAAAGTTTAGACACACCTACTCAAGGGTTCTCTCTTTTACTATTGTCTACATTGTAGAATAATATTGAAAACATCAAAATTATGAAATAACAAATATGGAATCATGTAGTAACCAAAAGTGTTAAATCAAAATATATGTTATATTTGAGATTCTTCAAATTAGCCACCCTTTGCCTTGATGACAGCCTTGCATACTCTTGGTATTCTCTTAACCAGCTTCATGAGGTAGTCACCTGGAATGCATTTCAATTAACAGGTGTGCCTTGTTAAAAGTTATGCATAACATACAGACTTGTACACAAAGTCAACAGACCTCAATACCATTATCAGCGTACAACCAATATGTTCCCCCTGTTGATGATGCTTATTATGCATTATGGATAAACCAAAAGATTACATGTAACAACATTTTATAAAATTGGAAACAATTAAATACATGTGAAATTAAATTAAACAATAATGTATGTTAATGCTAATCTTATGCTAATTTTAATGATAACAATAGGCTAATATATTCAATATGATGTAAACTATTGTTTATTAACAGTTTCACTCAATTCAGTCTAATTAACCTCATAATTGTGACACAACCCTTATGATTGTCATTGTTGCACTAATTCCACTGTTTGTCTACATAACCTGGTTCAAGCATTCATGACTTTACCCTGGAGAAGGAACAGTGATGCCAAAACGTTGGTGTTTTCCTTAATAAATTACTGGGAGTTTATATATATATATATATATTATATATATAATGCACATATTTTAGAGATAGAGTGTGCAACTCTCTTTGTTTTTATAGCTTACAGTGTATTCACCGTTAGTCAGCACCTCTACACTAAGTCATTTTCTCTGGGTGTGCTCTAGATAATGCTTTTTATATCACCTGAACTTAACAAATAAAATAAATAAACATGTAAAGATATGAAAGTATTTTCTTAAAAGAGTACTAACTTTACCTTCCCCTTCTACAACAAAAAACTTAAATACATGTAATATAGTCCATGAAACATTTGATTTAAATACTGTATAATTCCATTCATTCTTATGGAGGATTGCTTCTTCTGGGGAGTACCATATATAGAGACCATCCTGGATTTAAAGTCTCTCATTGGCCGTTACATAGAATCAGCGATCCAGGGTTTATACACATTACTGGTACAGTCTCTCCCAATAACATTAATATGAATTTATTTCAATGTACAGGGATTTTTCAATTGGTTGGTGTGTTGTCAAGGAGTGAGGTGACATGTGTTTGTGAGCAGATGACCACTTTTTTGAGCCCGGTATGGGGACAGGGACAGTGGTGGAAGATATACTGTTAACCAAACACTGACGTCGGTTTCACATGAACATACAATGCCATGAAAAGGTTTCCCCCTTTCTGGTTCTCTATTTTGCTTCTTTTTTTTACTGAATGTTATCAGATCTTCAACCAAAACCTAATATTAGATAAAGGGAACTTGAGTTTACAAATAACAAATAAATAGTTATAGTTATTTAATTTATTTCATTAACAAAGTTATGCAACACCCACGCCCCTGTGTGAAAAATTCATTCCCACCTCAATAACTGGTTATGTCACCATTCCAAAACACACAATCAGGAATACATTAAAATTGATTTAATGTCCCAATTAAAAGTTTTGGAATGGCCTAGTCAAAGTCCAGACCTAATCCCAAATGAGACATTGTGACAGTTCATGCTTGAAAACCAGTCTGCATGGAGCCACCAGAGCTGCCAGTCTGCATGGAGCCGCCAGAGTTGCCAGTCTGCATGAAGCAGCCAGAGCCGCCAGTCAGCATGGAGCAGCCAGAGCCGCCAGTCAGCATGGAGCAGCCAGAGCCGCCAGTTAGCATGGAGCAGCCAGAGCCGCCAGTCAGCATGGAGCAGCCAGGATCCGCCAGTCAGCCAGGATCTTCCAGACCCGCCAGTTAGCCAGGATCCGACAGTCAGCCAGACTCTTCCAGATTCGCCAGTCAGCCAGACTCTTCCAGATTGGCCATTAGCCAGACATTCCAGATTGTCATAGTCAGCCAGGACTCTTCCAGATCCGCCAGTCAGCCAGGATCTTCCAGATCCGCCAGTCAGCCAGACTCTTCCAGATCCGCCAGTCAGCCAGGATCTGCCAGAACTGCCAGAGCCAACTACCTACCTGAGCTTCCCCTCAGTCCCGAGCTTTTCAGTCCCGAGCTACCCCTCAGTCCCGAGCTACCCCTCAGTCCCGAGCTGCCCCTCAGTCCCGAGCTTGCCCCTCAGTCCCGAGCTGCCCCTCAGTCCAGTGGGGCCCTTGGTGAGGGCTACTAGGCCAAGGTCGGAGGCGAGGGTCGCCTATCAAAGGACGCGAGGTAAATGGACTAAGACTTTGGAGTGGGGTCCACATCCCGCGCCGGAGCCGCCACCATGGACAGACGCTCAACCGGACCCTCCCCTATGGGTTTAGGTGTGTGACCGTTGAGTCCGCACCTTGGGGGGGAGGGTTCTGTCACGCCCTGGTCTTAGTATTTTGTGTCTTCTTTATTTATTTGGTCAGGCCAGGGTGTGACATGGGTTTTGGTATGTGGTGTGTTTTTGTATTGGGATTGTAGCTTAGTGGGGTTTTCTAGCTTAGTCTATGGCTGTCTGAAGTGGTTTTCAATCAGAGGCAGGTGTTTATCGTTGTCTCTGCTTGGGAACCATATTTAGGCAGCCATATTATTTGAGTTTGTCGTGGGTGATTGTCCTTGTTTCTGTCTGTGTTACTTTGCACCAGTATAAGCTGTTTCGGTTTTTGTGTTACGTTTCTTGTTTTGTAGTGTTTTCGTTTAGTTGTTTTTTTATTAAACATGAATCTAAATAGCCACGCCGCATTTTGGTCCGACTCTCCTTCGCATAAAGAAAACCGTTACAGCTTGACTAAGGGACCATACAGGAAATTGTATGTGTGGGGTACAGAGACGAGGTAGTCATTTAAAAATCATGTTAAAAACTAGTATTGCACACAAAGTGAATCCATGCAACTCATGTGACAAGTTAAGGAAATCTTTACTCCTGAACTTATTTAGGCTTGCCATAGAAAGGGTGTTGAATACATATTGACTTTCAGCTCTTCATTTTTATGTCTAAAAACATAATTCCACATTGTGTGTAGAACAGTGAAACAAAATCTCAATTTAATCCATTTTAATGAGATGTTAAATGTTGGACCAATAAGACCAAAAGATTTCATGGAAACTGAATGTAAAGGTTTATTGCAGGGCATAAACAACCTTAACAAATTCAGTCTCATTTGTTTCTTCAATTTAACACTCAACATAAAAGCTGACGCGATAACTTCTAAATAGATATAAACTGAAAATAGATGATATTGTTATTCTGGTTACTGCACAAAAGATGAAGATAAACAGTAACTAGTAGATGTTAACACCATTCTGCCATCATGTAGACTTCCTGCACCAACTTCCTGTCTTGTATCAGACCACTGTCTCTCCAACTAACTGTGTCTTCTCTCCTCAGTCATCATTGACTTTATATGGTCTTCAACTGCCTTCAGTGAGCTAGTTGAACTCAGCAGTTCCTCTATACTGGAACCCATTAAACAGATGCTCTGTGAACTCAACACTCAAAATAAATGGTCCAAAATAAAGAGTATCCTGCATCATCATATCAACACTATAGTAACAGTTAAACACTTTTCATCCCAGCAAATTCTACAATTATGCAGATATTCAAAGAGCACACAATTATAAATGTAACAAAAGTACCAATAGAAAACAGATGCACAAGGACAATAGTGTACATAAAAACACTTAATAACCATTGGAAAAATAATTAACAAGCACTTATTTTATTCACTTGTGCATAAAGCCCATCTAGGTTGTTAAGAGGTGGTTCCTGAGCCCCTCTCCCAGTCACATTGACTTCAGCGTACTCACTCTCCTGTCCCTGGACCCTGTCCTGGGCTGCAGCTGGGGTCTCTTTGGTCTGTAGTTTGGAGAAGTCTATGTCACCGTAGTGGATCTCTTCAGGCTGGTCTTCTGCAGGTTCCTCTGGTTCCTCTCCGGCTGTGGCCTGGTTAGTACACACTGTCCCAACCGGGGAGTTCTGTGGAGAGAACACAGACAGAGGAACAAGTGTAAAGCTCTAAGCTCAGTAATGTGTAAAACTAAGGTCAGCAGGTTACACAACACATACTGAGGGGATGTCAATGAAAATGTAATTAAACTGACATGAGTAATAAGAATTTCATTCGACAGTAAACACTGTCAAAGTCCAACAGCCATTCTGTTATCATTCCATGTCATTACAGGATGTGGCATTGCTTTCGATGTGGTCATCTCCCCCTAAACTTGCTCTGAAATTATGTTAACCTCATGGCTTTAAATAGTTTCAGCAATAATTCATTACTTCCTTAGATTCACTTTGTAGATGGTTTTGTAAGTTAAGCCTTATTCCCACCTGTCCCTGTGGACTGTCTGTCCTTTCAAGTCCATCGTGGAGCCTCGAGTTTCTCCTCCTGGAAGACATTTACAAAGGTATTCTGAATGCACTGAGAGGGTTTCCATATGCAAAAGCACAAACACAGCAGAAATAAAATGGTTTTGCGTTGATGCCAGGAATAGTTCTTACCATACAAAAAGACTGATCAGGCTGATAAGCAAAATGACCCCCAGAGTTCCTGCTGCAACCCCAGAAACCAGAAACCAGAAACCAACCCCTGAGGTTTTTGAATCTTCTTGCCCTGAAAATAAAGCACATATTATGGTCAATTCTCACAAAAAGATCTCTCAAGTACACTACATGACCAAAAGTATGTGGACACCTGCTCGTCGAACATCTCATTCCAAAATCATGGGCATTAATATGGAATATAGAATGTCATTGTATGCTGTAGCGTTAAGAATTCCCTTCACTGGAACTAAGGGGCCCAGCCCAAACCATGAAAAACAGCCCCAGACCATTATTCCTTATCCACCAAACTTTACAGTTGACACTATGCTTTGGGGCAGGTAGTGTTCACCGGAAATCCGTCAAAACCCAGATTCGTCCGCCGGACTGCCAGATGGTGAATCGTATATTCAACATGCCAGAGAACAGATTTCCACTTCTCCAGAGTCCAATGGCAGTGAGCTTTACACCACTGCAGCTGATTCTTGGCACTGCGCATAGTGATCTTAGGCTTGTGTGCGGCTGTCCGGCCATGGAAACCCATTTCATGAAGCCCTCATCAAACAGTTCTGGTGCTGCCATTGCTTCCAAAGGCAGTTTGGAACTCGGTAGTGAATGTTGCCATCCTACTGCCAATGTTTGTCTACGGAGTTGCATAGCTGTGTGCTCGATTTTAAACACCTGTCAGCAACATGTGAGGCTTTAATAACTGAATCCACGCATTTGAAGGGGTGTCCACATACGTGCCCATTTTACCTTTAATAGCCAGCTGCACTTCATTTGACTTCCCACAGCCTTGACTATTTCTTGCTTCACAGAAGTACAGTCCTCCATCACCAACAGTAACATTGAGGGTGTAACTCAGTCCAGATGCTACCTGTGTTCGTTTACCCCCACTGCAGCAGGTGTCACGTTCTGACCATAGTGTGTTTTCCTTGTTTTAGTGTTGGTCAGGACGTGAGCTGGGTTGGCATTCTATGTTGTGTGTCTAGTTTGTCTATTTCTGTTGCGCCTGATATGGTTCTCAATCAGAGGCAGGTGTTAGTCATTCCCTCTGATTGGGAACCATATTTAGGTACCATGTTTTAGAACGTACCCTGTTGGGATTTGTGGATGATTGTTTCCTGTCTCTGTGTTCTCTGCAACAAAAAGGACTGTTTTCCACAGTTTGCCACATGTTATTGTTTTCTAGTGTGTTCATGTTGAGTTTCTGTCATTAAATAACCATGGACACTAACCACGCTGCACTTCTGGTCCTCTCCTTCCCAGGAAGAAAGCTTATAGCAGGTGTGTAGAAGTCCTGTTCTACATCCACGCAGTTGAAGGGAGAGTCCACATACTTTTGAATATATATTGTATTTAGAACCTACAATTGTGCCCATTTTACCTTTTATCACCAGCTGCACTTCACACACTTCCCACAGCCGTGACTATTTCTTCCTTCACAGTAGTACAGTCCTCCATCACCAACAGTCACATTGAGGGTGTAACTCATCCAGATGCTGAATGAGTTGTTTCCTACCCTCACTGATCTTGAACCAGGTGAAGTTTGTCACAGGAGGGTTGGCTGTACTGCTGCAGGTCAGACTAACACAGCTGCCCACTAATACTGGATCAGCTGGACTGATGGAGGCCGAGGTGTCCTTAGGAGAGACTGAGGGAGAGGGGTTCATTTACAATGTATCTGGATATGGTATATTGAATAGTCTCATCAAACCCACTCTATTACAATCATCAGTGAAACATGATAGAATGATCTATTCTTCAGGAACCAGTGACTAAATCTTACATGAAACGTTAAGCATCATGTTATGTTCAGCTCTCTTGTTGCTTGTCCCTACTGGGTCAACTGCAGTACAAGTGATGTTCTTCTCATGATGAAGGTATGACGGAGTGAAGGTCACCGTGGAGAGAACTGATTTGGTTCGGTCTGGATTCTCCTGCAGTTGGTTCTCAGTTGTGAACTGTGTTGGGAGAGTCCATGTCAGCTCAGGGGGGTGTTCGGGACAGGGAGCAACAGCTGAGCAGTTCAAACTGACAGGGGTCCCTTCCTTTACCTCACCTAAGACAGTTAGGATGGGACTGGAAGGCAAATCTGTAATACATTGTAGATAAATATATTTTACACTAATAGTTCAACTGTCCACTTGTTTTATCTTTGATGCAAGGAATTCAACTTTTATCTTTGATGCAAGGAATCTAAACTGGAAAAAAATTGTTGGTTAAAAGATAAATTGTCTCTTACCACTGACAACTATATTAACAGACTTTTCAGTGTCTGTTGCACGGAATGGTTGACTCTCAATCCTGAAGAAGTATATATTAGTGTAACTGTTGGTTACATTGAAGAAGACTGTGGTGCAGTTCTTCTGGGACATGTTTCCAGTTATCTTTCCTTGATATCTGTTGACCAACTTACTACTGTTAAATATCACTCTGTCCGGACGCTCACGAAAGTTTGAGTTTTCTTTAATCCACACTCCAGAGGTTAGTATTGTGCTGTTAAATGTATCCTTATTTTGGTGAGGAATATCAAATGAACATGGGATTTGCACACAGGAGCCAGTCAGTACATCCAGTCTATCTGGCATTGTGGTGATCAAATGTCGTTGACCAAAACAGACCAAAACACCTGCAACATAAAGGACAACATCAGGGAGGTATCTGATGTTTTCAGTTCAGTCCAATGATGTGTATTAACAAGATGACAGATGGGGCCTCTGTTTGGAAACATGCATCCATCTTGTTACTCCTCCTCCAGTGTAAAACAGATGTTGGTTTGAATAAGACTCACCTGATATAAAGAGAACATTTATTAAAAGCATGTCTATACAAGTTTTAGAACTCACAGTACTGATCACCTGAAACAGTACAAACATAATGCATTTAGAACTCAACACACTGCCCCTCCTTTTCAGGCTCAAACCCAACACCCGAGCACTCCATTCTCCCACCCCTACAGGAGGGCAGCTCCCGCTCAGGCTGTCCAAGCTCTTTTCTGTCCTGGCACCCCAATGCTGGAACCAGCTTCCCCCTGGAGCTACCTGCCCATCTTGCGAAAACATCAGAAACCCTACCCCTTCAGGGCATTTTAAATAATCCCACAGCACCTTTTCACAGCCCACCTCAAAAAAGCATTTTGTGAACTAACATCCCCACTTGACCCCCCCACCTTTTTTAGGTCTGACTTTGCTGATACCTGCTTGAGTGTACTTACTATTTGACCTGAATCACCTGACTATCAAAATGAATGCACCAACTTATGTGTGGATAAGATGATCTTTAAATTACTCAATGTATTACATTGAACCTTAAATCTACAGTGCAAAATGATTCAGACGTCTTGAACTCCCCTCATTTTATGTTGTTCAAAATGGATGAAATTGTTCTCTCCCCATCAATCACACACCATACCCCATAATAACAAAAACAAAAACATTTTTTAGAAATGATTTGTCATTATGGGGTATTGTGTACATTGAGACAGATGATAAGTAAAAATAATTTTCTATACATTGAGACAGATGGGAATATCATAGTATGAAACATCATCCCTTGAATGCATTTTACAATAACTAAAGTAACAAAATGTGGGAAAAGGAAAGGGGTCTGAATACTTTCTGAACGCAGTGTATGGCTTTCAGTTGTGAAGCTATAACATGAACCAACAGCAGCAGCATTTGAAAAGATAGTGAAGAAGTCGACACTTGCCTTACGATCTTGAAAAGCGATCACAGAAAAGGAGATGATATCACACCCATAGTGAGTTCTGACAAACTGAAGTGTTGCAATTCAAGTTGTACAATGGCATGTGATGTACTTCCTATTCCTTATAAGTGAACAAAATTATTTGCATTTTCAAAAGCAAGTAGTATAATTTTGTACTAATTATATACAGTCAAAAGTTTAGACACACCTACTCAAGGGTTCTCTCTTTTACTATTGTCTACATTGTAGAATAATATTGAAAACATCAAAATTATGAAATAACAAATATGGAATCATGTAGTAACCAAAAGTGTTAAATCAAAATATATGTTATATTTGAGATTCTTCAAATTAGCCACCCTTTGCCTTGATGACAGCCTTGCATACTCTTGGTATTCTCTTAACCAGCTTCATGAGGTAGTCACCTGGAATGCATTTCAATTAACAGGTGTGCCTTGTTAAAAGTTATGCATAACATACAGACTTGTACACAAAGTCAACAGACCTCAATACCCTGCTACGTGAGGATAGTATGCATCCCCTTCCCCTCAGAAATGGTCTACCATACAGTCAGTTATGCAGGGTTAAACAAATCTGTGGCCAACAGTCAGATTTTGACAGCAATGCTAAGAAAATTAAAAATAAATTTAAATTCAGAGGCGACATGGAAAAAAACTCTTGATGCTGCAACGATGAAAATATCTCAAAAACCAAGAGAGGAAATGCTAAAAACTTAACCAAAGAATAAAAACAAATATTTTGCACTAAGTACACCAAGTGTTCAGAGAAAATGAAAGCAATCCTGAAGAAGCACTGGCATATTCTGCAGTCAGACTATAGAATGGCAAACCTCTTCAAGGATCCCCCACTGGTGGTCTATAAGTGTGGTCGTAATATTGAGGATAGCTTAGTGAGATCTGACATGCCCCCTGAGCCCACTCAGACACTCTTGACACACAATCCAAATTGGAAATACCAATGTGGCTCATGCTCACAGTGCAATAGCACTACACAAACATCCTTCTTCAGACACCCACATACAGGTGGAAACATCCCTGTTCGGGGTCTCATCTCTTGCAAGGAAAAGGGAGTAATCTCTCTCATCACATGTTCATGTGGAAAAACCTTCGTTGGACAACCGAAAAGACAATTAAAACAATGCATAGCTGACCACTGTAACGTGTGTCGTCGTCTGATGAGGAGGAATCGGACCAAAGAGCAGCGTGGTAAGTGTTCATGACCTTTATTTCACTGAACACTGAAACACAAAGACCAAAGTGCAAACTGAAACAGTCCTGTCAGGTGCAGAAAACACTAAACAGAAAACAACTACCCACAAAACATAGGTGGGAAAAAGCTACCTAAGTATGGTTCCCAATCAGAGACAACGATAGTCAGCTGTCCCTGATTGAGAACCATACCCGGCCAAAACAAAGAAATACAAAACATAGAGAAAGGAACATAGAATGCCCACCCAAATCACACCCTAACAAAACCAAAATAGAGACATAAAAAGCTCTCTAAGGTCAGGGTTTGACAACCACCGCAGCTCAATCAGGTGTAATAACACTGACTATCCAGTAGCAGCTCACTTTGTTGAAGCTAACCATCCCATCTCCTCACTCAAAAAACACACGCATATACACACGCATTGCGCATGTTGGCCAACCAAGGAGAGGAGGTATTTAATACATTGACCCCTACTGTCTTAATATTGACTTTGATCTCAGGCCTTTCTTATGAACAATTAGTTTGATGAAGAAGTCTTATAAATTAATATATTCTTTCTACAGTTTATCAGCGTACAACCAATATGTTCCCCCTGTTGATGATGCTTATTATGCATTATGGATGAACCAAAAGATTACATGTAACAACATTTTATAAAAATGGAAACAATTAAATACATGTGAAATTAAATTAAACAATAATGTATGTTAATGCTAATCTTATGCTAATTTTAATGATAACAATAGGCTAATATATTCAATATGATGTAAACTATTGTCTATTAACAGTTTCACTCAATTCACTCTAATTAACCTCATAATTGTGACACAACCCTTATGATTGTCATTGTTGCACTAATTCCACTGTTTGTCTACACAACCTGGTTCAAGCATTCATGACTTTACCCTGAAGAAGGAACAGTGATGCCAAAACGTTGGTGTTTTCCTTAATAAATTACTGGGAGTTTATATATATATATATAGATTGTGCAACTCTTTGTTTTTATAGCTTACAGTGTATTCACCGTTAGTCAGCACCTCCACACTAAGTCATTTTCTCTGGGTTTGCTCCAGCTCATACTTTTTATATCACCTGAACTTAACAAATAAAATAAATAAACATGTAAAGATATTAAAGTATTTTCTTAAAAGAGTACTAACTTTACCTTCCCCTTCTACAACAAAAAACTTAAATACATGTAATATAGTCCATGAAACATTTGATTTAAATACTGTATAATTCCATTAATTCTTATGGAGGATTGCTTCTTCTGGGGAGTACCATATATAGAGACCGGTGGATTTAAAGTCTCTCATTGGCCGTTACATAGAATCAGCGATCCAGGGTTTATACACATTACTGGTACAGTCTCTCCCAATAACATTAATATGAATTTATTTCAATGTACAGGTGATTTTTCAATTGGTTGGTGTGTTGTCATGGAGTGAGGTGACGTGTGTTTGTGAGCAGATGACCACTATTTTGAGCCCGGTATGGGGACAGGGACAGTGGTGGAAGATATACTGTTAACCAAACACTGACGTCGGTTTCACATGAACATACAATGCCATGAAAAGGTTTCCCCCTTTCTGGTTCTCTATTTTGCTTCTTTTTTTACTGAATGTTATCAGATCTTCAACCAAAACCTAATATTAGATAAAGGGAACTTGAGTTTACAAATAACAAAAAAAATAGTTATAGTTATTTAATTTATTTCATTAACAAAGTTATGCAACACCCACGCCCCTGTGTGAAAAAGTCATTCCCACCTTATACTCAATAACTGGTTATGTCACCATTCCAAAACACACAATCAGGAATACATTAAAATTGATTTAATGTACCAAATTAAAAGTTTTGGAATGGCCTAGTCAAAGTCCAGACCTAATCCCAAATGAGACATTGTGACAGTTCATGCTTGAAAACCCACAAATGTCACTGAGTTAAATCAGTTCTGCATGGGAGAGTGGGACAAAATTCCTCCACAGCAACATGAGAGACTGATCAACAACTACAGGAAGCATTTGGTTGGAGTCATTTCAGCTGAAGGAGGCACAACCAGTTATTGAGTATAAGGGGGCAATTACTTTTTAAACAGGGACATTGGGTGTTGCATAACGTTGTTTAAGAAATTAATGAAATAAGTATGTAAATGTTGTGTTATTTGTTCACTCAGTTTCCATTTATCTAATATCAGATTTTGATTGAATATCTGATAACATTCAGTATCAAAAATATGCAAAATACATTTTCACAGGACTGTTTGAATCCAGACTATTAAAATACACTAAACAGGAATTAACTGTACACTTTCCTACACAATTAAAAGGCTGGAATATAGCACATCCCATAAAATATAATGACTTGTGGTTATTCCTTTATGTCTGATTCATAACTAGTTGTTGTTGAGTGGAAGACTCACCTGACATAAAGAGGCCAATGAGAAAAAACATGTTCTCAGGACAAGCCATGTAAGAAATCACACACTACTGATCACCTGAAACAGGTCAAACATTCACTTCCTGGTAGAGTAGGTCACGTGACACATACTGTATCACATTGAAACTTTAGTCCATAGTCACATAGGTTCTTCAGGTGTGAAGCTAATACATGAACTAACAGCCGTACATTGAACATTTTGAATCTCATTATTAAAATATAAAGATAAGATGTGAAGTTGTTGACACTTGCCTTACACTGATGTAAACGGTCCACGGGAGAGACTGTCACAACGAATCAATATGAAAAAACAATAAACAATACACGAAAACCCGAAACAGCCTAATACTGGTGCAAACTAGCACACGACAGACAAAAGGACAATCACCCACAAAACCCAACACCAAACAGGCTACTGAAATATGGTTCCCAATCAGAGACAATGACCAACACCTGCCTCTGATTGAGAACCATATCAGGCCAAACACAGAGACAGACAAACTAGACACACAACATAGAATGCCCACTCAGATCACACCCTGACCATACAAAACATACAAAGCAAACTATGGTCAGCGTGTGAAAGTACCCCCCCCCCCCAAGGTGCGGACTCCGGCTGCAAAATATGAACCTATTGGGGAGGGTCTGGGTGGGCATCTGTCGGTGGCGGCTCTGGTGCTGGACGTGGCCCCCACTTCACCATAGTCTTTGTCCGCCACCTTGTCCGCTTCCTTGGCCTCCTAACTACGGCGACCCGACTATATAACCCCACTGGACAGAGGGGCAGCTCAGGACAGAGGGGCAGCTCGGGACAGAGGGGCAGCTCGGGACGGAGGGGCAGCTCGGGAAGGAGGGGCAGCTCGGGAAGGAGGGACTCTTCAGACTCCGGCAGCACCGGACAGGCGGGAGACTCTGGCAACACAAGAGAGGAGGAATGCTCTGGCAGATCCTGGCTGACTGGCAGATCTGGAAGAGTCTGGCTGACTGGCGGATCTGGAAGAGTCTGGCTGACTGGCGGATCTGGAAGAGTCTGGCTGACTGGCGGATCTGGAAGAGTCTGGCTGACTGGCGGATCTGGAAGAGTCTGGCTGACTGGCGGATCTGGAAGAGTCTGGCGGATCTGGAAGAGTCTGGCTGACTGGCGGATCTGGAAGAGTCTGGCTGACTGGCGGATCTGGAAGAGTCTGGCGGATCTGGAAGAGTCTGGCGGATCTGGAAGAGTCTGGCGGATCCTGGCAGACTGGCGGCTCTGGCTGCTCCATGCTGACTGACGGCTCTGGCTGCTCCATGCAGACTGGCGGCTCTGGCTGCTCCATGCAGACTGGCGGCTCTGGCTGCTCCATGCAGACTGGCGGCTCTGGCTGCTCCATGCAGACTGGCGGCTCTGGCTGCTCCATGCTGACTGGCGGCTCTGGCTGCTCCATGCAGACTGGCGGCTCTGGCTGCTCCATGCTGACTGGCGGCTCTGGCTGCTCCATGCTGACTGGCGGCTCTGGCTGCTCCATGCTGACTGGCGGCTCTGGCTGCTCCATGCTGACTGGCGGCTCTGGCTGCTCCATGCTGACTGGCGGCTCTGGCTGCTCCATGCAGACTGGCGGCTCTGGCTGCTCCATGCAGACTGGCGGCTCTGGCTGCTCCATGCAGACTGGCGGCTCTGGCTGCTCCATGCAGACTGGCAGCTCTGGCTGCTCCATGCAGACTGGCAGCTCTGGCTGCTCTGAACAGGCAGGAGAATCTGACAGCGCTGTAGAGGAGGAAGGCTCTGGCAGCTCTGGAGAGGCGAGGCGAACTACAGGCCTGATGCGTTGTGCTGGCACTGGTGGTACTGGGCCGAGGACACGCACAGGAAGCCTGGTGCGTGGGGGAGCTGCCACTGGGGGGCTGGTGCGTGGAGGTTGTACTGGGTAGACCGGAACGTGCAGGCGCACTGGAGCTCTTGACCTGCCCAACCTTACCTGGTAATCCATCTGGCCCTGTGGAATTGTGTATATTGTGTATATAGCTTAGCATCTGCGTCATCTGACCACTTCTGTATTGAGCGAGTCACTTGTAATTCCTACTTTATTGTCAGATTTGCCAAATGGAGGCCGATGGAGAGCTTTGTACGCATCTCTGTGTGTGGAGTAAAGATGGTCGAGTTTTTTTTCCCTCTGGTTGCAGATGCAACATGCTGGTAGAAATGAGGTAAAACTGATTACTTTTTTCCTGCATTAAAGTCCCTAGCCTCTCAGAGCGCCGCCTCTGTATGAGCATTTTCTTGTTTGCTTATAGCTTTATACAGCTCTATGAGTGCGATCTTAGACAGCACAAGCTGTTATTGACACACAGACACGGACCGCCATCAGTTGTCTTACCGTAGGCAACTGTTCTGTCTTGCCGATGCATGGAAAAACCAGCCAACTGTATGTTATCCATGTCGTCATTCAGCCACGATTCGGTGAAACATAAGACTTTACAGTTTTAATGTCCCGTTGGTAGGATAGTGTTGAAAGAAGCACATCCAGTTGATTCTCCAGTGATTGTAGGTTGGCCAACAGAACGGATGGTAGAGGCAGGCTACCCACTCGACTAATTCTCACAAGACACCTCGATCTCCCTCCCCTGTATTTCCGTCTTTTCTTCATGAGAATGACAGTGATCTGTGCCTGGTCTCAGAGAAGCAGTATTTCTTCGAGCCGTACTTATTAAATAAATAAAAATTTGAAGTGAGTAAACGATGTTCTAATATCAAGAAGCTATTTCTCTTCTAATTTTCAGTCTGCTGCCTCAGTTTGTATGATGGCAATTTGCATATACTCCAGAATGTTATGAAGAGTGATCAGATGAATTGCAATTAATTGCAAAGTCCCTCTTTGCCTTCCCAAAATAAAACATTTCCACTGCATTTCAGCCCTGCCACAAAAGGACCAGCTGAAGTGATTCTCTCGTTAACATAGATGTGAGTGTTGACGAGGACAAGGTTGGAGATCACTCTGTCATGCTGATTGAGTTCGAATAACAGACTGGAAGCTTCAAAAGGAGAGTGGTGCTTGGAATCATTGTACTTCCTCTGTCAACCATGGTTACCTGCAAGGAAACACGTGCCGTCATCATTGCTTTGGACATGAAGGGCTTCACAGGCAAGGATAATGGTGCCAGTCAGATTGCACCTAAATCAACCATTTATTGGATTATCAAGAACTTCAAGGAGAGCGGTTCAATTGTTATGAAGAAGGCTTCAGGGCGCCCAAGAAAGTCCAGCAAGCGCCAGGACCGTCTCCTAAAGTTGATTCAGCTGCGGGATCGGGGCACCACCAGTACAGAGCTTGCTCAGGAATGGCAGCAGGCAGATGTGAGTGCATCTGAGTGCACAGTGAGGCAAAGACTTTTGGAGGATGGACTGGTGTCAAGAAGGGCAGCAAAGAAGCCAGCATGCCAAAGCGGATTTCAGAGGACTTGAAAAAGAAGGGTTAACACTGCAAATAATGACTCTTTGCATCAGCTTCATGTAATTGCCAATAAACGCCTTTTACACATGAAATGCTGGTAAATATACTTCAGTATTCCATAGTAACATCTGACCAAAATATCTAACGACACTTAAGCAGCAGTCTTTGTGAAAATAAATGTTTGTGTCATTCTAAAAACGTTTTGCCCCGACTGTAGTTGCTAGGCACACTGGTTTCAAGACCTGCAACACTACTGGGATTTTTCACACAACATTTTCTGGTGTGTATCAAGAATGGTCCACCCCCAAAGGAAATCCAGCCAATTTGACACAACTGTGGGAAGCATTGGAGTCAACATGGGCCAGCTTCCCTGTGGAACGCTTTCGATGTCTTGCGGTTTGGCAGGTAGCCTGGTGGTTAGAGCGTTGGATTAGTAACCGAAAGGTTGCAAGAGCAAACCCCTGAGCTGACAAGGTAAAAATCTGTCATTCTGCCCCTGAACAAGCGAATTAACCTACTGTTCCTAGGCTGTAATTGAAAATAAGAATTTGTTCTTAAATGATTTGCCTACTTTAAGAAAATAAATCTTGTAGAGTCCTTGCCCTGGTTAACTGAGACTGTTTTGAAGTCAAAAGTGGGTGAAACGTAATATTAGGAAGGTGTTCCTAATGTTCGGTGTACTCAGTACCAGGAAGTATTCATACCCCTTGACTTATTACACATTTTGTTGTGTTAATGCCTGAATAAAAAATGATAAAATATATATTTGTTTTCTCATTCATTTACACACAATAACCCATAATAACAAACTGAAAATATGTTTTAGAAATGTTTGCAGATTTATTGAAAATGAAATATAGAAATATGTCATTAACATAAGTATTCAAACTCCTGAGTCAATGCATGTTTGAATCAGTTCTGGCAGCGATTACAGCTGTGAGTCTTTCTGGGTAAGACAAGAAGAGCTATGCACACCTGGAATGTTCAACATTATTCTTTAAAAAATTCTTCAAGCTCTTTTAAATTGGTTATCGATAATTGCTAGACAGCCATTTTCAAGTCTGCCATAGATTTTCAAGCCGATCAAAACTGTAACTTGGCCACTTAGGAACAATCAATGTTGTCTTAGTAAGACACTGGTGTATATTTGGTGTTGTGTTTTAGGTTATTGTCCTGCTGAAAGGTGAATTCATCTGTGTCTTTTGAAAATCAGACTGAACCACGTTTTCCTATGATTAGCTCTATTCTATTTATATTTATAATAAAACACTTGATGACAAGCATACCCATAACTTGGTGCAGCCATCACCATGCTTGCACAAATGAAGAGTGGTACTTAGTGATATGTTGTGTTGGACATAGAGTGAATTTCTTTGCCAAATGTTTTGCCGTTTTACTTTAGTGCCTTATTGCAAACAGGATGCATGTTTTAGAATATGTTTTTCTGTACATGTTTCCTTCTTTTCACTCTGTCATTTAGGTGAGTATTATGGAGTAAGTACAATGTTGTTGATCCATCCTCAGTTTTCTCCATTCACAGCTGTTAAACTATGTAACTGTTTTAAAGTCACCATTGACCTTATGGTGAAATCAGTGGAGGCTGCTGAGAGGAAGACAACTCATAATAATGTCTGGAACGGAGCAAATGGAATGGAATCAAACACATGGAAAACATGTTGGATGTATTTGGTACCATTCCACCTGTTCTGCTCCAGCCATTACCACAAGTACGTTCTCCCCAATTAAGGTGCCACCAACCTCCTGTGGGTGAAATCCCTGTGCCGTGTTTTTCCTCTCCGGCGACTGAGTTAGGAAGGATGCCTGTATCTTTGTAGTGATTGGGTGTATTGATAAACCATCCAAAGTGTAATTAATTAACTCACTACGCTCAAAGGGGTTTTCAATGTCAGATTTAATTTCATTTTATCCATCTACCAACAGGTGCGCTTCTTTGTGAGGCAATGGAAAAGCTGGTTATATCTGTTTGAAAGTTGCTGCTTGACTGAGGGACCTTACAGATAATTGTATGTGTGGGGTACAGAGACGAGGTAGTCATTTAAAAATCATGTTAAACACTAGTATTGCACACAAAGTGAATCCATGCAACTCATGTGACAAGTTAAGGACATTTTTACTCCTGAACTTATTCAGGCTTGCCATAGAAAGGGTGTTGAATACATATTGACTTTCAGCTTTTCATTTTCATGTCTAAAAGCATAATTCCACATTGTGTGGAGAACAGTGACACAAAATCTCAATGGAATACACTTTAATGAGATGTTAAATGTTGGACCAGTAAGACCAAAAGATTTCATGGAAATTGAATGTAAAGGTTTTAATTACAGTGCAATTAATAAACAACCTGAAATGCAGTCTCAATTATTTCTTCGATTTAACACTCAACATAAAAACTGAAACAATTACTTCTAAATAGATATAAACTGAAAATAGATGTTGTTATTCTGGGAACTGCACAAAAGATGAAGATAAACAGTGACTAGAAGATGTTAACACCATTCTGCCATCATGTAGACTTCCTGCACCAACTTCCTGTCTTGTATCAGAACACTGTCTCTCCAACTAACTGTGTCGTCTCTCCTCAGTCATCATTGACTTTATATGGTCTTAAACTGCCTTCAGTGAGCTAGTTGAACTCAGCAGTTCCTCTATACTGGAACCCATTAAACAGATGCTCTGTGAACTCAACACTCAAAATAAATGGTCCAAAATAAAGAGTAGCCTGCATCATCATATCAACACTATAGTAACAGTTAAACACTTTTCATCCCAGCAAATTCTACAGATATGCAGATAATCAAAGAGCACACAATTATAAATGTAACAAAAGTACCAATAGAGAACACATACACAATGACAATACTGTACATAAAAACACTTAATACCCAATTGCAAAATACTTAACATCCACCTGTTTTATTCACTTGTGCGTAAAGCCCATCTAGGTTGTTAAGAGGTGGTTCCTGAGCCCCTCTCCCAGTCACGTTGACTTCAGCGTACTCACTCTCCTGTCCCTGGACCCTGTCCTGGGCTGCAGCTGGGGTCTCTTTGGTCTGTAGTTTGGAGAAGTCTATGTCACCATAGTGGATCTCTTCAGGCTGGTCTTCTGCAGGTTCCTCTGGTTCCTCTCCGGCTGTGGCCTGGTTAGTACACACTGTCCCAACCGGGGAGTTCTGTGGAGAGAACACAGACAGAGGAACAGGTGTAAAGCTCTAAGCTCAGTAATGTGTAAAACTAAGGTCAGCAGGTTACACAACACATACTGAGGGGATGTCAATGAAAATGTAAACACATAAAGACAGTAAACACTGTCAAAGTCCAACAGCCATTCTGTTATCATTCCATGTCATTACAGGATGTGGCATTGCTTTCGATGTGGTCATCTCCTCCTAAACTTGCTCTGAAATTATGTTAACCTCATGGCTTTAAATAGTTTCAGCAATAATTCATTACTTCCTTAGATTCACTTTGTAGATGGTTTTGTAAGTTGAGCCTTATTCCCACCTGTCCCTGTGGACTGTCTGTCCTTTCAAGTCCATCGTGGAGCCTCGAGTTTCTCCTCCTGGAAGACATTTACAAAGGTATTCTGAATGCACTGAGAGGGTTTCCATATGCAAAAGCACAAACACAGCAGAAATAAAATTGTTTTGCGTTGATGCCAGGAATAGTTCTTACCATACAAAAAGACTGATCAGGCTGATAAGCAAAATGACCCCCAGAGTTCCTGCTGCAACCCCCAGAAACAGAAACCAACCCCTGAGGTTTTTGACTCTTCTTGCCCTGAAAATAAAGCACATATTATGGTCAATTCTCACAAAAAGATCTCTCAAGTACACTACATGACCAAAAGTATGTGGACACCTGCTCGTCGAACATCTCATTCCAAAATCATGGGCATTAATATGGAATATAGAATGTCATTGTATGCTGTAGCGTTAAGAATTCCCTTCACTGGAACTAAGGGGCCCAGCCCAAACCATGAAAAACAGCCCCAGACCATTATTCCTTATCCACCAAACTTTACAGTTGGCACTATGCTTTGGGGCAGGTAGTGTTCACCTGAAATCCGTCAAAACCCAGATTCGTCCGCCGGACTGCCAGATGGTGAATCGTATATTCAACATGCCAGAGAACAGATTTCCACTTCTCCAGAGTCCAATGGCAGTGAGCTTTACACCACTGCAGCTGATTCTTGGCACTGCACATTGTGATCTTAGGCTTGTGTGCGGCTGTTCCGGCCATGGAAACCCATTTCATGAAGCCCTCATCAAACAGTTCTGGTGCTGCCATTGCTTCCAAAGGCAGTTTGGAACACGGTATTGAATGTTGCAGTCCGACTGCCAATGTTTGTCTACAGAGATTGCATGGCCGTGTGCTCGATTTTAAACACGTCAGCAAAACATGTGAGGATTTAATAGCTGAATCCACGCATTTGAAGGGGTGTCCACATACTTTTGAATATATATTGTATATCTAACCTAAGATTGTGCCCTACGTGCCCATTTTACCTTTTATAGCCAGCTGCACTTCATTCGACTTCCCACAGCCGTGACTGTTTCTTCCTTCACAGTAGTACAGTCCTCCATTATCAGATGTCACATTGAGGGTGTAACTCTGTCCATATGTTACCTCTGTTGTTTTACCCCCACTGATCTTGAACCAGGTGAAGTTTGTCACAGGAGGGTTGGCTGTACTGCTGCAGGTCAGATTCACACAGCTGCCCACTAATACTGGATCAGCTGGACTGATGGAGGCCAAGGTGTCCTTAGGAGAGACTGAGGGAGAGGGGTTCATTTACAATGTATCTGGATATGGTATATTGAATAGTCTCATCAAAACCACTCTAATACAATCATCAGTGAAACATGATAGAATGATCTATTCTTCAGGAACCGGTGACTAAATCTTACATGAAACGTTAAGCATCATGTTATGTTCAGCTGTCTTGTTGCTTGTCCCTACTGGGTAGACTGCAGTACAAGTGATGTTCTTCTCATGATGAAGGTATGACGGAGTGAAGGTCACCGTGGAGAGAACTGATTTGGTTTGGTCTGGATTCTCCTGCAGTTGGTTCTCAGTTGTGAACTGTGTTGGGAGAGTCCATGTCAGCTCAGGGGGGTGTTCGGGACAGGGAGCAACAGCTGAGCAGTTCAAACTGACAGGGGTCCCTTCCTTCACCTCACCTGAGACAGTAAGGATGGGACTGGAAGGCAAATCTGTAATACATTGTAGATAAATATATTTTACACTAATAGTTAAACTGTCCACTTGTTCTTCTCTTATCTTTGATGCAAGGAATCTAAACTGGGAAATACATTTTTGGTTAAAAGATAAATTGTCTCTTACCACTGACAACTATATTAACAGACTTTTCAGGATCTGTTGCACGGTATGGTTGACTCTCAATCCTGAAGAAGTATTTATTAGTGTAATTGGTGGTTACATTGAAGAAGACTGTGGTGCAGTTCTTCTGGGACATGTTTCCAGTTATCTTCCCTTGATATCTGATGAACGTCTCACTGCTGTTAAATATCACATTGTCCGGATGCTCACCAAAGTTTGAGTTTCCTTTAATCCACACTCCAGAGGTTAGTATTGTGCTGTTAAATGTATACTTGTTTTGGTCAGGAATATCAAATGAACATGGGATTTGCACACAGGAGCCAGTCAGTACATCCAGTTTATCTGGCATTGTGGTGATCAAATGTCGTTCACCAAAACAGGCCAGAACACCTGCAACATAAAGGACAACATCAGGGAGGTAATATGATCTTTTAAGTAGTCACTCTCTCTCTCTGCAGCAAAAAATATGAACTCCTTTCAATGTACAGGTGATTCCTGATGTCACAACTCCAAGCCCTAAACTGGATCATGAACATATCTGGAGCACAATGTTTGAATCCAGACGATTAAACTATGCTTTTCTATACATTGAGACAGATGGGAATACAGCTCATAGTATGAAACATCATCCCTTGTACTTCCTCTGTCTGATTCATAACTAATTGTTGCTGTGTGTAAGACTCACCTGATATAAAGAGGACAATGAGAAAAAGCATGTTCTCAGGACAAGCCATGTGAGAACTCACACACTACTGATCACCTGAAACAGTACAAACATACACACATTTAGTAACTCAACACACTGCCCCTCCTTACCTTCAGGCTCAAACCCAACACCCGAGCACTCCATTCTCCCACCCCTACAGGAGGGCAGCTCCCGCTCAGGCTGTCCAAGCTCTTTTCTGTCCTGGCACCCCAATGCTGGAACCAGCTTCCCCCTGGAGCTACCTGCCCATATTGCGATAACATCAGAAACCCTACCCCTTCGGGGCATTTTAAATAATCCCACAGCACCCCCCCCCCTTCACATTTCACAACCTGACCTCAAAAAGCCTTTGTGAACTAACATCCCACTTGACCCCCCCCACACACACATAGGTCTGACTTTGCTGATACCTGCTTGAGTGTACTTACTATGAATATACCTGATTATCACCTGACTATCATAAGATGAATGCACCAACTGTATGTCGTTCTGGATAAGTGTCTCTGCTAAATCACTTAAATGTATTACATTGAACCTTAATGCGTACAGTGCATTCGGAAATGATTCAGACCTCTTGACTTTTCTCCCCTCGTTATGTTGTTTGAAAATGGATGAAATTGTTCTCTCTCCTCAATCTACACACAATACCCCATAATAACAAAAAAAAAAACCATTTTTTAGAAATGATTTGTCATTATGGGGTATTGTGTGTGGATGGATAAGGAACAATATTTGAATGTGTTTTACAATGAGACTAAAGTAACAAAATGTGGGAAAAGGAAAGGGGTCTGAATACTTTCTGAACGCAGTGTATGGCTTTCTGTTGTGAAGCTATAACATGAACCAACAGCAGCAGCATTTCAAATCATTACCAGTAATAACAGTTCAGTGAGTCTTAACATTACAATGAAAAGATAGTGAAGAAGTCGACACTTGCCTTACGATCTTGAAAAGCGATCACAGAAAAGGAGATGATCACACCCATAGTGAGTTCTGACAAACTGAAGTGTTGCAATTCAAGTTGGACAATGGCATGTGATGTACTTCCTATTCCTTATAAGTGAACAAAATTATTTGCATTTTCAAAAGAAGTAGTATAATTTTCTAATTATATACAGTCAAAAGCTTAGACACGCCTACTCAAGGGTTCTCTCTTTTACTATTGTCTCCATTGTAGAATATTGAAAACATCAAAATTATGAAATAACACATATGGAATCATGTAGTAACCAAAAGTGTTAAACAAATCAAAATATATTTTATATTTGAGATTCTTCAAATTAGCCACCCTTTGCCTTGATGACAGCCTTGCACTCTTGGTATTCTCTCAACCAGCTTCATGAGGTAGTCACCTGGAATGCATTTCAATTAACAGGTGTGCCTTGTTAAAAGTTAATTTGTGGAATTTCTTTCCTTCTTAATGCGTTTCAGCCAATCAGTTGTGTTGTGACAAGGTAGGGATGGTATACAGAAGATGGTCTTTCACCAAATAGGGCAAAGCCCATCATCTTCTTTTCTTCCAATTTTGAATTGAACCTTTATTTAAATTGGCAAGTCAGTTAAGAACAAACTATTATTTACAATTACTGCCTACCCCGGCCAAAGCTGGGCCAATTGTGCGCCGCCATATGAGACTTCCAATCACGGCCGGACGTGAAACAGCCTGGAATCAATATACCATCACTTGTACTGCAGTCTACCCAGTAGGGACAAGCAACAAGAGAGCTGAACATAACATGATAACAAGTTGTAGTAACATCTCAAGGATGATCAATGGAAACAGGATGCACCTCAATTTCGAGTCTCATAGCAAACAGTCTGAATACTTGTGTAAATAAGGTATTTCTGTTTATAAATATGCAAACATTTCTAAAAACCTGTTTTCGCTTTGTCATTATGGTGTAGTGTGTGTAGATTGAGGGGGGGGGGAGTATTTAATCCATTTTAGAATAAGGCTGTAATGTAACAAAATGTGGAAAAAGTCAAGGGGTCTGAATACTTTCTGAATGCACTGTGTGTGTGTATATAGAGAGAAAAAAGGACAGTATTAATTTAACATGATCCTTTTAAAGTCTACACAAGAACAGAAATGTGCTATAAAAACATTTCCCCTTTCTAATGACTATATTCAAGCACATTTTGTTTGTCATATTGATAATGCAACAAAGCTTCAGCAAGAGGCATCTCCCTCTCCCCTCGCTCTGACTTGAATGGGAATGCATGTTACATTTAATTTGTTATAAAAATAATTCTAATTCAAGCCGAAATCCATTTTTTTATATATTTTATTCAAAAGAATAAACATTCATAAAACTTGCCTAGTTCAACATGAAAAACAGACTTGCTCAGACGCACTATAATTGAAGTAATTGCAGCAAAGTGATTCATACACTCGTGCACCAACTTCTGCTATACTTGCTTCACTTCCTGTTTGTAGTCTATTTGCCCTTCTTAAATTTGCCTGGGGTTGCACCGGTCTTCTGTTTCTTCTTGTTGGATCCCTTTGTCTCAGGTTCCTAAACAAGGAGGAAGTAGAGGATTATTTTAACATGGATACAGTATGGTCAAGAGACTTTCATGTTGTTGTTTCTCTCTCAAGACAATCTGTAATAGAACAAACTGTCAACCATTTAGATTGTTCAGGTTTCTAGCTCCACTTCTCTCCCTCTGTGTGCCATGCTGTCAAGTATGTGATGTAGTGACCTAAGCACCTTGCGTTTTGATGACAGAGACCCGGTGATGGTGAAGAAGGTGTCCAGTCGTCCCTGTGTGCTGCCCTGTCGGCTCTTCAGAATCTTCTTACAGCCGTTCTTGATGCGGTCCTCACTGAAAACACATCACACACACACACACACCTGAAAGGATGAGTCACAAACTTCATCACTCACACATGCATGCATAGATTCACATTGTGATATTGTTGTATTGAACATGTTGTGTTGTGGATGTGTGGTGGTGTAGAGATGTTATATGATGTACTGTTTAATCTTTAGTTCATTCAGTACAAACGTAGTTCACTGGTTTTACATATAATGTGGGTGCTTTGGTGTGTTTGGACCCCAGGAAGAGTAGCTTAAGGGGATCCATGATAAATTGAAATACAAGATACCAACCATGGCATAACATGTGGATGTGGTGTGAAATTGGTGTGGCAGGTAGCCTAGCGGTTAAGAGCGTTGGGCCAATAACCGAAAGGTCACTGGTTCGAATCCCTGAGCCAACTAGGTGACAAATCTGTTGATGTGTCCTTGAGCAAGGCTCTTAACTGCTCCTGTAAGTCCCTCTGGATAATAGTGTCTGCTAAAATGTAAATGTTAACATTTAAAACAGTGAAAAGGCAGCAGAGCACTGCACCACTTAGAATAGGTGATTGATTTAGAACACAGAAGTGTGACTGAAGCATCTATTCCACTATTTACACCATTTGGGGCAAATCCCAACTTCCACTTTAGTTGAATTTCCTCTTCGTCATGCGATGACATCAAATGGGAGAATTTAGGACTCGCCGCTGCCATTCTAAACTCACATAAATCATTAGGTAAAGAGTATTAAAGTTCTGTTTGACACAGGTGTTACTTTTATGCCATGTAAAAACATATATATATTTTTAAGGGGCCAATAATGTTCATTGCTCAGACTATCTGTCACCTGAACTGTTTCTCTGCACACATGAACTGGATGAGGGCATCCTCGTTAGGCTCGCTCCACTTGAGGTCTATGGTGGAGCAGTCCACCACGTCAGGCTGCAGGAACAGCCCTCTGGCTTCCTTATACAGCCAGTCCTCTGGGGCAGGGTGCTTCTGCAAGGGGCCAAGGAGACAGACACTCACAGACTGACTTCTGGGACAGGGATAACTGCTGCATCGTTGTTTTGAACTTAAACTAAAGACTGTTAGTTATGTGGGGGTATCCTGAATGTCTGCACTGAAGAGGAGCAATGGAGAATGTAATACAGTGAACACTGCTTAGCTACGGACAGTCAGTAGAGCAGTACTCACAGACGGGTCGATGTTCTCCAGAATCTCCTCGATGGAGCCGTGTTGTCTGATCAAGTCAATGGCTCTCTTGGGCCCGATTCCCTTGATAGTACCACAGTAGTCACAGCCCAGCAGTATGCACAGGTCTATGAACTGAGACAGAGAGGCGAGAGAGGGGAAGAGTGAGTGTGGCGGAGGTAGAGGACTACACAGTTACAAACAAAAAGGTCACGGTCTGATGTCACAACATGACATTATACTGACAGTTCTTGACCACAGAAGACGAGTATGTGTGGAGATACCTGCTCATGGGTCAGATTAATGTCCTGCAGAAGGCGACTGAACAGGAACTCTTGGATAGGAAGCTTTCTAGGATAGAGGAACATAACTGTTATAAAACTTAACAAAAATATGAATATCTAACACACATCAAATACAATAACATACACCGCTTTTTCTACTGTTAAAATAGGACCACAAATTATATGGCTGTGATGCTGCAAATACTGTATAATGGGATGAAAAGACAGGTAATGTTTAAGGTAGTATAGGAAGTGCAGTAGTACTTGGCTTCGCTGGCAGTGAGGTGCCTTAGTAGGACCCCTGTTCCAAAAGTCAGACCGTCCATATCCTCTGTTGCAGTGGCAAACACCTTCCCAGCTTTAACCAGAGCAGCGCAGCTCGCCTCAGCCTCACACGGAGCCTAGATGGTGAGATGGGAGATTGTATCTTCACTATCAAAACAGAACAAATTAACGAACCAAAACAGAAATACTATCAGATCCCCCAAATGGGCACATTTATGCCGACACATGTACGCAAGCCAGGTAGCCTATAGGCCTACTTCTAAGCGTAATCGGGTGCATGTCCTTACTCAACATTGACAGGAACGCTCCAAACAAAAGACAATGACTAAATTGAATTGACAAAACTCTTAAAGGGAATGACATAAACCTTTAATTGTTTCTCACGAGTGTTGCATAGGTTGTCCACTGTGCAAACAATGTGTCCTCTCTGACAACGAGAATGGTAAAAGGAATAATAATATATTGAATGCATTAAACAGAAATGACCGAAACCAAACAAACACTGTAGATTAAAAATTATAGGAAGTAACAGTAAATGTAACTGGGGATAACCATATCTACACGTACATACACTACCTCAATCAGCATGTCTAACCTCACTGCCAGCGAAGTCTGTATGTAGCCTCGCTACTTTTATAGCCTCGCTACTGTATATAGCCTGTCTTTTTACTGTTTTATTTCTTGACCTACCTATTGTTCACCTAATACCTTTTTTTGCACTATTGGTTAGAGCCTGTAAGTAAGCATTTCACTGTTGTATTCGGCGCACGTGAAACTTTGATATATGTATATGGGGAATAGACAAACTAGCAATCAAACACTAACAATCAAACGCAAACAATTCACACAATGCAGTTATGAAACAATGAATGTGCACAAATTGGCGGGAGAGAGCACATTCTGGAGACAGAAGTACATTGTGCATCTGGGTGCCGCATGGTCAATCTGACGTCTGCACCTTTACGGTGATGCGGCCTCTGCAAAAGTCAGAGCATTGCTGTTGTGAAGGAAGTTGTGAAGGAAGTGAGTTTGTGTTTAATCAGGATGTACCGTCAACCAATCATGTCAATGCGGAGCGATACAGAACCCTCCGCATTGTTACAACATTTGGGAGGCGCATGGCATTGCTGCACAGTTTGATTTGGCCTCTGCATGTCCGTGGAGGCTCCACAGTTGCGTCACACCCTCCACCACATTTTCAGATCAAGCATAAATTGGCTTTTAGTCTAGGATTCCGCAATGGATTAATTCGCCGAGACGGCGTATGCACGACAGAAAAAAAATCTTTATGGACATAGGTATACCTAACTACATTCACATAACATTCAACTGTTTATGATTGGCTAAGCAAAGGAACTAAACAGAGATTTAAACAAACCTCGATGTATGGCACCCCCATCAGGGTGAGCAGCTTCTTGCATTCGTCGTTGTGTTGCCGGGTGACTTTCACCAGACGTTTACTGAACTTATCAATGTTCTCCTGCTCCCCTAGTGGTGAATATGAAAATAGGTTGTCACTACACAATTCCATGGTGTAATTTCTGTTTGCATGCAAACATGAAGTAAATCAATGTCAGTTTGCAGTGGGTGACTTGCTCTACCTGCTTCCTGTGCCTGGGCCAGCAGTTTCTCAGCTTCAGCCCTCCTCTCTCCTCTCTTCTCCAGCTAGAACCAGAGAGAGAAAGAGCGAGAGAGAGCGAGCAAGCGAGTTAGATTGTTCAATATTTGAGTAAACGCATGTAGACTAACCTTTCATCATACTCTCATTGATGCAGAGTAAGTTCAAATGAATTTTATTCTACATTGTAAAGGGATGGTTAGAAAAATGTGTTTTTATCAAAAAGTTTAACAGTGGAGGCTTGTCCAGTCCACACTGACTCATAGAGGCTAATGTGACCTCAGCCTGTCTCACCTCTCCTGACTTCAGCTGTGGGGGCTTGCCATCAAACACATAGACAGGCTTGATGCCGTGCTCCAGCATGCGGATAGTCCGGTAGAACATGCCCATGAGATGGCTGAGGATGTAAGAAAATTCACGTGACAAAACTGACTTGAAACTTGAAAATATCACATTAGAACGGGTTAGAAGAATACATAACGTATATTAATTCACTATTATTAACGTTATATCTCACACATGCACGAGTAGCTCTACAGGCATGCGGGAACATGTAGCTAGTTAGCTACCTTGTGGTCTCTCCATCCTCGTTTTGTAGCACATTACCATCCTGTCTGACAGCGACAAGGAACTGATACATACACATGGAGGCGTCTATTGCGATCTTCCGCCCTAAAGTAGTCAAGAGAACATTGCTATGGCGTGATACACCCCTGCATGACGAGAAAGCTTGGACGGCAACAACAACAAAAAATAACAGTAATGTTAGGTGGTTACCAAAGTAGTTCTTGATGTCTTGTTCTTTTATAGCAGATGGTGCCTGGTCTGCAATCAACTTTGCAAGCCCGTGAATTCCCATGGTGGAATGTGCTCTGCAAAACAATGAATGCGATAGTTAGCTGACTGAGAGCAAATTAGCTAACGTTAGCAACTAGCTAGCTATGCATTGTGTACATGAAAGACTGCTAGTGTCCTCCTCACGCTCAATTATGATATTTAACTTGGTGCTGCATGATGCTATTTTAATGTAGATATGTTATGCAATATTAGACGTTAATCAACTACCGACGTATAATGACTAACATGCGAAGAAACCGTTGTTTACCTGCGACTCACCGAATGTTCTCGTCGTGATACTTCCCGGAGTCCACTGCTTCGGGCGCGAAGACAATGCCTCAATTTCGCGCGAAATCCAAATCCAGGCATTACAAGTCGAGGGTTCGAATCGTTTCGGGTACAACGCCATTAAACAATCCTTCATCGATTGACCGATAACCGATTAATATGCCTGTGTCTTTGAAAGAAAGTTAATAATCATATTTGATTGGTTAGCGAGATTAAGTGCACTCCATTCGAGAGTAATATCAGTTATTTAATAAACACCGGCGAAGAGAAAAGCTTTTTTGTTTGTTTTGTAAAGGACTGCAACGCAGATCTTGTATTCGTTCAAAAACACATTCATGCAAAGAGGACTATAATTATTGGAAAAATCAGTGGGGCATTGTAATTTTTTGGGCACACGGGACTAATCATTCAACTGGGATTGCAATTTTAGGACACAATTCCAAAGATATTTGGTTGTTTACTCAAATGGATTCCAATGGACATTGGCTAGTAGCGGTCATCAACCACATGGACAGATTATTTGTGTTGTGTAATGTATATGGATACTGTTCTAGTCCTCCAAATAACTTACTTCTAGAGGAGATTGAAGAAACTCTTAAAAGTCTTTTGAGAAAATATCCGTCCAGTCAGATTATAGCTGGTTGAGATTTTAATATGGTTTATTCTAATGAGACTGATAGATTGCCTCATAGGCCTAACATTGGTGTGAACAAGTTCGTGAATTTCTGTCAAAACCCGGACTTAATTGACATATGGAGAGTTAAAAACCCTGGAGAGAGACGATACACATGAAGTAATAGAGATTGTTCTCTACAATCAAGAATTGATTTGTGGGTGATAACCTCGAAAAAGTCTTGAGCCCAACACTGTAGAGGTAAAAATATTGCCTGCAGTCCTGACGGATCATAGAGTCATATGGTTGACTGTAAGAATGTGCAGCAATAATGGTAAGAAATACTCGGGTAGTAATTGGAAATTAAATAACTAATTGTTATTGCATGATGATTTAAAAAATGTGATTAAGAATCTAATTTCTGTTTACTGGATTTTAGCTACATCTAATGCAGAATGTGGTAAATATTGGGAACTGCTGAAATTTAAAATCCGCTCAGCCTGTATTACTTATGGAAAACGGCTTGCTTTAAGGAGATGTGAGGTAGGTGAACTCTCTAAGACAAATGCGGATATCACAGAGATTGAGCATCTTGATCTTATTGAGAAAGCTAAATTGAATGATTTACAGAATCAACTAGATACATTGTATGAGGAAAAGGCTTGAGGAGCTTTCATAAGATCCAGAAAACAATGGCTTGAAAAAGGCGAAAAGAACAGTAGATACTTTTTTAATTTGGAAAAGAGGAGAGGGGAACTCAACACAATTCGGAAATTTAAGGTTAATGGGGTTACCACTGAGGATAGAGAGTTGTCATCAGACCACTCAGATTACTGGGGTTACCACTGAGGATAGAGAGTTGTCATCAAACCACTCAGATTAATGGGGTTACCACTGAGAGTTGTCATCAAACCACTCAGATTAATGGGGTTACCACTGAGGATAGAGAGTTGTCATCAAACCACTCAGATTAATGGGGTTACCACTGAGGATAGAGAGTTGTCATCAAACCACTCAGATTACTGGGGTTACCACTGAGGATAGAGAGTTGTCATCAAACCACTCAGATTAATGGGGTTACCACTGAGGATGAGGTCATCAAACCACTCAGATTAATGGGGTTACCACTGAGGATAGAGAGTTGTCATCAAACCACTCAGATTACTGGGGTTACCACTGAGGATAGAGAGTTGTCATCAAACCACTCAGATTAATGGGGTTACCACTGAGGATAGAGAGTTGTCATCAAACCACTCAGATTAATGGGGTTACCACTGAGGATAGAGAGTTGTCATCAAACCACTCAGATTAATGGGGTTACCACTGAGGATAGAGAGTTGTCATCAAACCACTCAGATTAATGGGGTTACCACTGAGGATAGAGATCAAACCACTCAGATTAATGGGGTTACCACTGAGGATTGTCATCAGATTAATGGGGTTACCACTGAGGATAGAGAGTTGTCAAACCACTCAGATTACTGGGGTTACCACTGAGGATAGAGAGTTGTCATCAAACCACTCAGATTACTGGGGTTACCACTGATGATAGAGAGTTGTCATCAAACCACTCAGATTAATGGGGTTACCACTGAGGATAGAGAGTTGTCATCAAACCACTCAGATTAATGGGGTTACCACTGAGGATAGAGAGTTGTCATCAAACCACTCAGATTAATGGGGTTACCACTGAGGATAGAGAGTTGTCATCAAACCACTCAGATTAATGGGGTTACCACTGAGGATAGAGAGTTGTCATCAGACCACTCAGATTAATGGGGTTACCACTGAGGATAGAGAGTTGTCATCAAACCACTCAGATTAATGGGGTTACCACTGAGGATAGAGAGTTGTCATCAAACCACTCAGATTAATGGGGTTACCACTGAGGATAGAGAGTTGTCATCAAACCACTCAGATTAATGGGGTTACCACTGAGGATAGAGAGTTGTCATCAAACCACTCAGATTAATGGGGTTACCACTGAGGATAGAGAGTTGTTATCAGACTTTACCACTAAATTGTATGATCATCTTTACTCCTTAGATAACAATATTAGCATTGGATATCGTGAATCAGTTCTCCAAAATCTCAGGTTTGGTATTAAATCTTTCCAAATCTGAGATGTTTGTTTTGAAAGGAGCTTTCAATCCAGCAGAATGTAACATCTCTGAAAAAGATACTGTAACCTACCTCGCTGTAAAGATCACCAAAAATCTGAAGGCTGTGAATGATCTTAATTTGAACCTTGTAACTGAATCTGTCAAAAAAAATATCATGGTTAGGGAGGGATTTAAGTCTTCAAGGAAGGGTGCTTTTATCCAAAGCTGAGGGGCTATCTCGTACATCCTATCTTTTTTTTTCAATCTATTGACATTCCCAAATCCACTTGCTGTATCTTAGATAGGCTATTGTACATCTTCATATGGAAAAACAAGCCACATAAGATAAAAAAGAGATGTTATCACCAACAGGGTTTGTGATGGCGGTCTAAATGTCTTAGGCTTCACTCTATTCAATCAGATATAAAAAATCAATTGGATTAAAAGGTACATAAAAAATCCTCATAGTTTCTGGAACATTATACCTCATTTTGTTTTTCAGAAGTTCGAAGAGCTTCATGTTTTTACTACAATGTCCATATATTGTTGGTAAACTTCCTGTGAAACTGGCAGCTTTTCACAAGCAGGCTTTAATGTGCTCGGCTTTGTTCTATAAACACAACTTTTCACCTCATACATGTTTTATATGGCACAATGGGTCGTTATTACATAGAAAAAATATGTTATTTTACCATAAATGGTTCTCGAAAAACATTATCCGTGTCCAGACAATTAGTTAATATTAGTGGGAACCTATTTACGTGGAGATAATTCATGGAAAGATACAACTTTGAGGTTTTAAGCGAGGAATATGACACTGTTATTAAAGCTATACCTCGTGGGATAAAAACTTTTCTTCAGAATATTGTATATTTTGGAATATATCCGAATGTAGGTGATATCCAGGTAAATGGCATTGGTCTACTAGATACGAAATTCAACAATTGTTTATTAAGGGATATTTTCTACAGGAAGTCTATTCCCTCTGCGATATTTTGTTGGCCTTCATTGTTTGATGTAAACTGGAGCCGTGCTTGGCTCACTCCACACACATTTATGGTGACCAATAACGTAAAGGAGATCTCCTTTAATATTATCCATAGATTCTATCCGTGTAATAGCTTGATTTCTAAATATATACTTCATGTTACCAGTGAATGCAGTTTTTTTAACTAGAAACGGAATCTATTGAACACTTATTCTGTCATTGTTTAAATAGTGAAGTGTTCTGGACTGATGTAAAACTATATCTTGGCCTCAAATTGCATACAACCATTGACATTTCTAAGTTTGACATATTATTCTACTACACTGATTCCACAATTGAACGTGAGTATGTCATAAATCTCTTTATTTTAAGAGGAACATCTTTCTTACATAAATCAAAATTTATGAAGAAAAAGCCCCTTTTCTCATTTTTTAAAAATCTGATGTGGAATGCTATTTAGAGTCATTAAAACGTATACAAAACCAAATGTATTTTTTTTATTCGCTACATGTCTGTATTTGAATTGATATGTGGATTCGTTTTTTTTGTGGAATCACTCTGGCTGTTATGTTTTGTATGTTACTGTTAATAAAAATAAAATAATATTTTTAAAGGATAAAATTGTCTGTGTGACATAAGAACTGGAAATCTGATAAGCGCAGAACATGGGTGTGGATGTATGTGGACATGCCAGTGACAAAGTAGTCAGTAGAAATTGAGAGCTATTATCACGACAGGATCTTGATAGGCTCCTGAAGCTCTCCCGTTTGACCCCTGTGTGTCTTGTTTGAGTTTTTATTTTTTTTTTTTTACAGAGACAGTGCACATTAATCAACATTTCAGTAAAAGTGCTGGTTTTAGCCAGCCGGCTAATTTTCAACCTCAGTCCCTGGCCAGGTTATTAAAAACAATTACAATATAGACAATCATTGAGCAGTGAGCACACGCAGAGCAACATAGGACAAGCAAGACATAGCATACAGACAGAGCAACATAGGACAAAAATGAGCAGGACAAAATTCATAAAAGCAACAAAGTGTTTCCACACCTCACAAGCTAGACAAAATGGAAAGCGGCAATACACAGCTAGGGATTATGTTCACAAATCTGATTGACCTTTAGCCATGTCTTCAAGCATTTTGTGAAAGTGTGATATATGTGGTGCCTGGCCTGGAATATCCTCCTCTACACACAGATACATGGCCAGAGCCTGGTCTGGAATATCCTCCTCTACACACAGATACATGGCCAGAGCCTGGTCTGGAATATCCTCCTCTACACACAGATACATGACCAGGGCCTGGAATTTCCTCCTGACTCTTCTCAGGTGACCGGACCAATTTAATTTTATGAATCATGCCATACATTTCGTAAATGTTCCATATATTGTACATTTAATGTATTTTTGTCAATTCTTGTAGTTTCAATTACAATAAAAAAAATATTACACAGTAGTGTAGTGTCTTGAACTGTCCTTGCTACCACCCTCTTTTCATCCTTCCTTCATTCACTCCCTCCCTCCCTTCCACCCCTCCTCCAGCTCCCTTGTTATGTATAAAACTAATCAATCACATTTGATTTGTGGTCTGGCCTTTTTAGTAGCTCAGTAATTTGTCACAGAACGCCGAACAACACCCAGACAATACATCTATTGTGTATAGCCTTGTTTCTAATCATTTCACTCCCTCCCCCTTTCTCTATGTCAGGGCAATCTATTTCTGATTGGAATTTTAGTAGCTAGCTCAAAGTAATTTGTCACAGAACGCTGAACAACACACAGACATAAAGAGTGTATATGCTGTATGTCTGACGTATTGCCCTAACCTCCCTCAGTGCCATCTCAGTGGAGCTGTACTACGTATTCGCCACCAGCATTACAACCTGTGTAGCATCATCCTCGTGTTATGCGCCTGCATCTCGGCGGTGCTCACCTACTTCATTCGCTACATCAAATCAAACTTTATTTGTCACATGCGCCGAATACAACAAGTGTAGACCTTACCGTGAAATGTTTACTTACAAACCCTTAACCACCAGTGCAGTTCAAGAAAGTTAACAAAAATTTACCAAATGAACTAAAGTAACACAATAAAATAACAATGGGGGTACTGGTACACAGTCAATGTGCGGGGGTACAGGTTAGTCGAGGTTATTTGTACATATAGGTAGCAGGTAGCCTAGTGGTTAGAGCAGGCCATGAACCGAAATGTTGCTGGATCGAATCCCCGAGTGGACAAGGTAAAAATCTGTAATTCTGAACAGGGCAGTTACCCCACTGTTCCCCGGTAGGCCGTCATGGTCAACGAGAATTTGTTCTTAACTGACTTGCCTAGTTAAATAAAAGGCAGGGGTGAAGTGACTGCATAGACGTCTACCGCATCCTCAGGGTAAGGACACACACCGGCCCAGTTTGAATGTTTGTTTCAGGTTGGGTTTCCCTGTTCAGACGTTGCCTGCATCAATCAATGGTTGCACGCCGGGCACCAGATTGCTCTAGAAGGTGGCTAGTAGATATGTAAAATACCTATCCAGGCATTGTAAGACCTGGCATGTGTCAGGAACATCTGAGTAGAGGAACACACCCAATGTGTGTCCTGTCTTTTGAGGAAGTTAATCTGATTGGTGGAAGCAAAGCGAAAAGGGTGTTTGCTTAGCCAATCACATACAGGCCAATGATCGCCTCAAGGAAGTGGGGAAAGATGCATTTGGAAATGACTAACAGGGCTGTGTACAGACCTCCTGTGGGGGGAAAATAAATATAGATGTCAGACAGACTGCCACAAAGGCTGAAAGGGGAAGCAAGGAATTTTGTTAATTGTTCTAGAAGGGGATGACAGTGTATGACGTGAATGTGTCAGTGTGACGCAGGCTTGCGGTTTGGCAGAAGGATCAGTTCTAGCATGATGTAATGTCAGTGATGGACCAATATTGTGTACCATAGTTGCCATCGACTGAGTTGGTTCCAATGTAAATACAATCTCTTCAATAAAGACATTATTACAATGAGATATGAGAGTAATACGAGATATATATACACACACAAACCGAGTCAGTGTTTGCTCTGATAAGACATGCTTTATTTGTACAACCAGTCATTGTTTCCCCTTTGCAAGAGTGAAAAATCAGGCAACAAGATGACATTACCAAAAATCCTGGTCGAAGCATTCCGTTTAGAGCTTTTAACAGTTGGCGGGTTCTCCAAAAAACTGCCCCGTGTAAAGACAGAGAAAAGTAAATCCCACCAACATGGCCACATCATTTCATTACAGGTGGACTGTAAACCAACAGGGTTTATGATCCAAATAGAAGAAAAAAAGCACAAAGCATAACTTGTAAAAATATGGGGAAAAGGTTGGGGAGAAAAATAGGTAAAAATTCAAAAAGTAGAAAAGAGAAAGGTCACACATTCAGATGTGTAGCATCTGTAGTGAAGTGATGGCTTAAAAAAAAAAAAAAAAAAAAGCCTGCCACTTCCAACATAGACAGTGAAAAACGTTGTCAGAGTTGTGTAAAAAAGCAAAAAGGCACACGGAGCAATGAACTCGTCAACGATATTAAATACTCTGGAAAGGTATTTAAAAAAAATACAAAATAAGGCAACATTGAGATAAAACATATGAATAAGGGAAAAAAGTCCAAACAGACCAAGATGGATTGATATAATTAGCCAACACTGCATTATTTGAGAATAACCTGTGTTTGAATCTCAACCTTAATTATAAGAATCCTTCCAAACAACCACACATTTAGAAAAAAATAACAGTCGATTTACCACTGAGACATTCCCCTGTGTATTATTGGCTAGCATTGTGAAACAGGGTCGTATGGAGCTGTTGGTATGAGTAGGGCTCCTGTCGTCACCTGATGCTGGAGTCGTGTTTTACACTGTCCATGTTGTAGCCCCTTGCTGTGCTGTAGAAGCCATTAGTGGGTCGTGGCTGGTGGCAGGGGCCAGTTGCCCAGGGGCCTCGCAGGGGCCTGAGAGGGAGAGGCGGATGGCTGGGGGTATCCACCTGTGTAGTAAGGCAGGTTCTGCTGGGGGCTCTTCTTGAACATGGCATCTTGGAACCGTTGAGTGTTGGAGTGATGATCCAGAATCTGTTTTTGGGCTTCTCCCTGAAACTAGAAAGAGATGGTGGATAATATCACCATACGGTCAGCATGAAGCTAAAGCACTGAGGTGTGCAGAGATGTTTAATCCTGCCTTTAAAGACACTATGTCCAGGCCTATTGCCCCTGTTACCAACCAACAGGAGGCACAAGCTAAGACAACTGCTGGAGCAATAACTGTTGTTTAAGATAAATGTTGTATTGTACAACATAACCAAACATATCAAATAGGAAAAGAACATGTCTGTTGTGCGGTTTTGCACAGCATTATAATTGTGCTCACCTGAGGGCGTGGTGGCATGTTTGGGTAGCCAGGGTTTGGATACCCAACAGATTCCCAACCGTTGTCTTTCTGGTGCCTTTTCAGTTTCATCCTGCGATTCTGGAACCAAGTTTTTACCTACAAGACATGCATATAATTAGTCACCATCTGAAGTAAATACCAGCTAAATGTATGATGACACAAGAAGAGTGGTGAAGAGTGGGTTACGCTCATAACAGTAGGCTAATCAACCAACTCACCTGTTTGTAAGTTAGCCCCGTCAGTCCAGCCAGGGCCTTCATCTCAGCAGGGGAGAGGTACCTCTGCATGTTAAACCGATGGGTCAGGGCATCCATCTGGCCTGTTGAAAAAGCAGTCCGAGCTTTTTGTTTGGGGGTGTCCTTGTCCGCTTTTTCCGGGAGAGGCAAGGGCAAAGACGGTGGGGCGTTGTCCTCACTCCCCAGAATTTGTACGCTTGCGTTCTCTGGATAGGAGCTGGAGACAAGCTCACTACCATCTGGGCTTCCACTTTCCATCTCCTCTTCCAACTCCCTTTTCACCCAGGTGGCAGGGTTGGTTTGAGGATAGACTTTCTCCGAAGTCCAAGAATCTGCGCGAGAAATAGGCGAAAGTTATTTACACTTGCCGGTACATAAAGTCTGCATTTTGGCTTGGTTGAATTTGAACAGTTCCACAGGGTGGCGCCATTGTCTATGCAGTCTGACTAAAGGTTAAGAGTAGACACTTTTGGCGGTTCACACGCACAAACATGTAGTTAGCAAGATGGCGTCGGATACTAACACATGGACCTTGTTTGAGAGGGAGATCGCAACTTTCGCCAGAGACCCAGAAAATGCAAGTACAATAACTACCACTATGTCGACCTAACAGGCTGCTTCATAGACAATTCAAAATCAAATTTATATAGCCCTTCTTACATCAGCTGATATCTCAAAGTGCTGTACAGAAACCCAGCCTAAGCCTAAACAACAAGCAATGCAGGTGTAGAAGCACAAACTACCTAGAGTACTGTAGGCCGTATATACACGGTAAGAGCCCTGCTCTTAACCATATTGCACAAACCAACTAAATGTAATGTCAACTAGCTTGGCTAGCTAACGTTATTTACCTGGCGATCTGTGCGACACTTGATGAGTGTAATTACCTGGCTGCTCGATCCCCTTCGGGGGTTGATCAAACGGAGTCCGGTTGTGGGGGATGAAAAGGCCTCCACTCGGAGTATGGCTCTGAGGGTCCCCGAGATACATGACAGGACCTGGGTAGTGGGAATTGCCATGTTCGGGATTCCTGGGTGGGGATTGATGCGGAGCTTGCTGGTGGTAGCCGCCACTGACCCCAGAGTTGTAAACGGCCTCTGCCCAGCCGGAGATGTTGGGATGATTTTGCTCAGGCCCTGTTTGGTACATGAGACCATAGGCAAAAGCATGGTAGGATGGATTGTAGCTCACTGGTAACTTCCAATCTGCCATCGCTTCCACAGTCCCTCTTCTTTGCAAGCAAGAAATGTCCAAACTTTTCAATGACGCCCAAAAAGACCCCCTAAAGTAAGGATGCTGTAGCCAACCTTCCAGAAGTTTGAACGCTTCTTGGTGTAGCTAGCTAGTATAAACTAACTACCGGCTGCTGGAAAACACCGAAGTTGTAGTAGTAATATCGCTTTCCCCTGATTTGAAGAATATTATACTGTCCATCGAATCTGGGGGTCTTGTTTATAGGGCAAGGTGTGGGTCAGGTCTCAGCCAATCATCAAGTCTTCCATTCAGGTATCGGTATTGAGGACACGCCCCTTGAAAGGTCTGTTCAGGAGAAATTACATTTTTGTAATTTAATCACTGCCCTGAAGTTTTAATGTATTTCTTGAACTAGTAATTCTAAGAAGCAAAATAAGCAGCAAAAAAACAACATTTTTTTCTCAGAAAAACTATTTGATGGTTGATTTATTTTGGTGCAATTTATTAGTCATTATCCAACATATATATCAGATATCCATTAAATCCTCACTATTTTATATTTTAAAACATATGAGTTTAAAAGTTTCATTAATTGGAAGTAACACAATGAGTGGACACTTAATGGTCACAGTATTTTGTAATATTTGCAACTGTTCGTTTATCCCATATTTTACTTCAATGTGTTGAAGTTTAATGAGTACAGTTTTCTGCTTAGTCTGCTTCTCTTATATTTTAATTTGTTATCTCTATAATTGAAATTTCAATCATAGAGTCATATCAATTCTATGTGTAAAGCCTAATTTATAACAAATGTCAAACATGTTTACATTTCCGGCTTGGATCATAATGTTCATTCTCTCACATCCCTGCCATATAAAGTGTCTCTTCAGAGCTGTCCCATTGTTGTGGAGGTAGCCTCAAGGCAATAGTGACCTCAACAGTTAATGTGACCAAGGCTGCTGGTGGTGCATTATGCTTGAATTGTAGAGAAAGGCTACAGAAATGTGTGTAGCAATGGTGGTAGAAATACTGTAGATGTATTTATTTAATCTGCAGAAATGTGCTGACTAGTATGTAGCCTAAAGACTATGTTTTATTCTCCCTAGTTTTGCCCGGACATATAGGACATAGACCTGGGTCGGGGGACAACTCCACTTGGTTAGATGTGATTATCACTCCATTATTGAATCTATATGCATCTGTGTTATTTGGCTTAAAAGTGGAAATTGAAGCAGGAATCTATGTTTCTCACAGCATGCTGTTGATGATGCAGTTAGCATAATTCAAAACACAAGGTAGGTGATCACTATTCACTTTCAACCTGAGCCTTTATCCCTTCTCAAATACAGATTTTTGTAGTTCAATTCAGGCAACTTGGAGACAGATGGCTACAATGGCTGGACATGTAAATGCAGTGTATAGTCAGCACCTGGTAGCAATGCTTTCACATACTGGACCAAACTGGCCCAAGAATTACCATTCAAATGCTTGCTTTTAGTCTACCTCCGTGGCTGCATTGGAATTGTAATTGTTCAGTTAGAGGTGAGAATATGTGATCATGTTGAGACTATGGGACTTTTGACATAGCTACTGATCTCTACCTGGGCAGGGGGGGGTGATAGGTGTGGGGTGTGATAGGTGTGGGGTGTGTGTTTTGGGGGATGGGTGTGGTGGGAGGCTTGTTGGGGGGGGGGGGCAGGCAAGTGAATAGAAGATGTATCCTAAATGCTTTTTTATTCTAAATACATTTAGTATATAAATCATAAGGCAAATTTTTATTTTACTTTCATTTAGCATTCTTTGTAGATGCCCAAAACAACACAGACAAATGTAACTGCATGTTATGGCAAATGTGACTGAAGCCTATCTATTCTCAGCAGTTTGTGGGTAGAACTTTATTTGATTGTTAAAAGGTTAAGATCGGATTGTGTGAACTTTTGGTTTTGCTGCACCAATGAAGGGAGAAATACTTATTATAAACCGGGTTGTTGGAGCCCTGAATGCTGATTGGCTGAAAGCTGTCGCATATCACACCTTATACCACAGGTACTTGTTTACTGTTTCTAATTACTTTTGTAACCAGTTTATAATAGCAGTAAGGCAACTCGGGGGTTTATGGCAATATTGTGTACTGTAGTCGACATCGACTGATTTTGGGTCCAATGTCAACACAATCTTTTCAATAAAGACATATTTCTATTACAACTTAACACTTTAAAAATGACTTACTGATCTCGATAGAGTGAATAATATGCAGCTGTAGTACAGTTAGTCTCCATTTACTTTACATGGACCGCTTTGGGTTAAATACAAATCAGCCAAGAATGCAACTGGCTGCTGAAATCCTAGCCAATCAAAGTTACTGTCTACCTTTCCACTCTGAACTAATTGGAATGTTGCAGCACCTGCTGCCCTCTTAATACCGCACGAGTTGTCGAGGTCCAACCTAAAACCAAGTATTGAGTCAGTGTTTGCTCTGATAAGACATGCTTTATTTGTACAACCAGGCCTTGTTTTCCCTTTGCAAAAGTGACAGATCAGGCAACAAGATGACATTACCAAAAATCCTGGTCGAAGCATTCCGTGTGGTTCAGTGTAGAGCTATTAACAGTTGCCAGGTTCTCCAAACATGTCTGCCTAAGAAAAGAAATGTCTGAAAGACATGGTGTATAGCACCTTATACCACAGGTACATGTTTACTGTTTCTAATTACTTTGGTAACCAGTTTATAATAGCTGTAAGGCAACTCGGGGGTTTGTGGTATATACCACGGCTAAAGGCTGTATCCAAGCACTCCATGTTACATAATGCATAATAACAACCCTTAGCCATGGTATATTGGCCATATACCACACCCCGCCGGACCATATTTCTTAATTGTAGTACAGTAAATAACGTTTTATAGGTATCATAGGACAATTCGGGCAACTTGGAGACAGATGGCTACAATGGCTGGACATGTAAATGCAGTGTATAGTCAGCACCTGGTAGCAATGCTTTCACATACTGGACCAAACTGGCCCAAGAATTACCATTCAAATGCTTGCTTTTAGTCTACCTCCGTGGCTGCATTGGAATTGTAATTGTTCAGTTAGAGGTGAGAATATGTGACCATGTTGAGACTATGGGACTATTGACATAGCCACTGATCTCTACCTGGGCAGGGGGGTGGGGTGATAGGTGTGGGGTCTGTGTTTTGGAGATGGGTGTGTTAGGGGGGGTGGGGGGAGTTTTTTTTTTCGATAATCGATTTCTTTAGTGTCAGTGTGAGACGAGGTACTCCCTCTTTTGTGACCTTTATTAAAAGGTGTGAATTGTCACCTCATACTACTATGCATGTCAATTGAGACATGCTCAACTACAACAACGTTTTTACAACTTGAAAACGTGTAGAATTAGACACGCACTCGTGCAAGAATATTCTACGGTAGTTTGTTCACTAACAATATTGATCATTTTCGCCCCAAAACAGGCGCTCTACACTTGTAAAGCTGATGTTGATGTGTATTTCACCGTTTGGGTCTTTGCGTGTCAAAAAAGGTACACGTCAAATAACACTATTTGACACGTTAAATAATCTCATAATTTGACAAATAACAGTTTAATTGTAGAATATTGTGTTGGACTGCAACTTCTGGGGTAGCTAGCTAGCTTTAGCTTGGTACCGAGCTAACACCAATACAACCAGCCTGAAAATAATGACCAGTAGAAACTGCAGTTATTTTCATTATTCTTAGCAATGATTTAGGAATCCTTGTAAGTAAATGTAAATGTATTAGCAAGGTAGTCACTTGTTGTTCGTCTATTGACATTAAACTTCAGTTCATGAAAATAAATAGCTAGCCAGCTACTAAACCCTGTTGCCCAAAGTTAACGTTATAAGCAGCCAGCGAGAACCGGGACCGGGTTGTGAAGCTAGCCACAATAAAGATTAGGCACAATGGTGGAATTTGCGGTTTACCTTCAAAATAAAAGTACCAATTTGAAAGTGATGCAGAAGATAACCATTGGTGGAATCATGCCATATTTAGACTAGATAAGGTTAAACAAGGTTGGAATGTGAAGCAATGAAATGGGGTATCAGCCTACTTGGTGACACCCACAGAACACAACTGTGAAGAGTTTACGCAAATATTAGTGTTGTAGCTCTTATTGCAGGACTGTGACTGTGAAATCACTTCCCCAGTCAGCCTATTGTGTGTATTGACATTCATATTGCACTGTACAGCTTTACCTAAGGGTTGAGGATCAATAAAATGGGGTATCAGTCTACTCAATACCCAATAAATATTTTCACAACGTCCTCCTCAGAGTTATCAGACTCCAAAACATCGTCACAGTATTGTTTTTTCCCTGGAATAGTGTTTAATACACATAGGTTGACATTAAATGTGGCTCAATTCACAGTTTTTTCAGAGTCCCACAATAAGAGCTATGACAGTAATGTTCTCTGGGTGTCACTGAGTAGACTGATACCCCATGTCATTTATTTGTATTTTATTTGCATCACTGTCAATGACATAATTTTATTTTGGAGGCTAACTGCAAAAGTCCACTATTGTGGTTAATCCTTATTGTGGCTAGCTTCACAAATGGGTCTGACCGTTAATCAAATAAGAACTGTCTTGTAAATTAGGGTTATTTTAGATGACCCCTAGCTATACAGTTAGCTAGCTAACTATATAGCTACTTAAACAGATTGTTGTTTTTGCTATGCTTTTGGGGATGAACATTGTTTGCATCCATGAGCTAGCTAGCTCTTTTTATGACCAGCACTGTAGGTGCTCGATTCAACTTTAGCATACGTATCGATGAATCGTTGTGACATATTAAATACGAGTGATAGTGTAATCAATGTGTAATAACTAGTAAACATTTTTTTAAATGCATGAATTCGTTAAATTATGTGACGTGCAGTCATATTCAGGTCCCGGGTGGTCAACAAGCTTATTTGACACGTCAAATAGTGTTATTTGGGACGTCAAATAGGGTTGATTTGACACATCAAATAGTGTTATTTGGGACGTCAAATAGGGTTGATTTGACACATCAAATAGTGTTATTTGGGACGTCAAATAGGGTTGATTTGACACTTCAAATAGTGTTATTTGACTTGTATCTTTTTTTTTTCAAAACGGCGTTCCAGAATATAGCCCTTTTAACGAGGCTGTTCACGTGGAACAATCCCTGGGTTGGTTCTGTGCCGCGTGGCATTGTGATAGAACGAACCAGACTGGGATTCGAAACCCAACCGTCGCCTATATTGAGGTTCCTATAAATCGGCGGAGAAGATTATCCATAGATATGTTTTGATACGCTAATAGCTAGCAGAGTTGCTAACTAGCTATAGATAATTTGTTGACATATTAGTCGAGTTAGCAAACTGGCTATACTTTGACCATTCAGACCGTTCTCCCAGTTTATGCCTGTCAAAGGGTCATGTTTTAGCGTGACAGTTTGCGCATCATTTTGAATAATAACATCTCAGAAACACTGAGATTTTGGAAGAGCCAAGATGTCTGGGGAACTAGAGCAGATTCTCTTACAGCTCACGCAGCCTGACAATGCGATTATTCAGCAGGTAAAGACTCTCCTGATTTAGCCTGTGAAATTGGGATTGACACTTACCCTGGCATGCTTTAATAACAAGCACCAACGGGCTATCAAACTGTTAACGTTTAGTTATCAAAATGGACAACTATTAGCAAGCCAAATTATGTCAGGAACGAGTGTGGCTAAAACACAGTTATTTTCCTACATGGTCTGTCTCACTTTATAAACTTGACAGTTCACAAATGTTTTAGCTGCCTGGCTTGTTTACTTTTTTTCAGTCAGTATTCGCTATATCCAACATCTTTTTCCTTCCTACAGGCCACCGCTCAGCTGAAGCTGGCTTTTAAAGACCCAGCCATCATCCCAGCGTTGTGTGCTGTCATGACTGGGTCCCAGAACTCGCAGGTATGTAGGTGACACATGAGTTACACTAACACCTATCATCTGTGTGAAGATACCAGATGTGTTGAACCCAGGGCCTTGCATGAGTTATCTTTGTGCAGCTTATCGCTGACCCTTACCAGTGAATTAATTGTTGCTCCCCCCACTCATCAGATCCGCCAGTCAGCTGCAGTAATGTTGCGGATGAGAGTGAAGAAGCATTGGAAGAAGATTAGCCCTGATCACAGAGAGAGGTTGGCTGCCCTTAGTTCTCCAATCCCCCCCCCCACAATCAGTCATTTTCAAGCCCTCTGTATTTGGACTGTTGAATGAATTCCCACTGAGCATTATTTTTTCAACATTTCTATTGTATTTGAGATGGGGTTTTTTTTTTTTTTTTTTTTTTGCTTCATAGTTTGAAAGCAGTGGTCCTGCAAGCCTTCCAGCAGGAGACAGAGTAAGCATATTTTATCCTTTACATAAAAACACACAGTCACACATTTTATTTTGAGGTGGAAAACGCGATTTATTAGAATATCAGTGGATTATCAAACAGATAGCTATAACCTATATCGGACCATAACCACTAACTCATCCATACACACCGATGAAACTTGTTACATCTGAACTTGACAATAACCCCTGTCTCTGTTTCCAGACACACAGTACGCCACTCCCTCTCGCAGCTCAGCGCAGTGATGGTCAAACACGAGACGCCAGACCGCTGGCCTGCTCTATTCACACTCCTCAACCAGTCCACCAAGAGCAACAACCCAATGGACAGACAGGTATTACCTTCTTTAGATAGAACTAAAAAACTGCAACATCTTTGTTGTAATTCACAGGATATAAAAGGATGGCTTCAGTTGGCTTGTCCTGACATGACAACGTGAACATCGAGAGGTTGGGCTGTACGTGGATTTGACCGGCGCTCTTGATGGTTGCTCACTGATTGGTCAGAATATGCATTGATCAAAATGTCTCCCTCAGGTGGGTCTGCTCTTGCTCAGCAAAGTGGTGGAGTCCAATCCGGAGCCCTTCAAGCCCCACTATCGCCAACTGCTGCAGCTGTTTGGCACCGTGCTGCAAGACCTGGACAACCCCACAGCCATGTACTACAGCATCCTCACCCTCACCGCTATGACTGCCTACACTGGCACAGAAGAGATGGTGAGGCCACAATCTTATCTATTTGATGTCCTTTTGGAGTGAACAGATGGTTTTAGTCTACCAGTTTCCTTCGTTGCTGTGATGAAAAGATAATGTCTTGTCTTTCAGAACCTAATGCGCTCCCTCATCCCAACACTGATCATTGCTCTCAGACACCTCATCAAGGCAGACCAGGTAGCGAATAGTTCAATATGTCAGCCCCCACTAGCACCACTGGTGACTGCACCAGTCTTCAGGGATGACTGTTGAAAAACACTATTGTCCCTTGATTGGAGTTATTCTATGTGTTGATCAGGCAAGTGAGGTGTTATTAGACTGTTTCTATGTGTTGACCAGGATCTGGCCAGTGAGGCTATGGTGGTGTTATTAGACTGTTTCTATGTGTTGACCAGGATCAGGCCAGTGAAGCCATGGAGGTGTTCGATGAGCTGATGGAGAGTGAGGTGTCCATCATGGTCCCACACATCACTGAAATTGTCCACTTCTGCTTGGAGGTGAGAACAAGGAGCTTCTAAAAATATTTCTAATGACTTTTTGCTTACATGCCATTGTAGGAAAAGTGATGGTTTGTCTTATTGACAATGAAATGTGTGTATGTGTGTCTCAGGTCAGTGCAGACACTACACTGACTGACTCCCTGCGTGTGAAGGCTCTGTCCTGCATTGCTTTTCTCATTCGTCTCAAGAGCAAGGTAAAGTCACCAGTTATAAAATGGTTGCCCTGGCCTAGATTCACCCTCCAGTGAGCCCTCTTCCCCATCTCACTAAATAAATGGACAGGTGAATGCAAATTCCCTAGCCTGTGTTTTCAGAGAAGGAGAGGAAGCCACTAAACCATAGAGATGAGCCTTTCTCCTTTTGCCAGTTAAAATATGTGGAGCTTGTCAAGTGATGTATGCTGGGTTGTTCTCTCTCTCCCCTTCAGACAGTGTTAAAGCAGAAGCTGCTCAATCCCATCCTGCAGACGGTGTTCCCCGTGCTTAGTGCAGCGCCACCACCTGGGGAGGAGGACCCTGAGGACGAGGAGAACAGCAATGAGGACGACACTGACAACGAGAGTCCCAAACACTTTGCTGCTCAGGTAAACTTCCCTTCTCTGTATATATAATGCACAGAAAATATATCATGCACAGAAAACAGGTGATGTTTTTTTCGGAGAGCGTGTTTGAAATAGAATGTATTTTTGTTTGCAGGTCATTGACACCATGGCTCTTCACATGCCCCCTGAGAAACTATTCCACCAACTGGTTAGTGAACACACTCGCTTGCTTCATACATAATTTGCCTGCCAATCAGTCATTTCAATTCATATTATTATCATCTCTGTGACATAGCGGTAGGATTGTAGCAGCAGTATGTTTTGGACTAATTTGCGGTCTTGTACTGAGGTACACCAATTTCCATGCATAGAAGTACATATGGTTTTAGTAAGTATGTATGTCTGACCCATGGTGTGTCCATCAGATGCCGCTGACTCAAGCATGTCTAGCCAGTGATAACCCCTATGAGAGGAAAGCTGGCCTGATGTGTCTGGCAGTGCTGGCCGAGGGCTGTGCCGACCACATACGGACCAAGTGAGTCCCCTGTGCAATGCTGTTTCTGATGTCTATTCAGTGGCTTCGTGTCCCAAAATTCATTTTTTTTAAAGGTTTACATTTGGCAACGTGTGTAATGTAGATATAAACCACAGTCATGGTTTTTATTTTTCCTCTTATTCAAATGGAGAGATTGTATTTGTCCTGCTAATCCCACTCTGTCTGTCAGGATGCTGTCGTCCATGTTGCAGACGGTGTGCCAGAGTCTGTCAGACAGTAACCAAGTGGTCCGCAGCGCCGGCCTCTTTGCCCTGGGACAGTTTTCTGAGCACCTGCAGCCTGAGGTCAGTAAGTACTGTGCTGAGCTGATGCCACTGTTGCTGGGCTATATGTCTGCTCTGAACCAGGCCAAGATCGGACACGTCACCAAGGCCTTCTACGCCCTGGAGAACTTCCTGGAAAACCTGGGTTAGGATCCTCCCATTCACCTTATCCTGATCCATAACCATCTCTCTTGCTATTATTTGATTCTGTTCTGTTCTATACTCAGATAATAAAATGCTAAACTGTAGCTAGGTAAACAAATATTCAGTCGATGACTCTTGTTTTTTAGTCTCGTCCCCAGACTACTTTCAATGTAAAAATAAGATGAGGTTGAATTTCTCATCATCTCTGTTCTGTGCTGATATTTTCACTAACAGTGTTCCATCCCCTATCAGGTTCAGAGATTGAGCCCTACCTGCCCACCCTGATGGAGACCATGTTGTCTGCCCTCAGCAACGCAGAGAACCTGAAGCTCAAAGAGCTGGCTGTCAGTGCTATAGGAGCTATAGGTAACACCCAGCAAAAGGCCTTTCAATAGAGCATGTTACATCTCAATAATGTAGCGCTTGTGTCTTCCTTCATCCACACTGGTCTGAAAGCTAAAAGGTAGTCCCAGTTGTTTTAAAAACTGTTTTCAGATCAGTGCAGATGGAGAGGACAGAGGTAGAGGAAGCCACTTGAGACTGTTGAGATGCAAGTGGTGCGTACGTCACTAACTGTATTAACTCCTCTCTTCCTTTCAGCCAATGCAGCCAAAGAGAAGCTCGTTCCTTACTTCCTGCCTGTCATTGAGAGTCTGAAGGGCTTCCTCACTGACACCAGGGATGAGATGAGGTCTCTGCAGACACAGGCTCTGGGTAGGTTAACTATCTCTACGGCTTATTCAGTTTGATGTGGTCATTCAGCAGACACTTTTAGTCAATATGACTGACAGCTTAGACTTGACAGTATACTATGTGTGGCCCCGGTAGGTTTCTAACTTTAAACTCTTATATTTCATAGCACTATGCTCCAACTAACTGAGCTATCGGAACCCGTCTTGTGTAAACAAGATGAATGAACTATGAGTCACCTGTGAATGGGGATTGATGGGTATACATTGTCCTTTCAGATACTCTGTCAGTGCTGGCCCGCACCATAGGTAAGGAGGTGTTCAGCCCCTTGGCTGCAGAGTGTGTTCAGCTGGGACTCAATCTCACCAACGCTATCGATGACCCAGACCTGCGCCGCTGCACGTACGTAGTTAACGGGTGTTTGTGTGCCAGATACTGCTACTCTAGTAGAAGTCCTGCCAACCTTTTTTGGGGTGGGCTTTCAGAGTGCATGGCTGTTTTCTGACTTGTAGATTAGTTTGTATATCGCCCAACTCTCTGCCTTTCTCTCGGTGTGTGCAGGTACAGCCTGTTTTCGGCTGTGTCCACAGTGAGTCCAGACTGTCTGAACCCACACCTCACTGCCATCACCACCATCATGCTTCTGTCTCTCAAGTCCACAGAGGGAGTCACGGTCAGTCAATGGGCTTTATGGCTCCAATCCCTTCCTATTCTCACCACTCAGGACGTGGCAGTGTATTCCATTTCAACTCAGCCAATTCAGGACGTGACATGAAATGCATGAATGAAAAGTCCACATAGATACGTAATGACATTTTCAATGGACCGAATTGAAATGGAGTTGATCCTGGTAACATGATATGCACATCCATAATGTCGGAAATCATTTATCCTCTGATGAACTCTTTCTTTTCTCCATGATCAGGCTCACCTTGAGGAGGACAAGACGTTTGTCCTGCTGGATGACGATGATGACGACGAGGCTCAGGGAGACACCATTTTGGACGAGGAGGGGACTGACAACGTGGACCCAGACATCGCCAGGTACGTCTGAGATGTTGATGATGATCTTGTGATGTTTGATGTTCATACACAATGCAAAGGCTCCCTAAATTAGCCTTTCAAGGCAGCTCTCATAAAAGGTGTCAATGGTAACCATGTTGTTTTCCCCGGCACTGAGCTCGGCAGAGGGACCTCTCCATCCCCCATCCTAACCTCTGTGCTCTCACTTCATTCCCCAGGTTCAGTGTAGAAAACGCCTACATTGATGAGAAGGAGGACACCTGTGACGCCCTGGGAGAGATTGCCTTCAACACCGGGTAAAGACTCGAGAGCATAGGCATCTTTGGTGGTGGTTGTCACAGGCCATTAAGGCTCTATATTCATTCAGGACTGCATGGTATCAGCAGCCAGCCACTACTCTGGTTCCACTGTTCATTAATCAGTGCATGAGCAATTCGACATCTGGCATTGTTGGTCTCCATTCCTCTCTGTGCCGGGAGACCTGGTATGCAATCGTTTCACTTCCCAGCAACTGAAATGTTCTGTTGAATAAAATTTGAAAAAGGTTATATATTCATTCCTATGCTGTATATACACTATATATACAAAAGTATGTGGACACCCCTTCAAATTAGTGGATTTGTTTATTTCAGCCACAAACGGGTGTATACAATCTATTACACAGCCATGAAATCTCCATAGACAAACATTGGCAGTAGAATGGCCTTACTGAAAAACTCAGTGACTTTCAACATGACACCATCATAGGATGCCACATTTCCAACAAGTCAGTTTGTCAAATTTCTGCCCTGCTAGAGCTTCCATGTTAACTATAAGTGCTGTTATTGTGAAGTGAAAATGTCTAGGAGCAACAACGGCTCAGCCGTGAAGTGGTAGGCCACACAAGCTCACAGAACGGGACCGCTGAGTGCTGCAGCACGCACCGTGTAAAAAATCATCTGTCAGTGGCAACATTCACTACCGAGTTCCAAACTGCCTCTAGAAGCAACATCAGCACAAAAACTGTTTGTCGGGAGCTTCATGAAATTGGTTCTGGCAAGTCCGACGGACAATTCTGGGTTTGGCGAATGCCAGGAGAATGCTACCTGCCCCAATGCATAGTGCCAACTGTAAAGTTTGGTGGATGAGGCATAATGGTCTGGGACTGTTCATGGTTCAGGCCCCTTAGTTCCAGTGAAGGGAAATCTTAACGCTACAGCATACAATGACATTCTAGACAATTCTGTGCTTCCAACTTTGTGGCAACAGTTTGGGAAAGGCCCTTTTCTGTTTCAGCATGACAATGCCCCCGTGCACAAAGCGAGGTCCATACAGAAATGGTTTGTCAAGATTGGTGTGGAAGAACTTGGCTGGCCTGTTTGATGAGTGGGTGTCCACATACTTTTGGTCATGTAGTGTATTTCCCCTCATATACAATGTTAGCACTTTGAGCACTGGGACAGCGTCAAGTCCATTAGCTACTGATGTCCTTTTCTTTCCTGTTCACCCCTTCAGTGCTGCCTTCCAGCCCTTCCTGGAGTCCAGCTTTCAGCAGGTCTATGAGCTGCGTGATGTAAGCACTGTAGCACTGCTCAACCACCCCCTCCTTCTGTGTAATGAGCCATGAAGGGCATTCGGTCAGTGTGTGTGTGGGTTAGCATTTGTTTCTCTGACCATGCATTCTGTGTCCCCCTCCCCTCAGTTTCCCCACGAGGATGTGCGCAGGGCTGCCTTCGTGGCCATGGGCCAGTTCTGCCGAGCTCAGCACAAAGTGTGGCAGGAGAATCCCACTGAGGCCGACCACCAGGGTATCTCTCTTTGCTCGCACTCTCTCTCAGCACACATCACATACCGTACCAGTCAAACATTTGGACACACCTACTCATTCAGGGGTTTTACTTTATTTTTTTACTATTTTCTACATTGTAGAATAATAGTGAAAACATCAAAACTATGAAATGACACACATGGAATCATGTAGTAACCAAAAAAGTGTTAAACAAATCAAAATATATTTTAGATTCTTCTAAGTAGCCACCCTTGATGACAGCTTTGCACACTCTTGGCATTCTCTCAACCAGCTTCATGCATTTCAACTAACAGCTGTGCCTTGTTAAAAGTTCATTTGTGGCATTTCTTTCCTTCTAAGACACGAAGGTCAGTCAATCCGGAAAATTTCAAGGACTTTGAAAGTTTCTTCAAGTGCCGTTGTAAAAACCATCAAGCGCAATGATGAAACTGGTTCTCATGACGACCGCCACAGGAAAGGAAGACCCAGAGTTACCTCTGCTGCAGAGGATACGTACATTAGTTACCAGCTTCAGAAATTGCAGCCCAAATAAATGCTTCACAGAGTTCAAGTAACACATCTCAACATCAACTGTTCAGATGAGACTGCGTGAATCAGGCCTTCATGGTCGAATTGCTGCAAAGAAACCACTACTAAAAGATAACGGATGGAAATCTGTCCTTTGGTTTGATTCCAAATTTGAGGTTTTTGGTTCCAACCACGTTGTCTTTGTGAGACACAGCGTAGGTGAACGGATGATCTCCGCATGTGTAGTTCCCACCGTGAAGCATGGAGGTGTGATGGTGCAGGGGTGCTTTGCTGGTGACAGTCAGTGATTTATTAAGAATTTCGAGGCACACTTAAGCAGCATGGTTATCACAGCATTCTGCAGCGATACTCCATCCCATATGGTTTGCGCTTAGTGGGACTATTATTTGTTTTCCAACAGGACAATGACCAACACACCTCCAGGCTGTGTAAGGGCTATTTGACCAAGAAAGAGTGATGGAGTGTTGCACCAGATGACCTGGTCTCTTCAATCACCTGATCTCAACCCAATTGAGATGGTTTGGGATGAGTTGGACCGAGTGAAGGGAAAGCGCTCGGCATATGTGGGAACTCCTTCAAGACTGTTGTAAAAGCATTCCAGGTGAAGCTGGTTGAGAGTGCCAAGAGGGTGCAAAGCTGTCATCAAGGCGAATATAACTCTTTTTTTCTCTTTTTTTTACTACATGATTCCATGTGTTATTTCATAGTTTTGATGTCTTTGCTATTATTGTACAATGTAAAAAATAGTAAAAATGAAGAAAAACCCTTGAATGAGTAGGTGTCCAAACTCTTGACTGATACTGTGTGTTTATCTATACCGCTCTTGCTCTTTCTCTTCTCTTATATATCTCTATTCCTCTCTCTTTATACCTCTCTGCTAAACACGTATATGTGAACAATACAATTAGATTTTTTTATACCTCTCTCCCTCTACCTCTCTATTTATACTTCTCTCTCTATTCCTCTCTATCTATACCTTTCTTTCTCGTTATACCTCTCTCTCTTTCTACCTCTCTGAAACAAAAAATTGAGTTTTGCTTCTCTTCCTCCGTCCAGCCCTGCAGAAGCTGCTGGGGGTGGTGCTGCCAAGCTTCCTGGAGGCGGTCCATAGTGAGCGTGAGCGCCAAGTGGTGATGGGCGTGCTGGAGGCCATGAACGCTGTGCTGAAGGCCTGCCAGGGGGAGGCACTGCAGAGCCCCGGGCGCCTGCAGGAGATCAGCCAGGCCATCCGAGACGTGCTCAAGAAGAGGGTGAGCCCAGACCAACCAAGCTGGGCCTGAGCTGGGTTTCCCAGATTAATTCATTTAGGATATCTGAAATCAGGATATGTGTTTGTATTTATTAAAGATCCCCATTAGTTCCTGCCAAGGCAGCAGCTACTCTTCCTGGGGTTTATTATGGATCCCCATTAGTTCCTGCCAAGGCAGCAGCTACTCTTCCTGGTGTCCAGCTAAATGAAGGCAGTTATATGCAATTAAAATAACATTAGATTTCACAACACATTGTGTTCCCTCAGGCCACTACTCTCCTACCACATATATACAACACAGCATCTATGTTGTGTGTATGTGTGTGTGTCTCTGTGTGTGCCTCTTCACAGTCCCCACTGTTCCATAAGGTGTATATTTATCTGTTTTCGTTCCAGTGGACTATAGTGCGTTGGCCTAAAATGTTTACAGTAAAATAGGAAAACATTCTGATAAGCCACTGATAAGCCCCGTCTCTCTACAGACTGTCTGTCAGGACGGAGGAGGAGACGAGGCAGATGATGACGAGCAGCAGGTGAGACTTCCTCTCTTTCTTTTACCACTCCTGTCCCATCACCGGCAGGACTGGCTGTACTTTCAGGTGTATGATGTGAACGTTCTAGGCGGAGTATGATGCCATGCTGCAGGAGTTTGCCGGCGAGGGGATCCCCCTGCTAGCCTCTGCCGTCCCAGCGGAGACCTTCCAGCCCTATCTCAACGAGCTGCTGCCACTCATCATGAACAAGGCTGTGAGTAACACAACCATCACCACACCTTTTCTCCCGTAACACAAGTCATTTACTCTAGTTGACAAGCCATCAATATAGAGATAAATAGACCTAATTCCTAGTTCATTTTTGGTTGAAATTTTACAATTTCCTCAACTAAAGTTTTATTTTGAGTTTGCAAAAATAGTCACCATAAGCACAGAAAGGATAAACCTTTTATTTAGAGATGTAGTTAAATGTATTGAATGAGTGGATTTATTCCTCTTCCTCTGTAGAAGTTGTCGTACACAGTGGCCGACCGTTCATTCTCCGTGGGCACGCTCGGAGAGATCCTGCAATCCCTCGTCAACGTATCTGGGGGCAGGGCATGTGCCGGCAAACTGTCCAATCAGCTGCTGCCTGTCCTAGTGGCTGGGGTGAGAGACAGCGACAGTGAGGTTCGCAACAACAGCGTGTTCGCACTGGGAGCACTGGCCCAGGCTGCTGGACCCCTCGTCGCACAGTATCCCTCAATAATAATGAAGTGTATGTGTGCGTGTTCAGGATTGATCACTGATATGGTTCTGATGAGAAGCTAGACACATTGACCAGCCCTGACCATATCAGTAGATTCTATTACTATGTTACTGACCTGTCCCAGAAGACCAGGGTCTTTTCCTCAACTCCTGTCCCTCCCAGAGACTACCCCATGATGCTGTCCCTCTTCTCCAACCTGCTGTCTAAAGAACAGGACAGGAGGGTGATTGACAACCTGTGTGCTGCCCTCTGCAGGATGATCATGAGCAACAAGGAGGGTGTTCCTCTGGAACAGGTACCGTCTATGCACATTCATTCATGGGATGTAATACCGGGCCACTGCCTACCTTGAGGTTTGTGCACGACTCAAAGATTTATGTAGAAGTTTGAGTGGATCTGATGTTAGGATTTGGACCCTCTTGAGAATATCTGCGACCTGTGTCTGTAGCCTTGTCTCCAGTTCTTTAATGTCCCAAATGCTGTACATTAGATTTACAATGTACGCGTTTTCCACATGCTTTTTGAAATACAGACACATGAGTTGATAAACTGATTGTTACTCAGTGATGCTCACTTAGCTAACTCTGCCTGTCATAGGTGTTCCCTGCCCTCCTGGCTCGCCTCCCTCTGAAGGAGGACAGGGAGGAGAATAAGACTGTGTACAGCTGCTTGGCCATGCTCTACTCTCAGAACCCTGCACTGGTACGCTGATCTTCAGTGGTGTTCTTCCATCATGTTAACTAATCTGATTGTGCTGTTACATACCCATCTGTTTGTATATTTTGTATTTATGTTGTCTCCTCAGGTCCTGAGTCAAATTAAGCCAATAGTGTCTGCTTCCAGCCACGTCCTGGGAACCAAGGATCTTGACACAGGCGAGAGCTTTAAATCCTGACAGGTTTCCTCACCTTGTTGTGTAGAAATGTTGTGTTATGTGGATAACAACGTTCTAACAATGTAATAACAACGTAGGTCTTTGTCTTCCAGAAACCCAGAACACCCTGGTCATGCTGCTCCGAGACGTCGCTCAGCGTCACTCCAAGGAATTCGAGGTCGCCATTAAGTCACTTCCCGCTGAGCAGAAGATGAAGCTGACAGGGGCCGTTAGCCAATCCTAGCACACCACGTCAACCAGCTATTCCATGCCAGTCAAAGCCAGCGAATTGTAGGATTTGTGTTACTACATATGACAAGTGGGACAGTAGTTGGAACACGTTCAAATTGGGTAAACCTGCAAACTACCATTCTACTATTAGGATTCTATCATTATTCAGAGGTTCTGTTCCTAGTTCTCACTTTTTAATTTATATTGTCTGTGCTTTTTTAGAAGTTATTTAATTTTTCGTGTGTTACTAGTATGTGTTTGTTTGTTTATTTTTAGTCTGATACTGGTTTAACCTTGTTGTAACTGAGAACCTCCATCTATTTTCTGCTGTCCCCCTTTTACCACACATTTGATCAACTGGCTTGACTAGTATTGAGTGTGAAGCATTGAACTGAACTCATGATAAATGCCTTTTTCTCAGACTTGTCAGTGTCACGCACTGTTCTCTGCCTTTCCCCTCGCGTGTTGTCAAACCCCGTTTTCCTCCCCGGTACCATTGTTTCTCTCCCCACTGTCCCTCATTCAGAGAGCTCCCCATCATGCTTAGTGAGGTGGTTTTGTGAATCGGGCCAATCTGCCACAATGCACTCGTGACCATTGTGGAGATTCCAGTTCTTCCTTTGTGCCCAAATGACAGGATTATAATGTCAATTTTTGTTATATTTTATTTACATCGGACACAATGGGCATCATATGCTTGCTGATAGATAAACACTCAACACACTTATCTAATAGCTTCTGCTGGGTTCAGCGATCAAATCTACTAACATGTCTTCCCATTTTTTATTATTTTTATTATTCATTCTCTTTCATTCTGTCAACAGCTTTCAGCCCACAATCAGTAACTACTAGTTACATCACCTACTCAAATCCATCTTATATGCGTATATACAGGGCCTTGCAAAAGTATTCACCCCCCTTGGCGTTATTCCTATTTTGTTGCATTACAACCTGTAATTTAAGTAGATTTTTATGTTGATTTTGTGTAATGGACATACACAGAATAGTCCAAATTGGTGAAGTGAAATTTAAAAAAATAACTTGTTTCCAAAAATTTGAAGAAAAAAAAAAATGTAAACTGAAAAGTGGTGCGTGCACATGTATTCAACCCCTTTGCTATGAAGCCCCTAAATTAGATCTGGTGCAACCAAATGACTTCACAAGTCACATAATTAGTTAGATTGCACACAGGTGGAGTTTAAGTGTCACTTGATCTCAGTATATATATATATACCTGTTCTGAAAGGCCCCAGAGTCTGCAACACCACTAAGCAAGCAGCACTATGAAGACCAAGGAGCTCTCCAAACAGGTCAGGGACAAAGTTGTGGAGAAGTACAGATCAGTGTTGGGTTATAAAAGAATATCTGAAACTTTGAACATCCTACGAAGTACCATTAAATGCATTATAAAAAAATTGAAAGAATATGGCACCACAACAAATCTGCCAAGAGAGGGCCGCCCACCAAAACTCACAGACCAGGCGAAGAGAGCATTGATCAGAGAGGCAACAAAGAGACCAAAGATACCCCAACCTCAGCTGTGAAGATTTGCAGCTCCTTAAAGGGTTATCTGTCCATAGGACCACTTTAAGCTGTACACGCCACAGACCTGGGCTTTGTGGAAGAGTGGCCAGAGAAAAATAATTTGCCAAAAGGCATGTGGGAGACTCCCCAAACATATGGAAGAAGGTACTCTGGTCAGATGAGACTAAAATTGAGCTTTTTGTCCATCAAGGAAAACACTAAGTCTGGTGCAAACCCAACACCTCTCACCCTGAGAACCCTATCCCCACAGTGAAGCATGGTGGTGGCAGCATCATGCTGTGGGGATGTGTTTCATCAGCAGGGACTGGGAAACTGGTCAGAATTGAAGGAATGATGGATGGTGCTAAATACAGGGAAATTTGAGGGAAACCAGTTTGTCTTCCAGAGATTTGAGACTGAGACAGAGGTTCACTTTCCAGCAGGACAATGTCCCTAAGCATACTGCTAAAGCAACACTCGAGTGGTTTAAGGGGAAACATTTTAAATGTCTTGAAATGGCCTAGTCAAAGCCCAGACCTCTATCCAATTGAGAAACTGTGGTATGACTGTGGTTCTTTAATGCTTAAAGAACCCATCCAATTTGAAGGAGCTGGAGCAGTTTTGCCTTGAAGAATGGGCAAAAATCCCAGTGGCTAGATGTGCCAAGCTTATAGAGACATACCCCAAGAGACTTGCAGCTGTAATTGCTGCAAAAAGTGGGTCTACAAAGTATTAACTTGGGGGGGTCAATAATTATGCATGCTCAAGTCCTCTTTTTTTGTCTTATTTCTTGTTTGTTTCACAATAAAAAATTATTCGCATTTTCAAAGTGGTAGGCATGTTTTTTAAATAAATCATGATACAACCCCCCCCCCCCCCCCCCAAAAAAAATAAATCTATTTTAATTCCAGGTTGTAAGGCAACAAAATAGGAAAAATGCCAAGGGGGTGAATACTTTCGCAAGACACTGAATAACAAGCAATAGTTAGACAAACCAAGTCTATAGAGATGCCAAATATTACATAGCAAACAAAGTTCATGAAATAATATTACAACAAATACTTGGAAAGAAATATATATATATATATATAAGGCAGGATTTAGATCAGGGATGTGCAACTGGCGGACCACATGCGGGCCCCCCTTTTGAAGGCCCTCGGCTCAATTTCCTCAGTTGAGATCTCCACTTACTTTTGTGAGTTTAAATAGTAGAATAAGCAAGGTGCAATTTTGAAATGTAGTTGTGCGTCTACAGTTTTCCCTCATATATCAGACACTAATAGTCAGTCAATTAGCCCATATCAGCTAAAATGTTTAAGATTGGTAACTTAATCTAGCCGGCCAGCTATCTAAACTTGTAGTAATCATGGTCGAATTACTGTCTGGGGGGCCCACATTTGATTTTTGTTAGTCTCACTCAGATATCATTAAAAACTGCAAACATTTCTCTCCACCCTATGAAAAATCTGTAGAATTGCAGCAAACTTGCTTTAAGCAGCAACATTTTCAGGGGTTCAGATTTTGTGGCCCCCACCCCAATCAAAGTTATCCATCCCTGATTTAGATATAGAACATGGTATAACAGCAAAGCTTTACAGGTCGACTTTGCTTTTGTCTTTCTTTTTTTTTTTTTTTGCTTAAATGTTTATACGATTCAAAGCCCTAGTGGCTGATCCATGTTTAATTGCACTGATCATTAAGTTATAGCTTTTTCTGGCGATGATCCTGAGAGTTCCCTCACACCTCTCGAATCTCCTGTTTGGGCTGTGACTCGATGTCCAAGGCCACGGTCATCTCTACTGGCTGGAAGCCGTTCTCTTCTGAAAAAGGCACAAAAGACATCAATGCAGGGATGCCAATACATCAAAACATTTCCATGAGCAGAATGAGTGTCAGCTTGAGGAATTTGCTTTGCCGGGTTAAGTATGAGGTCGTATCAAGTAGGAAACCACAGTTGATGATGTAAAGTCTATGCTAAGTGGGGCAAGTACCACACATGCCCACTGACCGAACACCATTCTGAAGTTGTATAGACCAGTGGGGCAAAGTGTGAGATATCTGGGTGGATTATTAATGATGCAAAGGCATGCAGCATGATCTCATCTTGGATTCCTGTCACTGCCGCCTGGTGCATGGCTAAATTCACAGTACCTTGAGAACTCGGCAGCTGAACATTTGTCAGGTCCGTGACCAGGGGATGGGTGGCATTGGCATTGATAAATTGAGACATTCATATTGAGAACACAGGAGGTGCCTTCAGTTTGCCAATAAAGTCTGGGCGTATGCTAGTGTAACTGATGTGAAATGGCTAGCTAGTTAGCGGTGGTGCACGCCAATAGAGTTTCAATCGGTGACATCACTCGCGCTGAGACCTTGAAGTAGTAGTTCCCCTTGGCTTTTGTGGAGTGATGGGTAACGATGCTTCGTGGGTGTCAGTTGTCTATGTGTGCAGAGGGTCCCTGGTTTGAGTCCGCGTAGGGGCGAGGAGACGGACTAAAGTTAAACTGTTACACTAGCCTGGTTGTCAGTCTGTTTATCTAACATTCCACTATGTCATGTGCTAAACACAGAGTACAAGGAGTGGAATGTAGCTAAAAAGACTGACAACCAGGCTAGGCCTATGTCTGGTGCCAAACCAAATCCTTACCTCATGCCCTATTCCCTAATTCCGTCAGTGTTTACACACCGGAAGGAACTGGATTGGTGTAAAGCAATACGACAAAAGCTCCACGAAGACTACATAGAGCTATCACAATTTTTCTCACACCCATCCAACTGTATAGCTGTTGACAAGATATAGTGTGGAGAGTGACGTGTGTGTCCCAGACCTGTCTGTGTGCGACTCTTCCAGGGCAGGATGTCCACACCTGTCCGACAGAAGGAGCGGTCTGTGTGGGACTCGGTGCTGTAGAGTACCTCCTGGGTCTTCTTGTCTCCGGGGATCTGAGCCTTGACCCGTACCTCCAAGATGGTGATTTCCTTCTCCTTCAGTTTGCCTGACTTGCTCTTCACCTGCGTCCGCTTGGTGTCCACCCACACCACCCGCTCCTTCACTGCAGATCTGAGCACACAATTCACAATTCAGACCAGAACCTGACTTCACCCTGACCGATCAACATCGACACACATCTGATACAAACGATGTAGATGGACGGAAAACATCCATCATCATGTCAACATAGTCCATGTACAGCATGATGTGCATTATGTGGCAGCAAATGTCCTGCAACACTTGGGAGTACATACTGTTCATCTGACTGGTCATGTAGACAACAACACACACACACCTGCCACTGGTCATGTAGACAACAACACACACACACCTGCCACTAGTCATGTAGACAACAACACACACACACCTGCCACTGGTCATGTAGACAACAACACACACACACCTGCCACTGGTCATGTAGACAACAACACACACACACCTGCCACTAGTCATGTAGACAACAACACACACACACCTGCCACTGGTCATGTAGACAACAACACACACACACCTGCCACTGGTCATGTAGACAACAACACACACACACCTGTCCACTAGTCATGTAGACAACAACACACACACACCTGCCACTGGTCATGTAGACAACAACACACACACCTGCCACTGGTCATATAGACAACAACACACACACACCTGCCACTAGTCATGCATGTAGACAACAACACACACACACCTGCCACTAGTCATGTAGACAACAACACACACACACCTGCCACTAGTCATGCATGTAGACAACAACACACACACATCTGACACTGGTCATGTAAACGACAACACACACTCAAACCTGCCACTGGTCATGTAGACAACAACACACACACACCTGACACTGGTTATGTAGACAACAACACACACACACCTGACACTGGTCATGTAGACAACAACACACACACACCTGCCACTAGTCATGTAGACAACAACACACACACACCTGCCACTAGTCATGTAGACAACAACACACACACACCTGCCACTAGTCATGTAGACAACAACACACACACACACCTGCCACTGGTCATGTAGACAACAACACACACACACCTGCCACTAGTCATGTAGACAACAACACACATACACCATGTAGACAACAACACACACACACCTGGTCATGTAGACAACAACACACACACACCTGCCACTAGTCATGTAGACAACAACACACACACACCTGCCACTAGTCATGTAGACAACAACACACACACACCTGCCACTGGTCATGTAGACAACAACACACACACACACCTGCCACTAGTCATGTAGACAACAACACACACACACCTGCCACTGGTCATGTAGACAACAACACACACACACCCCTGCCACTAGTCATGTAGACAACAACACACACACACCTGCCACTAGTCATGTAGACAACAACACACACACATCTGACACTAGTCATGTAGACAACAACACACACACACCTGCCACTAGTCATGTAGACAACAACACACACACACCTGCCACTGGTCATGTAGACAACAACACACTCAAACCTGCCACTGGTCATGTAGACAACAACACACACACATCTGACACTGGTCATGTAAACGACAACACACACTCAAACCTGCCACTGGTCATGTAGACAACAACACACACACACACCTGCCACTGGTCATGTAGACAACAACAACAACACACACACATCTGACACTGGTCATGTAGACAACAACACACACTGAAACCTGCCACTGGTCATGTAGACAACAACACACACACACACCTGCCACTGGTCATGTAGACAACAACAACAACACACACACATCTGACACTGGTCATGTAGACAACAACACACACTGAAACCTGCCACTGGTCATGTAGACAACAACACACACACTGAAACCTGCCACTGGTCATGTAGACAACAACACACACACTGAAACCTGCCACTGGTCATGTAGACAACAACACACACACTGAAACCTGCCACTGGTGGACTCACTCTTCGATGCCCAGGTCTGCCAGGGTGGTGTCCAGGAACGGGAAAGGCTGGTCAGCACTGATGACCTCGATGGGCAAAGGGACACTCATGGGCACATCCCATTCCAGCTCGGTGCGTACCATGTTCCCCAGGATAGGGGAATCTTTTGGGCTGTGTTGTTCTCCGTTGGTCTGGGCCTCCGAGGTGTGATTCGTCTCTTCTGCCATGTCAGTGTCTTTGGCCAGCCTGACTGAAAAAACACCACTATCTAAAATGGGATGGCTACTTTCCCGTCTTTCTGTTTTTGCGGTTTGTTTCTGATTGACTTCTCAGTATCTATCCAGTAGACAGTTGTCGTCTTCCGTTACTTCTACAGTTGCTTTGGTCGGAAGAATAGAAAGGCTCGTCTGTGATACTAAGTCCAAGTGAATGGTTCAGAATGAAAGCAGGTCCTTTTCCTTCCTCTCTGAGCAGAGTGGTCGAGACTGAAGGTGGGTGTGGTGCTGTATGCAGGCTTGTTCTCTCCCTCCTGAGGATTTAAACGGTCGGGGTGAATGTGTGTAATGTGACGGTCAGGTGTGAGGTTTATTAGTCCGTCAGGGGCTGGCTGATGGACTGACATGTTGTTTTTATTGCCAGGGGATTATCCTCTGTCTTTGTATTCACGTGTGTGTGTGTGTGTGTGTGTGTGTGTGTGTGTGTGTGTGTGTGTGTGTGTGTGTGTGTGTGTGTGTGTGTGTGTGTGTGTGTGTGTGTGTGTGTGTGTGTGTGTACTATCAATTCAGGAATCATAGCACTGCCAATGTATCCACGGTTAGTGTCTAATGTCAAACATACAAAGTCTGCACTGTTCAGAATGGTTCCTCAGGTGTGTGAACACCTGGTGTTCCTATTTTACATGTCAAATTGATGGGCAAACCTGTTCTGTAGGGTCAAAAGTGCACATTGCCACACATTTCATTTTACAATTCACTTTTGGCAGATTTATGTTTATCAATAATTAGACAGCTTATTTGTGATATATGCAGTGGGTGACTTTTTGGCTGACCTCTTGTAAATATTTGGAGTGTAACTGATTGTCTCTGGCAGTGTGACAGGTGTGTATGAGCCGTGATCGATTTACGGAACATTGGCAGTGTGGTGTCACATTTGTAAGCGTTAAAAAAAAAAACTGTTTGCCCAATAACCCTTACAAGTCTCTCTTGTGTGCAGGAATGTGTGGCACGTGTGGTTGCATGCCTGTGTGTTGGGTGCATGTTCCATAACTGTGTGTGTTGTGTGCATGTTCCATAATTGTGTGTGGTCACTCCCCAGGGAAGGGGGAGTTCCTCTTCCACTAACACACATGCTGACTGGCCCATGCGACATACCAGGGTTTCACAACAAATTCTATCACCTAGATACCACACCAACAACCCAATATAAACTCTATATGGATATACGATTATTTTCCAATGCCAAGACATTTTAGCGATCATTTTGTGATGCGTTCAGTCCCCTCTGTGAAATGACAATAGCAGAGGGTTGTTGATTTTCACGTTGTGTACTGGTCAGTGGTCAGTGGTCACACATTGCACAGTGACATCAGAGAAGAAGAGGTGAAGTCAGTATATACCATGATCTTTGGTGACCTCCACCTTTTGGCCTTAGCAGGATGTGGAAAGTAAATTGAAAATGACCTAAAAAGGCTAGTAAAATAGACCAATTATTCTCTTGGCTGATGGATTTACACTGGTAATGTCAGCTCTCTGCCAGTTCTGTGTTAGATTACACTGGTAATGTCAGCTCTCTGCCAGTTCCGTGCTAGATTACACTGGTAATGTCAGCTCTCTGCCAGTTCCGTGTTAGATTACACTGGTAATGTCAGCTCTCTGCCAGTTCCGTGCTAGATTACACTGGTAATGTCAGCTCTCTGCCAGTTCCGTGCTAGATTACACTGGTAATGTCAGCTCTCTGCCAGTTCAGTGCTAGATTACACTGGTAATGTCAGCTCTCTGCCAGTTCCGTGCTAGATTACACTGGTAATGTCAGCTCTCTGCCAGTTCCGTGTAGATTACACTGGTAATGTCAGCTCTCTGCCAGTTCCATGTAGTAATGTCAGCTTCTGCCAGTTCAGATTACACTGGTAATGTCAGCTCTCTGACAGTTCTGTGTAGATTACACTGGTAATGTCAGCTCTCTGCCAGTTCCGTGTAGATTACACTGGTAATGTCAGCTCTCTGCCAGTTCCGTGTAGATTACACTGGTAATGTCAGCTCTCTGCCAGTTCCGTGTAGATTACACTGGTAATGTCAGCTCTCTGCCAGTTCCGTGCTAGATTACACTGGCAATGTCAGCTCTCTGCCAGTTCCGTGTAGATTACACTGGTAATGTAAGCTCTCTGCCAGTTCTCACTGGTAATGTCAGCTCTCTGCCAGTTTAGTGCTAGATTACACTGGTAATGTCAGCTCTCTGCCAGTTCCGTGTAGATTACACTGGTAATGTCAGCTCTCTGCCAGTTCCGTGTAGATTACACTGGTAATGTCAGCTCTCTGCCAGTTCCGTGTAGATTACACTGGTAATGTCAGCTCTCTGCCAGTTCAGTGCTAGATTACACTGGTAATGTCAGCTCTCTGCCAGTTCCGTGTAGATTACACTGGTAATGTCAGCTCTCTGCCAGTTCCGTGTAGATTACACTGGTAATGTCAGCTCTCTGCCAGTTCCGTGTAGATTACACTGGTAATGTCAGCTCTCTGCCAGTTCAGTGTAGATTACACTGGTAATGTCAGCTCTCTGCCAGTTCCATGTAGATTACACTGGTAATGTCAGCTCTCTGCCAGATTACACTGGTAATGTCAGCTCTCTGCCAGTTCCGTGTAGATTACACTGGTAATATCAGCTCTCTGCCAGTTCCGTGTAGATTATTGGTAATGTCAGCTCTCTGCCAGTTCCGTGTAGATTACACTGGTAATGTCAGCTCTCTGCCAGTTCCGTAGATTACACTGGTAATGTCAGATTACACTGGTAATGTCAGCTCTCTGCCAGTTCCGTAGATTACACTGGTAATGTCAGCTCTCTGCCAGTTCCGTGTAGATTACACTGGTAATGTCAGCTCTCTGCCAGTTCCGTGTAGATTACACTGGTAATGTCAGCTCTCTGCCAGTTCTGTAGATTACACTGGTAATGTCAGCTCTGCCAGTTCCGTCACTGGTAATGCAGCTCTGACAGATTACACTGGTAATGTCAGCTCTCTGCCAGTTCCGAATGTAGATTACACTGGTAATGTCAGCTCTCTGCCAGTTCCGTGTAGATTACACTGGTAATGTCAGCTCTCTGCCAGTTCCGTGTAGATTACACTGGTAATGTCAGCTCTCTGCCAGTTCCATGTAGATTACACTGGTAATGTCAGCTCTCTGCCAGTTCCGTGTAGATTACACTGGTAATGTCAGCTCTCTGCCAGTTCCGTGTAGATTACACTGGTAATGTCAGCTCTCTGCCAGTTCCGTGTAGATTACACTGGTAATGTCAGCTCTCTGCCAGTTCCGTGTAGATTACACTGGTAATGTCAGCTCTCTGCCAGTTCCGTGCTAGATTACACTGGTAATGTCAGCTCTCTGCCAGTTCCATGTAGATTACACTGGTAATGTCAGCTCTCTGCCAGTTCCGTGCTAGATTACACTGGTAATATCAGCTCACTGCCAGTTCCGTGTAGATTACACTGGTAATGTCAGCTCTCTGCCAGTTCCGTGTAGATTACACTGGTAATGTCAGCTCTCTGCCAGTTCCGTGTAGATTACACTGGTAATGTCAGCTCTCTGCCAGTTCCGTGTAGATTACACTGGTAATGTCAGCTCTCTGCCAGTTCCGTGTAGATTACACTGGTAATGTCAGCTCTCTGCCAGTTCCGTGTAGACTACACTGGTAATGTCAGCTCTCTGCCAGTTCCGTGATTAGAACATGAAATAAGTCTTCTCTCTCCGGGGTCCTCGGTCACACTTCCATTTTGTCCCCTGGGCTGGTCTACATTCAACAGAGAAACAGGCTGTCACCATCACTCCATGTACCACAGCAGTGACCTCTGCCTCGTTTGCTTTTGTTTATTGCAGCCCGCTGCTACATTTGCGCTGTGTGATACAGGCTGCACAGACCCATCTCCTTCTGCCCACAAGTTGAATTGTATTGAGTAATTAAGCCATGAGATCAGATGTGATTTTTCTGCCAGCCAGACACAATGACGTCAAGGGGAAATAGGAGCGGGACGAAGTCATATTCCAGAATAGATCTATGCTGTTAAATTGCTGAGACTGACTAGCTACTAGTCCTCAACTGCCCCCTACTGTCCCCTTGCAGACTATTCCTAAATTGTACTCTAAAGTAAAGCAAACTAGCTGGTATCTAATTCAATTTATTGACCAGAAATGTAAAGGGATTGTTCAGCCCCAAAATCAAAGTTAGTCAGATGTTCATGTTTTCATAGCTCAGATGTGGATGAGTCCACGTTCAACAATACAATCTCTTCAGTAGATCCCAAATGAATGGAAAACAATGGTATTCAATCATGGCTCCAGATAGAACTACATTTTGTAGATTCCTGGGGCTTATTAAAAAATAGTCATATTTGGTATTTTATTAATATCCTCATTAGCTGTTGCAAAAGCAGCCACTACTCTTCCTGGGGTCCACACAAAACATGACATAATAAAGAATTATATAAAACAGAACGCCAATAGACAAGAACATGTCAAGGACAAAACTACATACATTTTTTTTAAAGGGACATGTAGCCTACATATCAATGCATACACACAAAATATCTAGGTCCAATAGGGGAGAGGGGTTGTGCCGTGAGGTGTTGCTTTATCTGTTTTTTGAAACAAGGTTTGCTGTTTATTTGAGCAATATGAGATGGAAGGAAGTTCCATGCAATAAGGACTCTATATAATACTGTACGCTTTTTGGAATTTGTTCTGGATTTGGGGACTGTGAAAAGACCCCTGGTGGCATGTCTGGTGAGATAAGTGTGTGTGTCAGAGCTGTGTGTAAGTTTACTATGCAAACTATTTGGTATTTTCAACACATTAATGTTTCTAATAAAAAGAAGACGTGATGCAGTCAGTCTCTCCTCAACTCTTAGCCAAGAGAGACTGGCATAGTATTAATATTTAGCCCTCTGATCATAATGAAGAGCAGAATGTGCCGCTCTGTTCTGGGCCAGCTGCAGCTTAACTAGGTCTATCCTTGCAGCACTGGACCACACGACTGGACAATAATCAAGATTAGACTAAACTAGACCCTGCAGAACTTGCTTTTTGGAGTGTGGTGTCAAAAAAAATAAAACACCTTTATTACAGCCAGACCTCTCCCCATCTTAACAACCATTGAATCTATATGTTTTGACCATAACAGTTTACAATCTAAGGTAACGCCAAGTAATTTTGTCTCCTCAACTTGTTTAACAGCCACACCAGTTTACTACTGGCCACCCATTCCAAAACAGACTGCAACTCATTAAGGGTTTTAGTGACTTCATTAGCTGTGGTTGCTGATGCGTATATGGTTGAATCATCAGCATACATGGACACACATGCTGTGTTTTAATGCCAGTGGCAGGTCATTGGTAAAAATAGAAAAGGGGGCCTAGAGAGCTGCCCTGCGGTACACAACACTTTACATGTTTGACATTAGAGAAGCTTTGGTTAAAGAAACCCCTTTTGAGTTCAATTAGATAGATTGCCCTATCATGGATTCAGAGTTGAGTTTGAAAAGCCATAACACATACACTACCATTCAAAAGTTGGGGATCACTTCAAAATGTCCTTGTTTTCCATTAAATCATACATGAAATGAGTTTCAAAATGAATAGGAAATATAGTCAAGACATTGACAAGGTTATACATATATTTTTTAATTGAAATAATAATTGTGTCCTTCAAACTTTGCTTTCGTCAAAGAATCCTCCATTTATTTAACTAGGCAATTCAGTTAAGAACAAATTATTATGTTCAATGACAGCCTAGGAACAGTGGGTTAACTGCCTTGTTCAGGGGCAGAATGACAGATTTTGTACCTTGTCAGCTCAGGGATTTGATTTTGCAACCTTTCGGTTACTAGTCTAACGCTCTAACCACTAGGCTACGCTGCCGCCCCATTTGCAGCAATTGCAGACCTTTGGCATTCTAGTTGTCAATTTGTTGAGGTAATCTGAAGAGATTTCACCCCATGCTTCCTGAAGCTCCTCCCACAAGTTGGATTGGCTTGATGGGCACTTCTTATGGTCAAGCTGCTCCCACAACAGCTCAATAGGGTTGAGATCCGGTGACTGTGCTGGCCACTCCATTATAGACAGAATACCAGCTGACTGCTTCTTCCCTAAATAGTTCTTGCATAGTTTGGAGCTGTGCTTTGGGTCATTGTCCTATTGGAGGAGGAAATTGGCTCCAATTAAGCAGCGTCCACAGGGTATGGTATGGCGTTGCAAAATTGAGTGATAGCCTTACTTCTTCAAGATCCCTTTTACCCTGTACAAATCTCCCACTTTACCACCACCAAAGCACCCCCAGACCAACACATTGCCTCCACCATGCTTGACAGATGGCGTCAAGCACTCCTCCAGAATCTTTTCACTTTTCTGCGTCTCACAAATGTTCTTCTTTGTGATCCAAACACCTCAAACTAAGATTTGTCTGTCCATAACACTTGCTCATCTTAATCTTTTCTTTTTATTGGCCAGTCTGAGATATGGCTTTGACTTTGCAACTCTGCCTAGAAGGCCAGCTTCCCGGAGTCGCCTCTTCACTGTTGACGTTGAGACTGGTGTTTTACGGGTACTATTTAATGGAGCTGCCAGTTGAGGACTTGTTCTGTCGCTGTTCTGTGAAGGGAGTAGTACACAGCATTGTACAAGATCTTCAGTTTCTTGGCAATTTCTCGCATGGAATAGCCTTCATTTCTCAGAACAAGAATAGACGGACAAGTTTTAGAAGAAAGCTCTTTGTTTCTGGCCATTTTGAGCCTGTAGTCGAACTGTTAGCTTCTAATTCTCAGAGTAAATAACTCAACGGACACTAGAAAAGCTTTACCCAGTTTTATTCTTCCCAAAGGGTCGATACAGCTGTATTCAGACAACAACCATTTCACACACGCACTGATATTTAACCCTTTCTCCTCGGCCGAGTCTCCTCCTCCACATCTGAACAGCCAATGCATTTCTGTTCCTAGACAGAACCTTAGTGATATCTGTTCTTTCTCACTTCATCTGACCTGACTGCTACCCCAAAGTGCTCACTCCTCCCCAACTCAAGGCTGTCATGGCGATTGATACCAGACTGTGTCTTCTTCTTCCAGAGGATCCCTGATAGCGAACAATAACATATCTTGACATACTGTAAACATTATACATTTTACCCTCTCTCCCTCAGTTATGTTATGTTCTATGCTCTCCACCTGTCTCCCCTACACATTCCAAAGCCATCTGGCTCCTACACATAACCATTAACTTCTGATTATAACAATGTTCCAAGTTTAACCCAGAATCTTAACAGAACCCACAAATGCTGATGCTCCAGATACTCAACTCGTCTAAAGGCTAGTTTTTTTGTTTCTTTAATCAGCACAACAGTTTTCAGCTGTGTTAAAATAATTGCAAAATGGTTTTCTAATGATCAATTAGCCTTTTAAAATGATAAACTTGGATTAGCTTGGATTAGCTAACACAACATGCCATTGGAACACAGGTCCATTACCAGCAACCATCACTCCTATGTAGATGTTCCATTTAAAAAATCTGTAGTTTCCAGCTACAATAGTCATTTACAACATTAACAATGTCTACACTATATTTCGGATCGATTTTATGATATTTTAATGGACAAAATGTTTTGTTTTTCTTTCAAAAACAAGGACATTTCTAAGTGACCCCAAACTTTTGAATGGTAGTGTACGGTTTTTCAACAACAGGTTATTGTCAATAATATCAAAGGCTGCACTGAAATCTAACAGTACAGCTTCCACAATCTTCTTATTATCAATTTTCTTCAACCAATCATCAGTCATTTGTGTCAGTGCAGTACATGTTGAGTGCCCTTCTCTATAAGCATGCTGAAAGTCTGTTGTTAATTTGTTTACAGAGAAATAGCATTGTATTTGGTCAAACACAATTTTTTCCAACAATTTCCTAAGAGCCAGCAGCAAGCTTATAGGTCTGCTGTTAGAACCAGTATAGGCAGCTTTACCACTCTTGGGTAGTGGAATGACTTTGGCTTCTCTCCAGGCCTGAGAACAAAGACTTTCCTCTAGGCTCAGATAAAAGATATGACAGATAGGCGTGACTACAGAGTCAGCTACCATCCTCAGTAGGAGTGACTACAGAGTCAGCTACCATCCTCAGTAGGAGTGACTACAGAGTCAGCTACCATCCTCAGTAGGAGTGGCTACAGAGTCAGCTACCATCATCAGTAGGAGTGACTACAGAGTCAGCTACCATCCTCAGTAGGAGTGACTACAGAGTCAGCTACCATCCTCAGTAGGATTGACTACAGAGTCAGCTACCATCCTCAGTAGGAGTGACTACAGAGTCAGCTACCATCCTCAGTAGGAGTGACTACAGAGTCAGTACCATCCTCAGTAGGAGTGACTACAGAGTCAGCTACCATCCTCAGTAGGAGTGGCTACAGAGTCAGCTACCATCCTCAGTAGGGACTACAGAGTCAGCTACCATCCTCAGTAGGAGTGACTATCAGAGTCAGCTACCATCCTCAGTAGGAGTGACTACAGAGTCAGCTACCATCCTCAGTAGGAGTGACTACAGAGTCAGCTACCATCCTCAGTAGGAGTGAGTACAGAGTCAGCTACCATCCTCAGTAGGAGTGACTTGTTTACAGAGTCAGCTACCATCCTCAGTAGGAGTGGTACAGAGTCAGCTACCATCCTCAGTAGGAGTGACTAGAGTCAGCTACCATCCTCTAGGAGTGACTACAGAGTCAGCTACCATCCTCAGTAGGAGTGACTACAGAGTCAGCTACCATCCTCAGGAGTGACTACAGAGAGTAGGAGTGACTCAGAGTCCTACCATCAGTAGGAGTGACTACAGAGTCAGCTACCATCCTCAGTAGGAGTGACTACAGAGTCAGCTACCATCCTCAGTAGGAGTGACTACAGAGTCAGCTACCATCCTCAGTAGGAGTGACTACAGAGTCAGCTACCATCCTCAGTAGGAGTGACTACAGAGTCAGCTACCATCCTCAGTAGGAGTGACTACAGAGTCAGCTACCATCCTCAGTAGGAGTGACTACAGAGTCAGCTACCATCCTCAGTAGGAGTGACTACAGAGTCAGCTACCATCCTCAGTAGGAGTGACTACAGAGTCAGCTACCATCCTCAGTAGGAGTGACTACAGAGTCAGCTACCATCCTCAGTAGGAGTGACTACAGAGTCAGCTACCATCCTCAGTAGCTTTCCATCTAAGTTGTCAATGCCAGGAGGTTTGTCATTATTGATCGATAACAACCATTTTTCCACCTCTCCCACTCTAACTTTATAAAATTCAAACGTTTAATGCTTTTCTTTCATTATTAGTTTTTTTAATGCATGATTACAATTACTCACTGTCCGTTGTTGGCATTTCCTGCCTAAGTTTGCCCACTTTGCCAATTAAATAATCATTCAAATAATTGGCAACATCAAATGGTGTTGTGATGAAGAAGCCATCTGATTCGAGGAAAGATGGAGTTGAAGTTGTCTTTCTGCCAATAATTTCATTTAAAGTCCTCACGTTTTTATTCCATCATTCTTTATATCATTGATCTTGGCTTCATAATACATTTTCTTCTTTTTGTTGAGTTTAGTCACATAATTTCTCAATTTGCAGTAAATCAGCCAGTCAGATGTGCAGCCAGACGTATTAGCTACTCCTTTTGCTCCGTCTCTTTCAACCATACAGTTTTTCAATTCGTCATCAATCCATGGAGCCTTAACAGTTCTGACAGTCAGTTTCTTAACAGGTGCATGTTTATCAATAATTGGAAGAAGCAATTTCATAAATTCATCAAGTGCTGCGTCCGGATGCTCCTCATTAACCACATCAGACCAACAACAATTTTTAACATCATCCACATAAGAGTCACAGCAAAATATTTTGTATGGTCTCTGATACACTATTTTAGGCCCAGCTGTTGGAACCTTGGCTTTCCTGGATATAGCCACTATATTGTGATCACTGCATCCAATGGGTACGGATACAGCTTTAGAACAAAGTTCTATAGTATTACTAAAAATGTTATTGATACATGTGGATTATCTTGTTCCTGTAGTGTTTGTAATCACCCTGGTAGGTTGATTAATAACCTGAACCAGATTACAGGCACTGGTTACAGTGAGAAGCTTCCTCTTGAGCGGATAACTTGATGAAAACCAATTAATATTCAGGTCCCCAAGAAAGTAGACCTCTTTGTTTACATCACATATACTATCAAGCATTTCACACATATTATTTAGTTACTGACTGTTAACACTTGGTGGCCTATAACAACACCCAAAAAGAAAAGGCTTTAGATGTGCCAAGTCAACCTGAAAACCACAACACTTCAATAACACTTGACATAAGATACTCATAAATGCTTCACCGTAAGAACAGAGTAACATCATACCACAATAAGATAGAAAAGACATCTGAGAAAAGTTCACCAAAAACTTTGCTGTCAACAATATCAACTTTCATGACAGTTGACAAATAAATTAGAATAAAATATATCCCCTCTGCTAAATGGGATATATTAAATACATAATATTAAATATATTAATAATAAATACACTCTTCAATAGATTTAATAATATATATACCAACTTTGAATAAAAAACTAAAAATATTAACAACTACCTTTCAATAATAACTCAGTAATTTCACTTGTTATAAAAAGGCTTCACTAAATGTTTTACTTTTTTTTTACAAAACTCAAGAGGTCCTCGTGTGTGCTACAAAACAGTTTGAGGTGATGATCTCACAGGAATGAAATGTAGGACATTAATGAACATTATTAATTTTAAAAGTACGGTTGCACACATCCCCTGTGTGTGTGTGTGTGTGTGTGTGTGTGTGTGTGTGTGTGTGTGTGTGTCTGTGTCTGTGTCTGTGTCTGTGTCTGTGTGTGTGTGTGTGTGTGGACATCCTCTGTGTTCCTTAGGCGTGCACGGTGCTGAATGGTCCAGGGATGATGGTAATGGGGCTCTAGGATTCAGCCTGATGTACAGCCAGCTCCCTAGCAGACACCAGCTCTGGACAAACACCACACACACATGTCACAATACAACACACGCACACACATGTCACAATACAACACACGCACACACACAGATGTCACAATACAACACACACACACACATGTTACAATATAACACACGCACACATATGTCACAATACAACACACGCACACACACATATGTCACAATACAACACACGCACACACACATATGTCACAATACAACACACACAAAACGCATGCATGTTTGTTAGTGAAGTAAAACAATATTGGAATGCGATATCTATTTTTTTTTCTCTGTTCTCTCTGTCAGCTCTCACCTAGCAGTTTGGAGAGCATGTGAGATGCAATACTGTAGTCTGCCTCCAGGGGCAGCAGAGAGTAGAAGGTGACCTTGCCAAACCTAAGGAGGAACGAGGACACCACACTGAAAGCTGCAGAGAGGGAATGATAGCCATGTCTAAAATACTGCCCAGACTGTTCCAGATAGATATATACAGAGCATAGAGTAATGATGGAGCAGTACAGTGATGGGTGAGATATATATAGAATAGATGGAGCAGTACAGTAATGGGAGAGATAGATATAGAATAGACGGAGCAGTACAGTGATGGGAGAGATAGATATAGAATAGACAGAGCAGTACAGTGATGGGAGAGATAGATATAGAATAGATGGAGCAGTACAGTAATGGGAGAGATAGATATAGAATAGACGGAGCAGTACAGTAATGGGAGAGATAGATATAGAATAGACGGAGCAGTACAGTGATGGGTGAGAGATAGATATAGAATAGATGCAGCAGTACAGTGATGGGAGAGAGATAGATATAGAATAGACGGAGCAGTACAGTAATGGGAGAGATAGATATAGAATAGTTGGAGCAGTACAGTGATGGGTGAGATAGATATAGAATAGATGGAGCAGTACAGTGATGGGTGAGATAGATATAGAATAGATGGAGCAGTACAGTGATGGGTGAGAGATAGATGTAGAATAGATGGAGCAGTACAGTGATGGGAGAGATAGATATAGAATAGATGGAGCAGTACAGTGATGGGTGAGAGATAGATATAGAATAGATGGAGCAGTACAGTGATGGGAGAGATAGATATAGAATAGACGGAGCAGTACAGTGATGGGTGAGAGATAGATATAAAGCAGATAGTAATTCAGTGACTAGAGGGGTAATTATAAACACCTTCCTCAACAGCCCCTCGGCAGTGACCTCTCTAGTCAGTCTCCTCTTCTCTGTCTGGTAGAACCACATGTGCCTCCACGTGCACTGGGGCTTCTTCCATGGGAGACTTGAAAAGAGCAGACACTGAGCAAATTAATGGTGTCATCATAGATAACTACTACTGTTGGTGTCAGTTATAGAAATAAATCTAATTCTAGTTCTGTTGGTGTCACTTTCTGTCCCTCTTTCCGTGTCTCTGCTTTTATCTAGGGAGAAATTCCCAGCATCCGTTTCTCTCTTTCTCTCTATTCCTCAGTTTGCTCACGGGAGAGATCTGCTCTAGGGATCTGTCCTCTTTGGGACGCATCCAGAAGAACCTCTGTTGAAAACAGAGAACACATGACAAATTCAATGGTGTCATCATAGATATCTAATTCTAGTTCTGTTGGTGTCATTCTAGAAATAAAATCTAATTCTAGTTCTCTTGGTGTCATTCTAGAAATCAAATCTAATTCTAGTTCTGTTGGTGTCATTCTAGAAATCAATTCTAGTTCTGTTGGTGTCATTCTAGAAATAAAATCGAATTCTAGTTCCGTGGGTGTCATTGGAACTAGAATTTGAAGTAACTGTGACAGTGAAACAATGTCCGACCTGATGCTTCAGATGGAGGGGCTGCTGCTGACTCCAGCAACTGTCCTGGGATCTGGGGATACAGGAGAGAAAATACATTTAATCTAGACTTTAGATATCTACAGTGTCAGTATGACAAACTAAGCAGTGTAGACAAGATGCTGTTATTCCAGACTATAAATAGTTTTACGTTTCGTATGGTATGTATTAATTTGTGGATGTCCATCATCCATTTTTAATGATATGTTGCAAATTGCAATTTGTACAATATGTTATGAATTGTTATGGTTAGAGTTAGCTTACATGCTAAGTAGTTGCTAATTAATGCTAAAGTTGTCAATGATGAGATTTGAACACACAACCTTTGGGTTGCTAGACGTTCGCGTTATACGCCCACTCATCCACCCCGATAACATATACTAATTTGCATGTCCCGGATTTTCGATTATTATGTTACGTCTAGTCAATGAGACCAGGCTGGAGCTATGTGAACATTATCAGTATGCCTTGTCCTTCTGTTCACTCCTCTCTTGGGTACGTTAGAATTCCCCGTCAAATCTTTATTATGCAAACTAATGTTTACAAATTTCCTGCACAAGTGTCCCCTGGTGGCATTGGTAATATAGAGAACATGGTGTCAAATGACCTCATTTGTTTATAAAGGACACGGAATATGTTATAGCTTCAATTGTTTTATTGTTCATCAATTGATAACCAGAATGAAAACAAATGCAGAAAGTTACATAGCAAATATAGACCTGTTCACCTCTTGCATGCCAGTCCTCTTCATCCCTCTGTTCAGCTCGGAGCTTCCCTCCTCCTTAGTCTCCTCCCCTCTGCGTCTCTCCCCAGAGCGAGTGAGCATTGTGAGGGCAGCACACTGTTTCCGTAGTGATAAGAGGTCGAGGTACAGGAGGGCTGCAGGAGAGCTATTAAAAAAAAGACTCACTGTGATATCTTCATCATGCTCACAGTGTGGCAGTTCTGAGGTGGCTCAGTTGGTTGGAGTACGGTGCTGACAACATTAGGGTTATGGGTTTGATTCCCACGTGGAGCACAGTGCTGACAACATTAGGGTTATGGGTTTGATTCCCACGTGGAGCACAGTGCTGACAACATTAGGGTTATGGGTTTGATTCCCACGTGGAGCACACATACAATACTATGATATAAGAACTATGAGCTGCTTAGAATTAAAGCATATTACAGTATTACTACTGTCTGCAGAGGAGCTATAATACCCACAGCCAGAGGGGGCACTGTAGAGAGGAGCTATAATACTCACAGCCAGAGGGGGTGCTGTAGAGAGGAGCTATATACTCACAGCCAGAGGGGGCACTGTAGAGAGGAGCTATAATACTCACAGACAGAGGGGGCACTGTAGAGAGGAGCTATAATACTCACAGCCAGAGGGTGCACTGTAGAGAGGAGCTATAATACTCACAGCCAGAGGGGGTGCTGTAGAGAGGAGCTATAATACTCACATCCAGAGGGGGCACTGTAGAGAGGAGCTATAATACTCACAGCCAGAGGGGGTGCTGTAGAGAGGAGCTATAATACTCACATCCAGAGGGGGCACTGTAGAGAGGAGCTATAATACTCACATCCAGAGGGGGCACTGTAGAGAGGAGCTATAATACTCACAGCCAGAGGGGGTGCTGTAGAGAGGAGCTATAATACTCACATCCAGAGGGGGCACTGTAGAGAGGAGCTATAATACTCACCACCAGACGGTGAGCTGTAGAGGAGTTTCTGGGTAGGGAGGTTTATCAACACCTGAGGCTGAAGAAGAGGCACAGACAAGGCAATGAGAACAGGGACTGTCCTGTTCCAACACTTGTAAAGTATCTTCTCTCACCATCATGGAATTGGTCCTGCTGCTCAAAGTTCAAAGTGTGTCGTGAAGAAAAGTTTTTGTGTGCTTTGTGTACAACGGAATTAACTGCAGTTGTATGGGGGTTATAAATATTTGACGTGACATTACCGTTGAAAACGTGTTAACGCGGTTGGTAGAAAGGGTTTTTACTGCGTTTGTATTATTGACATTGCCTGAGGAATCCTATAGGATTGTGCTCAAAACCCATCACCCCAAAAGAAGGGGTCCTGTGCCCCCTCAGCCTTATCCAGCAGGAAAAGAAAGTGTGGGACATTCAAGGCTTGCCTGGGGAAGGAAACGCTGCTACTGTTACCAGAACGTGGCTGCAAAATATCTGTTGTGCATCACCCAGGTGGGTGCTACACATTGGTGGTGAATGCCATACCATGCACACAATGTACCTTGAGACCTAATGAAAAACACTACATTAATCCAATCCATTAACATGGCCAATATACAATATGTCTGACAGTTATATCGGACAACTCAAGAGGATGTTTGTGTGTGTGTGTGTGGGGGGGGGGGGGAATACGGGAGACTGTGTGTGTTCTGACATGTCAGGCTCGGCCAAGGCGATGCGTATGTCTCTCGGAGAGCTCCATGGCCTGCTGGACCTCCTCAGGAAGAGAGGGGTAAGGTCGCGATGACGTCAAGACATACATATAATATACTGTACACCTTCCTGATTGGACAGTTGTGGTTCTGTAAAGAAATTCAATAACTGTAATATAATTTGTCACGTGCACCGAATACAACAGGTGTAGACCTGCTTGTTTACAAGCCCTTAACCAACAATGTAGTTTTAGGAAAATGAAGGTTATGAATGACATTTACTAAATAAACTAAAGTAAAAAATAAAAGAGAAACAATAAAATAACAAGGCTATATACAGGGTTACAGGTTAGTCGAGGTGATATGTACAGGGGTAAAGTGACTATGCACAGATAATAGATAATAAACAGCGAGTAGAAGCAGCGTAAAAAAAAGGGGGGGGGGTCAATGCAAATAGTCCGGGGAGCCATTTGATTAGCTGTTCAGCAGTCTTATGGCTTGGGGGTAGAAGCTGTTAAGATGCCTTTTAGACCTAGACTTGGCGCTCCAGTGCCGTGTGGTAGCAGAGAGAACAGTCTATGACTAGGGTGACTGGAGTCTTTGGCAATTTTTAGGGCCTTCTTCTGACACCGCCTGGTATAGAGGTTCTGGATGGCAGGAAGCTTGACCCCAGTGATGTACTGGGCCGTACGCATTACCCTCTGTAGCACCTTGTGGTCAGAGGCCAAGCAGTTGCCATACCAGGCAGTGATGCAACCAGTTAGGATGCTCTCAATGGTGCAGCTGAATAACTTTTTGAGGATCTGAAAACCCATGCCAAATCTTTTCATTCTCTTGAGGGGGAATAAGCGTTGTCGTGCCCTCTTCATGACTGTCTTGGTGTGTTTGGACTAGGGTTGCACATTTTGGGGAATATTCAGAGGTGGAAGCTTCCCGTGGGAATTAACAGGAATATGTGCAAATTAATATTAATACCATTTAAATGTTTTTTTTGCATTGGATATATTTACCATAATCATATGGAGACAGAAACATTAACCTTTTACCTGATCATGAGTAGACATAATTGCAAATTATTAAATCCTTCCAATAGAAAAAAAATGTAGTTAATTAAGAATTTAACTTTAATTAAATGAGTTGACTCTTCACGTGGGATGATTTCACTGAACAACAAATTTGTATATTGAATGATCCCCAATGATCCATCGTATCTCCCAGAAACATTTTCAACATACATCTGTAAAATGATAGTTTATAAACTAAAGCTTGGTTGTCTTCCTCTTAGGTTTCCATGTCTTCTCCCTGGACCTCCTCAATGTCCACCTATTGAACATCAGCCTCTGAGGCCTCATCTTCACAGTCACTTTCCAACCTTGTTGAGGATGGCTCTTTGTCAGGATCAAAAAGCCTCAAATTAGCCCAGATGGCCACCAATTTTTCAACCCTTGTATTGGTCAGCTTGTTGAGTGCTTTGGTGTGCATGTTCCAAAACAAGGACCAGTTGCGCTCTGAGGTGGCTGATGTTGGTGGGATTTGGAGGATGATGGAGGCAACAGTGGAAAGAGCCTCAGATCCACAAAGTCCCTTCCACCAGGTGGCTGATGAGATATGTTGGCAAGTCTGACATAGTGCATCTCCATCCCAAAGCCCTTGCTTGGAAGTGTACTTCGCCAGACTGTCAAGAACCTTGCCCTCATCCAGGCCAAGGTGGTGAGACACGGTTGTGATGACACCATAGGCCTTAATGATCTCTGCACCAGACAGGATGCTCTTGCCAGCATACTTGGGGTCCAACATGTACACTGCTGCGTATTTGGGCTTCAGGCAAAGTCTTCACGCTTTTTTATGTATTTCAGAACTGCAGTTTCTTCTGCTTGGAGCAACAGTGAAGTGGGCAGGGCAGTACAGATTTCGTCATCAGACAGGATGGCATTGTCTCCCTCAATCTGTGCAATGGCTACTGCTATAGGTTTCAGATTACTTATCACTCTCTCCTAAAATACATCTTCCAGGAGGGTCCTCTTAATGGGGCTGTCCATATCGGCAGACTGTGATATGGCCATTTCTTGCAGCAACTCCTTCCCCTCCAGGAGACTGTAAAACATGATGAGTGCTGAGGGAACTTTATGCACGTGGCCAGATGATTCTGCATCTTTGTTGCATACTTCACAAATGATTTGTCACAGTATTTGCAAATGTACACAGCTTTTCCTTCTACATTAGCTGCAGTGAAATGTCTCCACACATCAGACAGTGCCCGTGGCAAAATGAGTTTTAAAAAATTATACAATTCCATGTACAGATAAATGGTTAAGCAGTTAGATTAAACAACTCCTTTGTAATATAAATGTTTTAAAATGAAACGTATGAAAACAGGTGAATTAACACTCCTCAGTTAGCAGGCTCAAGCTAAAACCCACATGGTAGCAAAAAACTTACTAGCAGAATTTTTTAACAAGTTAGAAATTATTTAAACACACCGATGTAGGCTACTATTTACTAGTTAACAAAAAAAATATGTATGTCATATAAAATATATTCACCCCACCCAGTATTGTAATCAAAACGTATCGGAAAGCATGCAGTCCTTGTCTCAGACAGTGTAGTAGTGAGGGCTCAATAGCATCTCATTAGTGTGCAAGATCTTGAGAATCAGCTGTACATGTGATGGACGAATGCACTGTGCATGCGGAGGGTTGCAATTCCATTGAATTGGGGATAGTTTAACCAAAATATGCCACAATACCTAGAATTGCCTTATGTGTATCCCACAAAAAAAGGTTCACTTTTTTTTATTAGTTAACTTTTTTGATGAATTTAAGCAGGCTTAACTTACCATGGAAAATTTCCAGAAAATTTCAGGAAATTTACCGGAAGGTTTCCAAACCTCGTTTGGACCATGATAGCTTGTTGGTGATGTGAACACCGAGGAACTTGAAGCTCTCAACTTGCTCCACTACAGCCCCGTCGATGAGAATGGGGGTGTGCTCGGCCCTCCTTTTCCAGTAGTAGACATTTGTCTTGATCGCGTTGAGGGAGAGGTTGTTGTCCTGGCACCACACTTCCAGGTCTCTGACCTCCTCCCTATAGGTTGTCTCATCTATGTCGGTGATCAGGCCTACCACCTTTGTGTTGTCGGAAAACTTGTGCTAGGCCACGCAGTCGTAGGTGAACAGGGAGTACAGGAGAGGACTAAACACACACTCCTGAGGGCCCCCGTGTTGAGGATCAGCGTGGCAGATGTGTTATTGCCTACCCTAACCACCTGGAGGTGGCCGTCAGGAAGTCCAGAATCCAGTTGCAGAGGGAGGTGTTTAGTCCCAGGGTCTTTGAGAGCACTATGAGCTTTGGGAGCACTATGGTGTTGAATGAAGAGCTGTCGTCAATGAACAGCATTCTCATGTAGGTGTTCCTTTTGTCTACGTGGGAAAGGGCAGTGTCGAGTGCGATTGAGATTGCATCATCTGTGGATCTGTTGGGGCGGTTTGCATGCTTCAGTGTTTCTTGCCTTGAAGTGCACATAGAAGTCATTTTGGTCTGGTAGGCTTGTGTAACTGGCCAGCTCGTGGCTGGGCTTCCCTTTGTAGTCCGTAATAGTTTACAAGCCTTGCCACATCCGACGAGCTTCAGAGCCGGTGTAGTAGGATTCAATCTTAGTCCTGTATTTACACTTTTGCTGTTTGATGGTTCGTCTGAGGGCATAGCGGGATTTCTAATAAGCGTCCGGGTTAGAGTCCCGCTCCTTGAAAGCGTCAGCTCTACCCTTTAGCTCAGTGTGGATGTTGCCTGCAATCCATGGCTTCTGGTTGGGGTATGTACGTACGGTTACTGTGGGGGCAACATCATCGATGCACTTATTGATGAAGCCAGTGACTCCTCAATGCCATTGGATGAGTCCCAAACATATTCCAGTCTATGCTAGTAAAACAGCCCTGTAGCTTAGCATCTGTGTCATCTGACCACTTCTGTATTGATTGAGTCAATGGTACTTCCTGCTTTAGTTTTTGCTTGTAAGCAGGAATATGGAGGATATAATTATGGTCAGGTTTTCCAAATGGAGGGTGAGGGAGAGCTTTTTACGCATTTCTGTGTGTGGAGTAAAGTGTGGAGTAAATGTAGTCTAGAGTTTCTTTTCTCCTCTTGTTGCACATGTAACATGCTGGAAGAAATGAGGTAAAAGGAATTTAAGTTTCCCCCCATAAAGTCCCCGGCTGCCTCTGGATGAACATTTTCTTGTTTGCTTATGGCTTTATACAGCTCATTGAGTACCATCTTAGTTCCAGCATCGGTTTGTGGTGGTAAATGGACAGCTACGAAAAATATAGATGAAAACTCTCTTGGTAAATAGTGTGGTCTACAGCTTATCTTGAGATACTCTACCTCAGGCTAGCAAAACCTTGAGACTTCCTTAATATTACATTTTGCGCACCAGCTGTTATTGTCAAACAGACACAGGCCGCCACCCCTTGTCTTACCATAGGCAACTGTTCTGTCTTGTCGATGCACAGAAAAACCAGCCAACTGTATATTATCCATGTCGTCGTTCAGCCACGACTCGGTGAAACACAAGATATTACAGTTTTTAATGTCCCGTTGGTAGAATCATCTTTAACGGACCTCATCCAGTTTATTCTCCAATGATTGCACGTTGGCCAATAGGATGGATGGTAGAGGCAGGTTATCCACTGGCCGAGAAATTCTCACAAGGCACCTGGACATGCGTCCCCTGTATCGGCGTCTTCTCTTAATGGGAATGACAGGGATTTGGGCCTGGTCGGGTATCTGGAGTAAATCCTTTGCGCACGACTCGCTAGAGAAAAAATATTTTTACAGTTCGAGGTAAGTAATCGCTGTTCTGATATCCAGAAGCTCTTTTTGGTCATAGCAGACGGTGGCAGAAACATTATGTATAAAATAAGTTACAAACAATGGCACAAAAACACACAAAATAGCACAATTGGTTAGGAGCCAGTAAAAACGGCAGCCATCTTCTCCTGCACCATTCTCCTCCGGTCAAGCGGGTGACCCTGAACATCATTTCTCATCCAGAAGGAAGCCACACTGGCGGTGGTAGACGATGCCCACCCCGTACTGCAGCTGGGAAGACAGATAGAGGGAGAAGTGAGGCTGGGGGAGACCGGGGCAGAGCGGAGCCACCTGGACTGTCACGTAAACCATGATGTCCTCACTGCAAAAGATACACACGCACATACACAACAACTAGCTATGATCAGAGCCATGACACAATACATCTAACTTAGCTAGCTATCCATGTTTCGTCTCGAAGTTTAGGGACCATATAGGTTGGTTAGCATAACATATTCCCCCTGTCTCTCAGACATAGAAAGGAGAGAGGAAGGATTGTTGTCAACATGTCTGCCCAACGTTGCCCCTCAGAAGCTCTCTGCATGTTATCCTGATCCCTTTGGTTGCTGTCAAAGAGCGTGATAAAAAATACCAGAATTTGTCTAAATTGAAAGCCTCTGATGATGATGATGACCAATACACACATTACATTGACTGAGATTGACAAGATACAAAATATTAAACTCTGCCAAAGAGAATGTTAGCCTAGCTGAGCTAGCCCGCTACTCTCCAAATAGTGGAAAAGCAGCTGGTGTGCCTCTGAAGACTGTTTGGATAGTAAAACATATTTCCTCAATTCTTTGCAGATTTTTTTTCTTAGTTTGGTGTCTAGAACTTGCGTATAGATTAGCTAGCTAGATCAAGAAAAGGGTCATTGTCAGCTGCTAGCTTCAGATTCTCCACAGAGAGCAGCATTGAGCATGACTGAAATTCGCACCAAACTTAGACTGACAATGTTTAGGCTTTGACCAATCACGGAGAGTGATTGTAAATACATAAAAGCAAATGCAGGTCAACAGCATTTGGTTGTAAACAGCTGTTTTAGTTCTTAGAAGTGAAAATCATATTTATCATATTGGAAATCATTTAAATCTTAAATGTGTTATTATGTAGCTACTTTTAGATTACTTTACTTTTGTTCTTGGTGTTAAAAAGATTTGTCAAAGTATAAAACAGCATGGTGTTTTACTTTTTATGCTTCTCCATCAAAAAGGGATTTTGAAATACACACAACAATGCATTAAAGGGATTTGAGTTTTTAGTGCGTGAAAAGTGTTTGCATTTGTTGTGGAACTGGTCTGCATTCTATGGGGCGGCTCACAATTGGCCCAGCGTCGTCCGGGTTAGGGTTTGGCTGTGTTAGGCTGTCATTGTAAATAAGAATTTGTTCACGAACTGCTTGCCTAGTTTAAAAAAAACTGACTTGCCTAGTTAAATATAGGTTAAATAAATAAAACATCTGACTTCCCCAAAACTCCGCTTTTACCCGTTCACGTCACGGGACCTAAGTACCCACCACGGTTGAGCTAAATCGAACTCCCTCATTGGTAAATCACTGGGCTGGGCAGAAGACCAATCAAAACGTTTCAAAGTAGAGTAATTTCCGAGTAACCCACTCAGGATGGAGCTCTATGGCGTGTCCAAGTTTCTTATGGGAAGTGGTTACATGCAACGCCTCTGCGCGAGGAATGTCAGGTTGTCACTAGTTACCACAGCCACAAAGTCAAAATTGTCTCTATTGAAAAATGTCATGAAAACCAACATGTGCTTTTTGGTCTTAATTTATGCTTAGGGTTATGCATAATGTTAGTAGTGTGGTTAAGGTTAGGTTTAAATTCCAATTTTAAGAAGATAAATTGTAGAAATGGGCGGGGTTTAGCCATAGTTAAGACTTTGTGGCTGTGGTAACTCGTGACGACCGAACGTCAGTGTCAGATTAAAACGAGTATAGGGTAGTGTAGCACAAATTATAAAGGTTTTAAAATGGCATATAATTCCGGTAGTCCGTATAGAGGAGCTCCACAACAACAACAACAACAACAATACAACAACGCAGCGCCGGGACCGGATCAAGGTTTTCTTTGGAATATATTTCAGAGGTGAGGGAAAACACGTCTTTCGTGGCTGGCTATCCGCTTTGGTTTGAGCTTCATTTTGAAAACTGCTGCCACGGCGCATAATTGGCAGAGATAATAATAGCACAATTTATGTTCGGTTCGCATACAAAGTTATTGTTTTCATATTACAACCATGGTTCCATGAGGACATGTATTTGACAGACTGATTTTATTTTTATTTATTTTTATTTGCAAAAAATATATACATATTATTGGGATTTATTTTACCTGTCATTTGGCTCTACATTATTGGGATTTATTTTGCCTGCTCTAGTAAGTACGTTTTTTTCTCACTTCCTATTTTACTCAATAGCATTATGACATTTTCTTGACACACATACAAGGCCTTAATGTTGTTCATTGGACTTCTTGGAGTTGATTTAGGCAATGGCATCACATTAAAATAATCGAATAATTTACTATCGGTTTCTATTTTGTCGGGCAGTTATCCAATGAGAATAGCTTTGAGGGAACTTTTATTTGACAAGAACTGACAAGAGAGCGGGCTTGATAATTTACATACAGTAATAACTGGAAAGAGCTGGCATAAGGTTGTAGTAGAAAAATAGGAAGTTGCTCTTGTCCCTGGTGGTAGTATTGAGTTATGTAATACTGCAGAGGACCCATGGTGCTTTGCTTTCTCTCAACATTAAAATGCTGGAGGCACGCAAGACCTGAAACACCTTGTTGAATAATTTATAACAGCCAGATAAGACCTAGTTCTCGTTATCTGTATTCCACCACACACTCCCCATCCAAGCAACTCACTGTGGCTGGAACTCCCTCCCTGGGTCATATGACTTGAGTGGTCAAGGTGTAAATGCATGAGTCACTAGCAACTTGGTCCTTTCATAGCATTTCTGTTTGGCATGTGTCATAGAATGTTCCTTTTCCACTCTCCACCTATAGGATCATCAGTTTCCATCACACTGGCATGTCAAAAATGTGGGCCACAAAGACAGCCTCGAATAGAACAGCAAAGGATCAGTGTAGGATCGAGGCCCAGGTCAACATCTCTGACGATACAAACAATTGCTTTCACTGTCTGCCGTTAGTGAATAAGCAATGGTTTAGGGTCATCTTGGCTGAAAACCGGTCTCCTATTCAGAAGGGCTACTCTCCCCCCCCCCTACCATGAGAGCCAGCATGACATACACTGCTAAACCATTTGATTGGAAGACTAGGCCTGTCATAACTTGAATCGCTTCATAGGGGAAATGTTAAGATTCCAATGGCTGCTGTGCTGTGTACCGATCGTTTTAAGGATCTGTTCTGAACACCATTCAGCAAATGGGCAGATGTTTCCAACTTCCGCTTCAGGCCAGGAAAAGGAATCATAATGATGCTCTCGCACTTCATCTCATGTTATGTAAAACCCAGTGAGGTAAGTTAACCTGAGGTAGAGAGAGGAATAACAAGAAGTAGACCGTGTGTAGTTGGACACCGCACAGACCCTACTCTAAAAGTGTTTAATATTAGGTACACCCTCTGACCAACCTTTATCTTCTTACAGTCTGTAGGAAGTCACAAAGTGTGCCTTCGTGGAAACAGGTTTTGTCCTATCTTGCTATGCAAAGACTGAGATTTAGTTGATGTGTTGTTGGGTTTGAGAGGTTGCTATGTGAGTCATTCAGGATGGGATGATTGCCCTTCATTTCACAGAGGAGAAGGTTATTCCAGATCTGGAAGGCAAAGCCTCTTATTTCTGTTAATGTTCAAACCACAAAACGTCTCTCACGTCGAAATAGAACGCTTGTACCATTCTTATACTGTTCAATTGGAACATGATTTTACAAATTAGGCTAATTAGTTTGTGATGCAACACTTCTGTGACAGATAGCGCTGGGTTCTGGGTTCTGAGATTCTACAATAGAATACGATATTTATGTCTATTGTAAATTCAAAACGAAAACCTTCATTGCATCATCTATTTTCCCTCAATGGAAAAGCCTCCTTTCTTTGGCATTGCATGCAAAATATAATAGCTAGCCTGATCCCAGATCTGTTTATGCTGCACTGTACCCAACTCCTATGCTTGTTGTCATGCCAAACATTGCTGGCAAGACTGCACAAACAGACCATAATAGCCCTCTTGCCAGCAGTCTGGCTATTACATCACTATAGCACTAGTAACTCGCATCATCACGCTGTTTGTATGCTGTTGGTTATTTTTGGTTTCACTTTTCACTGATCTGTGATGGTGGCACGGGCGTCCCTGTAAAACGACACTCGTCACCATCCCCGATAAGCCCTCGTCCCTCCCGTCCCGAGATCAGCCCACACACACTTTCATTGAATGGAGTGTTGAGATTCTGACAAGGGGCTTACAGTGTGGCTGTAGGGTTTCAACAGGGCTCTACTGTGTGTTAATACCATTTGTCTTGCTTCCCCCCAGAGTGGACAAGGACAGGAGCGCCGTGATATCAGACACAGAGTTGCAGCAGGCCTTATCGAACGGTACGTTCTTTCTCCTCTCGACCTCAACACTGCTTCCTTCTTTCACTTCAACACCTGGTTAAGGACTGAGAGATAAGGAAAGTTGGTGTCTGCACACAAATGTTTTGTTTTTACCTCAAAATGGCTGACCTATCAGGGGAAAAGGTAATCTGATGACACAGGGAGAGTACTTCCTGTATGAGGCAGGAAGTATCTGACGACGGCTACCACCTGATAATCAACTCAACACCCTCTTGTTGTGGAGATATGACAGAGAGGAGTGGCTTAGCCAACGCCATGAGCGCAACATGATAATCTTTCCACCAGGCTGAATGGCGAGATATGCTCAGGATTGAGTCAGTGACGTGACTGAACATCGGGTTTACCTTTGGGCACTTGTTCCAACAAAGCAAACTTTGAGACCATGTTAACAATTTATTTCCGAACCTCAACATTTTGAATCGATCGAGGACTTTGAAAAGGATTGAATGGATATTTTTCGGACTGTTTTTGGACATTGAAAAATAGTCAGGAGTGATGAAAGAAGC